>NC_022022.1:39477952-39501440 GCF_000317375.1 Microtus ochrogaster | reverse complement strand
ACATGGTGGCTCACAACCATCTGTAATGAGGTCTGGTGCCCTCTTCTGGCCTGCAGACATACACACAGACAGAATATTGTATACATAACAAATAAATAAATAAATATTTAAAAAAAA
The DNA here is from genome assembly GCF_000317375.1 of Microtus ochrogaster. NCBI lineage: Eukaryota > Metazoa > Chordata > Mammalia > Rodentia > Cricetidae > Microtus > Microtus ochrogaster. The sequence continues at coordinate 39,501,323 of NC_022022.1, read as the reverse complement.
AAACACTGGTGATTTGCATTCATGTAAGTTTCCTTAGTAATTAACTCTGTTTGGAACATGCCAAAATACAGACATAATTTCCATAGTTTTGCTAAGTCATGATGAAAGACGTTCTTAATATATAAGCTCTCCTGACTGCCCCCACGAGAAGATTCCGCACGTGCAAGCAGTTAAGAAAGTAAGACAAATGCATGTTAGTTGTAAACTATTCTACTGCCCAAATTTTGAGCTTCTAAACTTTTAGTGGGTACTGAGGGGACACCAACTGCCCAAAGCCTTTGTAAATCGGCAAGGGGGCATCAGGGACATCAACAAATCTCCTCTCTAACTCTGCACTTGAGTCTTAGATATAATAGATCGTTAGTCTCCAATGTTCTGCTGTCATTCAAAAGGAAAAGGATCACTTCTTATACCAAGTACATTAAACAGAAGTCAAGAACGGAAGGCATCAGATTTCTCACTGTGAAAGTTAAGAGAAGTCTGAAGAATATTGGGAAGCATAAAAACTGTGTCAAGAGATGACTATAGTACATGTAGTTTTAAAAACACTTTATTTCAGTAGCAAAAGGGAAGGCAGGACCTGCCTCTATGCCATGTCTAGGGCTTCACCATCCAAGTGAGTCTTAGTGATGATATTGCTTGAAATTAGGGGACACAAGAAGAAACAACAGTTTCGCAGGTAGGCAGACTGTCTATGGGATGTGTAAATTTGCTCCATACAAAACTTAGGAGGCTTAGGAAGACAGGAGCAAAGAGCTGGACCCGAGAATGAGCAACTTAAAGATGACTGTGGAAGGTGTAGGGATCTGAAGTTCAAGGTCATCTCATCTTCTGTCACACAGCAAATTCCAGGACAGCCTGATAATTGAGCCCGTGTGTGTGTGTGTGTGTGTGTGTGTGTGTGTGACACAGAGAGAGTATTGGGAACATAAAAACCATGTCAAGAGATGACTAGGAAATAGCTCCAAAGGGAAGAGCTCTCTCAAACACAGCTAAGGAAGAATGACGAAAGACCCACGTGGTCAGAAAAGGTGCTCTCGGGGATGAATAGAAAAAAAGGCATGCATGTTGCCAAGGAGGACAAGGAAAAGCTGCGTCAAGACAGACTCTGGGGTACCAAATGATACACAATAACTTGGTTAGAAAAGAATGGCCATAAATGCCAGGGGGTGCAGCCCATTCCTGCCCCACCGCATCAGAATCTCCTGCCAGGACCCATGCAGGTATTTATAAACAAATTCCTCTTCTGAGTGTATGGCAAAGGGTTTCTGTAGCAAGGTCTAGGAGCCAATGACCTAATGGCAATTAGAGATAAGGACCACAAAGAGAAGAGCCCTGAGAAAAGGACATCAGCTGTGTTGGCAAGCGGTAAAGGACGGAGCCAGATGGCTGGCTAGATGAATGGGCATGAAAGAAGACAGCAGAAAGGTCTCCAAGGCCCAGGAGAGAGGGGCTGGAACCAACTCGGGAAGTCCCCAGAGAAGAAAGCAGAGACTCCTGAGAAAACAGGAAGGCATGGAATCAGTTCAAGATGTCGGGAAGATCATGTGTATCCCACACCCAGGGAAGCGGGGAGGATGAGAAGACTCACTGAGCGATCAAAGCAGAAGGCACTGCTCGCCCCTGAAGGCGGCGTGAGGAGACAGGGGCATCAGAGGGGTGATGGATTTGTAGACACCGGAGAACAAGGGATGCAGCACAGAGAAGGGAGGGAGAAAGGATATGTCGAGGAGAGAGAGAGAGAAAAGAAAAAGAAGCAATCCCAACACATCAGCACCAAAAAGAATTAAATACTTGCGGGAAACAAAAAAGGTACGAAATTTTACTCAGAAAACTCTCTTGAAAAAATTATAGGGGAGCTTAAAAAAACAGTCTGTGTTTATGGACCTGAGGATAACAACACTCCCTAAACTGCTTACAGAATCAATGCGGATCCTAACAAAATCCCAGCCAGGAGCAAGCGGCATAACTCAGGAAGAGTGCTTGCCTAGCATGTATGATCCTTGGCTTTGATCCCCATTGTCACCAATTAAGTAAAACAAAATCAATCTACTTTGTCACCAAAACGTATAAACTGATCCAAAAAAGTTCCATCCCACTCCCTATCCTGCCCCCACCCCATGCCCCCACCCCCTCATCCTGCCCCCACCCCACACCCCACTCCTCCAACCCCCACAGCGGGGGCAGCGCTAGGGTCTAGCCCCTTCAGGCCCCTGGAGGCCTTCATTTATCCACAAAGTGATTCTTGCAGTTATACAGAACACAAAGGACCTAGACTACAAAAAGAAGAAGCAGCAAAGTTGGGCACACTGGTTCCTGTATCAGTTTTCCAACACTGTGACAAAATATCTGAAAGAAGAAACCTTTGGTTGGTTCATTGAGTCTCTCTATACAGCTGGCTGCCCTGGAAATCACTATGCATGCAGATCAGGCTGATGCTAAACTCACAGAGATGCACCTGCCTCTGCCTCCCGAGACCTGGGATTAAAGGCAGGCAACAGGAGGCCTGACCTAAGACAAGTAATGTTTTAAAGAAGAGTTTAACTTGGCTCATGGTTTTGGAGGTTTCAGTTCATGGCTGGCTCCATGGCTAGGTCTGTGGTAACGCAGCAACACAATGGAGGGGCATGGAGAAGGAGCTACCTTCTACCTTCTAGCTGCTGGGACATTGAGAGCAGGAGGCAGAGGCCAGGGACAAGGAGCAACCTTGAAGGTCACAAACAGGTAAAACAGCTCCTTCAACCAGGGCAGGTTTTCCATCTTTCCACCATCTTCCAATGATGGTATCAGATTATAAATCCACCAACTGGCTAATCCACTGAGTCAGAGCCCTCATGACCCTGTCATGGCCCCAAGCTCCATCCCTGCACACTTTCTTCAGGGACATCTCCCATCCACACCATAACAATACCCGAAAATAAAAAAAAAGAAAAGAAAAGAAAAAAAAAAGGCCCGGCGGTGGTGGCGCACGCCTTTAATCCCAGCACTCGGGAGGCAGAGGCAGGCGGATCTCTGTAAGTTCGAGACCAGCCTGGTCTACAGAGCTAGTTCCAGGACAGGCTCCAAAACCACAGAGAAACCCTGTCTCGAAAAACCAAAAAAAAAAAAAAAAAAAAAAAACCAATACCCGAAAATGCAAGTCTCATGGTACAACCTAAACAAGACGACAGTGTGGCTTAGGCATCGCTAGACATACATATGCTGACGACAACTGGTACATGAACGTCATAGCAGCTCTACCGGTAACAACCCCACACTGAGAATCAGGCAAGTGTTGGTCGAGAGATGAATGGATGAGCCAACGCCGTCATACCCACTGCATCCAGAGAGCGGAACACTGTCTGGCATGGACACTTGGAACGACATGGGGGAATTTCAAAGTAATTTTGCAAGTAAACAAAACCACATCTGTTTGCTTATAAAAAGCAAAAGTAAAGTCCCTCCTGTATGGTTCTATTATATAACTTTTAGAGAACAGAACCAATTTATAGCAATAGGAAGATCTGTGGCTGCCTGTGAATGGGGGCAGTGGGGTGGTGGATTGTGCACGCAGAGGAGACTAAGGAGGACACTGGCGACACTTGTATCCTTGATACTCATTGTGGCTATGGTCTCACGGCGCATACACATGTGAAAACACCAGCTGCATGCTTTAAATACATGTGCTTTATTTTATTTTATGGCAGTTATGCCTCAATAAAGCTGTTGTGTAAGATTAACTACTGGCATTGTGGGGTGGAAGCTTTGCCAGCCGGGAGAAACAAAAAGGGGCCATGGAAGGACACTCAGGACATTTGATGGAAGTAACTGAATAGTGAACCATAGGAAAGAACACTGTAACAGCGGGGACTTAGGAGAAAGCAGCAGGCACACGTAAATTAAAGGAGGCTAACTCAGTGGGAAAAAGCAACTGGAAAAGGAATGAGGAAGCCTGAAGGACAGGAAAGGCTAGAACTGGAACGGAAACAATTCCAAATTTTAGCAATAAGCGGATTCTGGATCTTGGGAGTGAGTCACCGAAGTCGAGTCGACGAAGAGGTCACCTGGCACCAGGCCAGGAGGCACACGGGTCACGAACCCTACCTGGAACTTGGGAGGCTAAGGCAGGACTGTAAATTCGAGGCCAGTCAGAGCTATTTAGTGGGGCTCCGTCTCAATCAACAAGTCACTTGGGACAACAAACCCAAGAATCTAGTGTTCGGAATTTGGTGTTTGCTGTTAAAATCATTTAAAATGATGGAAAATATAAGCAGAAAGAAGGTATCAAATATTTCATTACACAGACTTCACACACTCTGTCCCGTGCCTGTTCTAAAACACAACGCATCCCACTTTGTTCCAGACGAAAGGACTACTGAAAACACATCAGCTTCTGAACACACAGCGCACGCATTTCGTTCCTTTCCTGCGTTTAGACTCACTGAGCTATTATTTTCCAGAGTTTATGCAGAAATGGAGCTCATGCAGAGGAAACACTCGAGGCAACGTCACCACTGGCTAGTTCCCAAACCCACGGCACTCTCTCTTTGGAGGCACAGTGGCCCCGTGTGTAATTTATCCCAATCCCACCAGTTTCTCAAACAAATCATGTCATCGTTTTTTGTATTTTTTTTAATCAAGAAAGGAGCTCCAAATTCTTTTGTAAAATAGTTTAACTGAAATGGAATAGTGCAAATAACAGAGGGAAGAACCATGTAGTTTGTGGCTTCAGACTCTCCTATTTAGAAAAGAAAGTTACAAACCAGGCCTTCGCGAACCTATATTCACGTCTACAAACACTGCAAGTATCCAGACTCCAGTCCCTTCTTAAACAAAACAGTCAACTCAAATCACACCTTCCATCTATCTCTAAATACTCAGCGGCACTCTTATTCCCAAGCTAAGGCTTCACTGAGACAAAAATTTACTTTTAGTTTCTACTTTCCTAGAAATAGCTACCTCTATACAATTTTCCTTTAATGAATTCTTAAAGTGAATCCTTTGCTAATTTCACAAATTATATGTTATCTCTTTTTTTTAAGTAACAAGCCTCTCTTTACAAAAGACGTAGTTTCTGATTTGTTAAAAATTCATCCGAGCCAGGTAGAGAAGGCAGGGGAGGGGGAGGCGGGACCATCTCTGAGTTTGAGGCCAGCATGATCTATATAGCAAGTTCTAGGTCAGCCAGAACTACATAGTGAGACCCTGTCTCAAAACATAAAATGAGGGGCTGGAGAGATGGCTCAGAGGTTAAGAGCACTGGCTGTTCTTCCAGAGGACCTGGGTTCAATTCCTAGCACCCAACATGATGGCTCGCAACCATCTGTAACTCCAGCTCCAGGGGATCCAAAACCCTCACACAGACACACATGCAGGCAAAACACCAATGTGCGTAAAACAAAAATAAATAAATCATCTTTAAAAAGTTTCAAAAGAAAGTAAATAACGAAATATTCATAAGAGAGGAAAAATGCCTTGGTTTGCTTCTCTTAGTAGTGAACTGCTTGAGATCAGAGTTACATCATTCAAAATGACAGAAAACACTCTAGAGAAATAAGCCACTCAGCGTCCTGAGCCAGAACCTCAACTATCCCTAACCTGCAACACTAAAAGTAAACTTCAAGGTACAGTATCAGTAAGCAGTAAGCGAATTTTTCTTAAATGCTTACCTAAACTTAAACGTGTATAAAATAAGAAAACAAATTAGGAGGTAAACATCATTACATCAAGAAAAAAACTGTTAAGACAATCAAGCATAGAAAACAAAACTATCAAAATACCCTGAGGCCAGAGGAACCCACTGGGGCATCTACAGATGGAAGGCTTTGACGCCTGGGTCTGCTTCTCAATAGTCTTGGGTTGGAGGGGATCACATAGGGGAGAGAAGACGAGCCTGGTCAGGAGCTGTGAACTATGAAAACCAGGTGAGCGGAATGGATGCACCTCTACACTGGCCCCCACACGTTAGTAATTAAAAGGTAAAGAAATTTTAGGTGGAAAAACAGACCCAGAAGATTATTGGTAAGGTGAGGGGCAACCTCAAATTCAAACACCGTTCCTGTTCTCACAAAACCCGCCTCCACACAATGCTGCTTCACACTGTCTGTAACCTCTCCTGGCTTTGCTTTCCCAAACATTCCATCTCCTCCAAAGTTTCCGAGGCTCTTCCTTCTTCGTCTGCCTCCAAAGTTTTAGATCGCCCAAGTTCTTGTCTTTTTAAACTTTTATGGACTGTCCCGGGATTGAATTTCCTTTGTCAGTCACTCTCAACAAACTCCCATTATTCAGGTCCCCACAACTGCTAATGCTGTTTCCAGTGCTACACACAGGGACAGCTGTTGTCACTGCTGGGACAAAGATGTCTCTGCACGCTGGGCATGGTGGCGCTGACCCAGAACCCCAACACATGGAAGGCTGAGGCAGGAGGATTGCAGAGTTACTTGATGAGACCTAGTCTGGGGGAGAGGAAAGGAACACCTCAATCCCCAGCAGATGAGAACTCACTCCACTTGATCTCTCCATCCCCATCCCCTACTTCAAAACTTCATGGCAACCTTCCCCAACATTTCTGCAGCTAAAATCTCATGGGCAACCTTCCCCAACATTCCTGCAGCTAAAACAATATCCCTGCTCCAACGGATTTATTTCTGCTGATAGTACATGACCAGCAACGGTTCAGAATCATTCCTCTTGCTTGGCTTTGGGTGCTTGTTTGCGCCCTCCATCCCCCTCCCACCTCCCCACCCCTACCCCAGCCGCACTGGAAGAGTTGGGAAGGCACCATGGTTCCTTGACTTCCTTCTCTTCAACCCATCACACAGTTCCCAAATTAACATCCCCCAAAACAGCCTTCAATGACCCCACTCGCCTATTCAAATATCTTGACTGGACCCCTTCCGCCTATTAAGTAATCTAAATTCTCTGATCAGATGGGCCGTTTCCTTTCCACCAATCACCTAAGCACCAGTCAAATTGAACTCCTGAGCCATTTTAGTTCTCCCCATGAAGACCCGGACCTGCTGTGCTGAATGTAGCCCAGATCTCACTTCCCCCATCACTGGCTGTATCTTAATAACTCCCCTCAGAAAGTAAGACTCACAGTCTATGGGGGAAGGAAAGTAAGACTTCAGAACAGAATCAAATCAACGCAGGTTATAAAAGCGTATTTCCACTTTCTCTCCTGCAGGTGTAGTCTTCCCAGAATGGACATAAAATGAAATCTATTTTTTACCTGTTATTACATTTATATCTGGGTACTGGTTTTCACACAGACCAACAGTTTTGCTATCCTTCTCAAAAGCCTCGCGAAGCTCTTTCTTGACAGCTGCTGAACCACACAATCGATACAGGCCTACGACCTAGAAAGAAAACGCCTCGTTATGGACAGGATAATGAATGCAATGGCATACATCACGTGAACTTGGCAACAGTTATCGCAACACCTCAAATGCAGCTTCTGAGATCTCAAATTAACTGTTTCTACAGTAATGGGAGGAAAAAAAAAACATGTTTTAGGTAAAAACCGGCAATAAAATTAAAAAAGTTAAAAAGGTAAAATAAGGTCATTTTAGGTAAAATAGGTAATAAAATAATAAAAAGGTAAAATAAAGCCTACTTTAAAAGTCATACAGAAGTTCCACAGACAGTGCTCACCGGAACCTACAAAAGTATGTGTTAGGAACCCACCGCCAGCTCTTCTAATTACTACGTCTTCGGAAGCTCAATACATACCCAGGGAGAGGAAGCCAAAGTGGTCTCAAAAATAAATTAATTAATTAAATTAAATTTTTAAGAAAATCCCTGATTAATCTACTGGATTCTTTTGAAAAACTAAACTTCAAGAAATTTAAGGAGATGGGGTGGGAGGGGGCGGAGTCCAGCTACAATCCCCACAGCACAAATAACCCGGTGTGCTGGCTCACAGGTGAAGTTCCCGTCCCTGGGAATAGGAGGGTCAGGAACTCAGGATCACTCTTAGCTGCATAGTCAATACAAAGCCAGTCTGGACTATAAGGGCCTGTCTCAGAAGGGGGGAGGAAGGAAGGGACGGACAGAGGGAGGGACAAGGGACGGAGTTTAAGGAGAATAAGGGGTTGTCACCCATCCTTTCAAATCAAAAGGCTACTTAGGAAGCAGCCACCCTGAGCTGAAGGAACAGTGACAGAAAACTATTTCACAATAATGAGCCATGAGCAATCCTCAAAAGCTTGAATTAAGGATCTGCAGCGAGTGCTCTAAGTGACCTAGAAGACAGCAGCAGAGAGCTGGGTTCCACACGGGAGAGCATCACCACCACCGCGGGCAAAGGATATCTAGAGAACTCGACGACGAACTGTACTAACTGAAACACCGTCAAAAACCTGAATCTACTTCAAAGAAAGACCCACGCAAAGTGCTCCTACGTGCCAAAGGATCCACACAGGGGGAAAACCAAGGAAAGTGCTAGAAAGACAATTCTCATTTCAACTCCTAACTGAAGTCCCGAGCCATCCATACTGAGAACAGCATGTTAGGGCTAGCATACCACCTCGAGAAACACGGTGAAATCACACATGGTGCATAGACATACATGCAGGCAAATACCATGCACATAAAATAAAATAATAATTAAAACAGAATGCAGGAGGCTGGCAAACCTAAAATCTCAAGAGATCACCTCTCTGTCATGGTTCTGACTAACAAATAGAATCCATTTACTGGGGAAAACCCACAGATAAATTAAGTTTGTTATTTCAGGCTAAACTGTATGTTTAAAATGTGCAGTACAAAGAAAATAGAGGCCAAATGTTAAACAAGATCAAGGGAAATGCTTCTGTCGTAAAGGAACCAACTTTATTATAGTCCTTTGATAGAGGCCCATTTAAGTATAATGAAGTCCTATAGTAAGAATTTATACCTTTGAACCTGACAGACTAAAGTACTATTTAAGACAGTAGGCAATAAGCTGATCAAACATTTTATGACAATCACAGATCCCCATCACAGGTTTTAAAGGCTAAAGAAGTGAAGATCTGTCATGTGCATCAAAGGAAGGACATTCAGGATACAGCCCTCCGTTCAGAGGCTGACTGACATGAACACTTTAGTGACAGTGGACGGGCCATGACTGTGATCTCTGGAGAAGCAGAAGCAGCCGTGTGCAGAGCAGCTACAAGATCACATGTCCATGTCACACCTCTTCTTTGGTTTTCGCAGTGAAAAAAGCAAAGACAGTAGCAAAGAAGCAAACAAAACTTAGACGGGGGACTGCGTGGCAGGCTGCAGGTACAGGTTTAATAGCCCCTGTCCACTTGGTCTCTTAGATGGGGAAGAAGGAAAGGGCTCAAAACAAATACTTCTTAATATGCCACTTTCTAAAACGATTTTTTTAGTTATTATTTTATTATGTGTACAGGCATTTGCCTACATATATGTCTGTGTATTATGTGAATGCCTGGTGCCCATGGAGGCCGGAAAAGGATGTTAGGTCTCCTGGAAATGGACTTACAGACAGCTGTGAGCCACTATGTGGTTGGCGGAATCGAAACCAGGTCCCTCTACACGAGCAGCCAGTGCTCTTAACTGCTAAACCATCTCTCTAGGCCCAAAAGACTTATTTTTAAGTGTGTGTATGTGTGTGTGCGTGAGTGTGTGTGCACGTGTGTGTGTGTACGCACATGTGTGTGTGTGCATGTGTGTATGCGCACGTGTGTGTGCATGTGCGTGCATGTGTGTGTGTGTGTACACGCGCACGTGAGTGCAGGTATAGAAGTGTCGGCTCCCCTGGAGCTAGAGTCACAGACAGAGATGAGCAGCCAGACATAGGTGCTGGGAACAGGATTTGGGTCTTCTGGAAGAGCAGGAAAAACTCTTGACCACCGAGCCATCTCTCCAGCCCTCGGAAACACAATCCTCAGAAGGTGCAGTGCTGCTGCACACCTGCAATGTCAGGACTTAGGAGGCGGAGACAACAGGATCGGGAGTTCAGGAGCAGCCTCCGCTACCAATCTGGTTTATTAAAAACAACACATTAGTCCAAACGTACTGCTGAGAGCTTCCAGGCCACAGGAAATCTTTATTTTGTACTACAGACATTTAGTTAACTGTCCTGAGTGTGCACCCGTGTGCCTCGGTCCACACGTGAAGGTCCCAGGCTCATTTTCTCCTTCCATCAGGTGAGTCCCAGGGATCAAATCAGGTCAGCGGCCTTTACCTGCTGAGCCATCTTCCTAGTCCAGGAAATCTTCCTTAAACTTTTATACAAGAATCACTGCTAAAAGCAGCAGTCTTTGAGACAGGGTTTCTCTGTGTAGCCCTGGCTGTCGAGGAACTCATTTTCTAGACCATGCTGGCCTGGAACTCAGGGAGCCACCTGTCTCTGCCTCCAGGGATTAAAGGTGTATACAACCATCCCCTGGCAAAACCAGCGGTCTGTGTGCACCTGTTTTCTGCACCTTTCAGAACATAAACTACGAGAGTACTGCTTGAGCACCTTATTTTAATTTTAAATTGAAGTTTCTATTTAATGATTAACTTGAAAATCTACCTAATCTCTGAGCTTCTACACAAGGTGGGGGTGGGGACAGAAGAGGAAATGGAAAACGTTATGCATAAATTAGCTGGCTGGAAGCTGGACTGTAAGCAAAAAAACTTGTTCCAAAGGCAACATCAACTGGAGACAGAATCACGTGTCTGCGCATTTAAGTCCTTCTGGAAGGTTACACACCCTGTTTCTGGCTACAATTTTCACACTGCATTAAAAAGAAGAACGGATTTTGTTTCTTCTACAGATTGCCTTTGTGGCCGGGCGGTGGTGGCGCACGCCTTCAATCCCAGCACTTGGGAAAGGCAGAGGCAGGCGGAGTTCGAGACCAGCCTGGTCTACAAGAGCTAGTTCCAGGACAGGCTCCAAAACCACAGAGAAACCCTGTCTCGAAAAACCAAAAAAAAAAAAAAAAAAAAAAAAAAATGTTTGTATAAACCAGATTGCCTTTGTGTCCTATTTTAGAAGTGTGGAAAGATGTTTCTCTGGTTAAGAGCACTGGCTGCTTCCCCAGAGGAGCTTGGTTCAATTCCTAGCATCCACACGGCCCCTTACAATTGTCTGTAAATCTAATTCCAGGGCATTCCAACACCCTCTTTGGGCTTCCATGGGCCCCAGGCAAACATCGAGCAGGCAAAATGCCCGTACACATAAATAATAAAATTAACAAACAAAATGTGGACACGGGTTCTGATCATTAAGGAGCTCTCCTCACCTCAGGTGCGGACCCAGAGTAAAGAGCCGGGTAAGTTTGGACTTCTGAAGAGGGAACTGGGAGAATCAGGATGAGGTTAATCTCAGGTGTCAAGCCAGGTCTTGTGACCCACCATTGGAATGGCCCCAGAATTTCAAAGCACACAGAAGTATGTATTAAAGAACCGAGTCTTCCTATGTTAGCAGCTTTTCAAGACAATTTGCTGTAAAGTAATCTAGTCCTAAACCCCATGTAGTTCCGTCTCACAACATAAACTGTGGCATCGTCTAGCAGGCTCTCAAATCACAGGCAACGAAAGCTAAGCTATGACACATTCCAAAAATAATGCAATACCAATACAGCAGGGTTAGGGAGATGTCTAAATCTCTCTTGTTTTTTCAACCTTACCTTGAATTCCTGTTCCCCAGACTTAACAAGCAACCAATAAAGGAGAGCAGGGAAAGGCAGTGAAATACCTGGCAGCCCCTCTTCTCAATTTCCACAATACATTTCTGTATCAGCAGCGGCACCATCGACCCCGCATTTTCTTTCTCCACAACCTTCTGAATGTCAACCCCAAACATGACGGATTCCCGGCTTTTATCGAGGCCATGGAGAGAATTCTCCCACTGTTCCAGGAGGGTCACCTTCACATAAATAAGGCCTCTGGGTTCAAGTTTGACCGCCAGCTGGTGTGTCTTTGTCACTCTGAAGAGAGTGGGCAGGACAATTGTGCCGTGACAGCACACTCGGTTTCTCCTTGGAGTGGGCTCCCAACTGAACACCACCAGCTTCAAATGCTGTGCGTTTTCGATCTCTATGTTGAAAGTGTGGTCCATGTCTAAGAATGTCGTCCGGCAGGTGAGCAAAGCTGTTCTGGCTTTGTTCACCGAGTCTACCTGAATGGCACAGAAGACGTCTTTGGAATCCATCCGGGGTGGCTTGAGCCCCTCTGCTCCATAGAAGTGCACGTTCATGAGGCCTGATATGTACTGTGAGCACTTGGGCTGGTCGGCAAAGCTGTAGTGTCTGAAGGCATCGATGTCTATATCGTTTTTGCTACAACTGCTCGGAATGGCTTCTCTTCCTTTCCCGAGTTTGTGCTCGGATCCGTGCTTGCTCGATTTAGTTCTAAGTTCGGGTGAATCTCCATCGCTAAGGTAACCACCCTTGCAGGAATACTTGGAGCTCCCGGTAGTTTTCTTCTGGTAGCTGTGCTGAGACGAAACACTGGTATCAAGATGGTACCGGCTTATGACGTTCCTGGTCGGGTTCCCAGAGGGGACAGGGGCACCATGTGGCAGCTGGCGACAGCTGCACTTGGAAGGGGTACTCTCTGGACTGCTTATATCGTGCGAGGGTCCCCTGGCACCCAGCTTCCGGCTGAATTCTGGCAACCTTTTCATCTTCATGGACAGTTTCCTCACAGTGCGTGGAGATTTTATTTTATCTGGCAAAGACCAAGTAATGGAACTGCCTTTCTTCCCAGGGCTAGGGCTCGGAGAAGATGGCTCCATACCTCTCAATTCAGTCCTATTTGCAGAAACCAAGACCCCAGGACCTTAAAAGTGAGAAAGAAAGTTACTACAAAGAGAAGGGCACACTTCTTTTTATTTATTTATTTATTTATTTATTTATTAAAGATTTCTGTCTCTTCCCCGCCACCGCCTCCCATTTCCCTCCCCCTCCCCCAATCAAGTCCCCCTCCCTCGTCACAACTTCTTATTTCTGCTTTAGAAGCCAGCTGGTGCTCCTGTGGCCACAGGGCCCTTTCCACACCTCCCTCTGCAGTGCTCCCCAGCGCGTGCAGATCCCTACATGGTGGCTTAAGTTTTGGAGCAACTGGAAATGCCTCTAGCTCAGAACATTCAACTAGAAGGACAGCTCTAACGTCACAACGCTGCTGTATTTATACCCTCTAAAGCCCAGGGGTGCACAGAGCAGTGTCCATTAAAAAAAAAAAAGGTAGCTAGGCGGTGGTGGCACACGCCTTTAATCCCAGCACTCGGGAGGCAGAGGCGGTCGGATCTCTGTGAGTTCGAGGCCAGCCTGGTCTACAAGAGCTAGTTCCTGGGAAGGTACCAAAGCTATACAGAGAAACCCTGTCTCGAAAAAAACAAACAAAAGTTAAAAACCAAAGAAGTCTGTAATTGGGCAGCAAAGAGGCCGACTTTGTTCTGAAAGTCTATTAGGCTGTTCTATATCCAATTAAACTTCCTGGAACTGGTTCTGGCACAACACTGATAGAAGATGCTAAACAATTTTTCTAGTTAGAAAGGACAGATTAATAAATTTCATTCTTTTAGTCGGTACATGTTCCTACTAAGTTTTCAAATTAATCAAACAAAATAAAAATATGCTCTGAAGCCAGGTGGTGGTGCGCACCTTTAATCCGAGCACCTGGAAGGCGGAGGCAGGAGGATCTCTGTGAGCTCAAGGCCATTCTCTACTACAGAGTGAATTACAGGACAGCCAGGATTGTTATTTAGAGGAACTTGGTATCGGAAAACCAAAATAGAAAAAGAAAATGTTCTGAAAACAGAAACATTGCACAGTGGATGTTGGTGGCACACACCTTTGATCCTGGCACTCAGAAGTACAGACAGGTAGGTCTCTGAGTTTGAGCCCAGCCTGGTGTACGAAGCAAGTTCAAGGACAGCCAGGCCTACACAGAGAAACCCTGTCTTGAAAAACACCCCCCACAGTTCAGCATCATCCCAATTATTTCATATTCGATTTTCAGATTCTTGAATACTCCTTTAGATAAAGATCCAATAACCTTAATACCAGAATCTAATCTTGGCAGAAGTATTTCAGGATTAAAGTGAGCATGTTTATCTGCTTAGAATCAGCAAATTAAATCGTTACCACGAAAGTCGCCCACCACCCATCCCTGTATCCTAACGACAAGCACTGTTTCATGCAGAGAGAGACTACTAAGCACGCACACTGAGCTTTTCTGGTGAACAGTTAGTAAGAAATGGAGGACTTGCCTACCAGACAAAGCTTCCCTTGTACTGCCAACCACAAAACAGTCCTACTGGCTCACTGGTCTAGAACATTCTATAGTAATCAGGGTCCTGTTTTATCTAACATTAACCTATTTTGCTATAGAAAGGCTACTCAGTGTATTAAACTGCTCTGGGTTTTCCTAAATTATTAAGGAATTTAATAATCTGATTCTTTTTCTAAACTGTTAATAAACAGTTCCTACTGGAGTCATTCAGAGATTCTATAGCAGACAAGAGGGAATTTATTAAAACAAAAATGTAGGGCTACAGAGAAGGCTGAGCGCGGAAAGCGCCTGCTGCCCGAAACATGAAAACGGAGTCAAATCCTGGAGCTCATGTGAGTCAGTAATAGGTGTTGCTACAGAGAGCAGGAGGTGGAGAGGTGCAGCCTAGCCTGGCCACACAGTGGTTAACAATGAGAAGAACCTCCTGCCTCACACAAGGAAGAAGGGTGAAGACAGACACTCAAGGCTGTCTCTAACCTCCACGAGTTCTGTAGTGTGGGTGTGCCGTGACTTACACACATGAACAAGCACACACATGCACACACCACACAGGAACAAACACACACATGCACATTCACACACACACAACACACACAATTGCTTTGATTTTTAATATTTAAGAGTTGAACTACTACAAAATTCTATTGTCAGTGAAACTAGAATTATATCAACTAAATCACAAAACAGCTATGAGAAGTATAAAATGAAAGATGCTTAAATATAAAAATTTATGCAGGCCGGGCGATGGTGGTGCACGCCTTTAATCCCAGCACTCGGGAGGCAGAGGCAGGCGGATCTCTGTGAGTTCGAGACCAGCCTGGTCTACAGAGCTAGTTCCAGGACAGGCTCTAAAAAGCCACAGAGAAACCCTGTCTCGAAAAAACCAAAAAAAAAAAAAAAAAAGAAAAAAGAAAAAAGAAATTTATGCACCAAGCCAGAGGGGCTGGATCCTCCAGGAGCTGGAGCTATAGGTGGCTGACTGTCAGCCAAGTGCTGGGACCCAAACTCAGGTCCTCTGCAAGAGCAGCAAGCACTTTTCACGCAGGTCCGAAACATCTTCACTTTATACACACATAGAGCCGACATCATCTGGGTTTACTGCTAGGAACTATCAAGGAGTAGGAAATAGAGGTATCAGGTGTACAGTGACGTTTACCTGTAAAGGCAGATTTCAGCACGGGGCTCTCCTCTGCCGTGATGCCTTCCTGTGTCCTGGGTCCTAACCTTTGCCTGCGCTGCTGCGTAACCTCTGTGGACTGGATGGAGTCTACAGGGCTAATTCCATCCGACTGTGTGCTCGGCACATCACCTGTGTTCTGGGCAGAACACAGTCGCTCTTCACCATGCAGCTCAGCCTTCCTCAGGTCTCTCGCAGACACCATGTTCGCACGGAGAGCAGGGAGCTTCACTGTGGTAGCGTTAGCCTCCTCAAGACTCAAGACACCTGCTGCGCCAAGCTCCTCTTCCTCGGGGATGGGATTGTACCATATCTCCCCTTCATCATCAGCATCATTGTCCTCACTGAAGTCTAAAGAGCAGTTTCCTGAGAATGAAGAGCTGGAGGCATCACACATCGCATGTGCGTAGTGTTCCCTTGGGGACTTGCAGAAAGGCTGTGACGGCGCATATCTGGGTGGCGACACTGGGGAGAGCGGGAAATTGCTTCTCTCTTGGCATGGCTTACTCTCTTCCAGACTCTGAGACCTCAGGGTGCTCTGATACAGCCAATTGCGTTTCTTTGAGACAGTGATGTTGTTAAGGGGCTGATGACCTCTAAGCTCAGCATTATCCTGTACATCTTCAGGTTCCCTTTTCTTCGATGGAGACCCATAGACATTTTCAAATAAGTCTGCTTCAAAGGAGAAACAAGAGAGCATAATAATGTCAGGGACAGCAGGAAAGACATGTCACTTCAGATCAGCTATTAAAACGTTTAAAAATAAAAATGATATTAATTATATTCACAGATCAAAATCAAATCACAAAAACTTTTTTCCATTGAAATATAATTCTAATTTAGAAATCCAAGTGGGTATATAAGTGTTATGAAATTCTAAGGGATAAACAAGTGAACAGTGCCTTTGTTGTAAAATACAATGGTGCTCAAGTCTTATGCTAAGCAAACTATCTGATCTATAGAAAGTTACTAAAGAGTTAAAGTATGCTTTTAATTGGTATGAGTGACATTCAAAGGACCAAAAGTCATAAGAAAGCACAAGTAACATTCTTTTACTTTCACGAAGACTAATTTTTAATAAAAGCCTTTAAATTCACATAAGGAACAGATAAATATTGAGCAAAACAGTGATCTAATAGCAGCAATAACAATGCATTAAGCTATAAGATGCTTCATAATAAACAAAGAATTAGGTCCATGTATAATCAAGGCTTTCAGTAACCTTCCATTTACTGAAAAAAAAAATTTTTTAATGTAAATTTACCATTCTCTTTTAAACCTAAACATGTACCCAAATGCAATTAGACCAAATCCTTCATCGCAAACTGAGGTTCCAGGCCAGATATTTCTAGATACATAATCTAGACTAGCTATTTTGTTTGCTTGTTTTTCGAGACGGGGTTTCTCTGTGTAGCCCTGGCTGTCCTGGAATTTGCTCTAAAGACCAGGCTGGCCTGGAACTCGGAGATCCACTGCCTCCCGTGTGCTCACTTGTCTAGACTAGCTCTTCAGAGCTCCTACAATGGAAGACACTGGTCTACTCAATGAGTGACCACTGTGTGCCGAGCAGGAGAAACAGCAGCAGGGAAGGGCTGAATCCCTGACCCTTCAACACAGCAGTGGTCTCAACCCTCCTAACGCTGGGACCCTTTAGTACAGTTCTTCATGCTGTGTCGACCCAAACCATACAATTATTTTGCTACTGTTATGAATTATAATGTAAATATCCGTGCTCTACAGCAATCTTGCGAGTATGAGTGGTGTTCATAACTAGGTCTGTCTCTAAAACTGGCAACCTTGCGCCTTCCCAGACCACACAGCCCACTAACAGTAGGAAGTGACTGCCTCTGAATGTAAGACAGCCTGCATTTTACCGTATGGGGCACTGCTGATAAAAGATAGATGCCATGTAAAAAACCCTACTCACCAGACCCAAGTTCCTCCCTGGGACCAGCTAGTTGGCAAATAGAAGGGGCAGCTTCCCCACCCTGACCCCTCCCTTGCGGAAGGATCATCTCCACCCTCTAGGTCTGAAGATGCAAACATGACACATACTCGGTAAGATCTTGAGATGATTTCCTTTCAATATTTTTAATTAAGGAAAACTTGATTCTAGCATCTCTCTTTTTGGACCAGAGAGATGGTTCAGTTAGGAGTACTTACCGCTCTCACGTTAGACACAAGTTGCGTTCCTAGCACCCATATCAAGAAGCCTGCACCCCTGGAACTCCAGCTCCAGGGGATGACTCCTCTTTTGGCCTCCACAGGCAACCGTATTCACACGGACATAGACACATAATTGAAAAATAAGCCAGGCCTACTGGTGCACACCTTTCATCCTAACACTTGGGAGGCAGAAGCAGGCAGATCTCTGAATTCAAGGCCAGCCTGGGCTACAGAGGGAGTTCCGGGGCAACCAGGATTACACAGATAAACTAAAATAAAAATAAAATACATATTTTAAAAAATTGTTTCTTCGGTTCTCCCTCCTCCGTGCCCAAAGATAACAAGAACAAGGATCTCGGAAGTCACCAGGGCTCTGGGTTCTCAGGGATCACAGGCTCTTTCCCAGGGCTCTGAAATCTAGAACGACCTTGCCTTTCAGGCCACATCTCTCTCATTGTGTAATAGCATATCAGACCTGTACGAGACACTGTTTACACACAGTTCAGACACAACGACAAAGCCGAAACTAGAAGTCACATCTTGTTGATCTTCTCAGAGCTCTTTAGCAATACCCAAAAACTTATGTAGCTGGACACATTATTTTGTGTCCTGCCATTGTCTTTCACATACTATCCATCCCACACCATTCCTGATGGGCATCCACATGCACTACATTCCAAGGAACCGGAATGAGAAAAATAAATCTATTAGCCTCTTATATCTAAGCAAGTTGATGTGTTTAACCAAAGCATAATACTACTAAAAGGAACAAGTGCACTGTGAGACACTCACTATTTTTGTTATTGTGCATGTGGTGTACAGAGTGTGTGAACATATGTGTGCATCCATGTAGAAGCCAGAGGATCCCCTGGAACTGGAGTTACAGAAGGTTGTAAGCCACCGTGTGAGTACTGGGAACAAACCTGGGTCCTCTGCAAGAGTCAGGCTCTAAACCACTGCGCCTTCTCTCCATCCCATCATGCTTTATTGAGACAGGATTTCTCATTGAACTCGGAAGGCTGTGTGTAATCGTCTCTCTCCTCCCTTCTTAAGTTAAAAACTAATGCCTAATTCAATTGCACAGATTTTAGAGTTAAATCTTGCTTCAGATTACAGATACACAAGAAGATGGAAGTAAAAACAAGTATGCAAAGTTGCAGGGCAAAATAAAAAAAAAGCACTCTCTTACAACGATATGTTAGTTGCTATAGTTTCCAGGTTCTAACTAAAATGATTTTATTTTGAAAATCTGTAAGAGAATGCAACAGTGGCGACTTTGGGGGAGTTTTTCACTGAGAAAAGTAGGCTGCATAGTGGTAAACTACTTGAGCCCATTTTATTCTCTCAACAATGATTTCATAGCAAAGACAGACGGTGTAGTATACTGAACATTTAACTGGCACGTCTCTCGCAGCATCAGCTGACTAAGCAGCAGTGCATTTGGTCGTTAACTGGAAATGTCCAGCACCCACAGCATCTTTCCATTGCTCCAGCATCCAGAAGCAGTGTCCTTCCTTCTCTTTAAAACCCTCAAATAAAACCAATTCTATAAGCATCAGACATTGATGCCTATGCTTAGGTTTTGTTGGTTTAAGAAGATGAACCTGTGTGTGCACTTCCCAGATAAATCCGAAGGGAGGTGGAGAAAAGACACGTTTTCTTTTCTTTTTTTATGACTAGCAATAAAAACCCTGAAGCAAACTATATGCTCACATTTGACACATCAGAGACTGAAAAAGTAGAAAGGAAAAGTTTGAGATGGTTTTCTTTTGTTTGTTTGCTTTTTGCTTTTCCAAGACACGGTTTCTCCGGGTAGCTCTGGCTGTGCTGGAAGTCACACTGTAGACCAGGCTGGCATAGAACTCAGAGATCTCCCTACTGGGACCCCAGGAGGTGTTTGAGAGAGCAGCACAGAAGAGAAGGGGAGCAGGATAAGTAAGTACTGCTAGGGGTGCTCTCTAGCTCAACCTCAAAGCTCCCCCAGGCCTAACTCCTCAATCTTCTCACATGCTGACTCGGTAAGGCAGTATCCTCACGATGCCTGCCAAGCGCCTACACTGTACCGCATAATTTTAGTATTCTCACAGTGGCCCAAGGAAAGAAGCCACAAGAAGCTGAGTATCTTGTCTAAGGTCAAAGAAGCAGAAAAGGTCTGTCCAGAAGTCCAGAACCTATAGACTACTGTTCTTCCACGTTCACCTCTCTGGCAGATTCCAAAATCTCCAACACTGATTGGTGAGAGATGGGATCAATTAAGATAACTGCTCAAATGCATCACGTATTATAAGTAAGTACTAACTATTAATCCATACAAGATTGAAGCAGAGAACTCTGCTTTGCTCTAACTGGGGTCAGCATAAGCATCAGGTATTAAATAAGGAAGTCATTCCAAAGCTGAGGCACGTGGGAACTCCAGGCCCTTACTAAAGAGAGGCCTTCCAAACGACACCATCTGTCCACCAAAAGCCTATTAAAATGCAGAAGCTCAGGACCCTGCCCAACTCTAAGGTTTTCCTGGAGTCCATAAGCACATTGTTTGAAAGCATCCTTCTCAAACAGCAAACACCAAACCTTCTGCAACAAGGGCCTAGAAAACAGCCTAAGATATTCTCAGAAGATACACAGACATCTCTTTGATTGCAAACCACTGATTTAGAAGCACAAGACTTTCAAACCAGCAGGACACCATTTTCTGCTGATTTTGTAATTCTCAAAGTTTTCCAGTGACCAGCAACTCCAATGTTCCATGGCGCTCTTCCAAAACAACAAACAAAAAAAGCTGCACTTGCTTCCAAAGGCCAGAACGCCACGCTGTCCCACACAGGATTTCAAGCGAGAAGACAGTCAGAAACCGTCCACTTGCTGCTACTAATGTTGAGGATGCTGGGGGGGGGGGGGGACACCGATGCAAGTACAACAAAGAAACCAGAGTTTCAAATACTTCAGAAAAGTAGTAGTGTATCATGGTATCAACTTTACTTAAGATGGTTAAAGATCATACCAGCTGGGGCTTGGGGGTCTTTGAGAAATGGCTGAGCTAATAAGAGCACTGGCTGCTCTTCCAGAGGACTCGGGTTCTAGTCCCAGCCCCCCACGACAGCAAACAACCGTCTGTAACTGGGTGGGCGCCTGGCACACTAGTGGTGCGCAAACAAAACACTCATGCACATTAAGATGAAAATAAATCAATCTTAAAAGGCAAAGAGGAGAAAGGGGAGGGGCAGAGTCAGTCCTGGTGGCACAGGTCTGTAATCCCAGCACTCAGGAGGCAGACAGAGCTGTGTAAATTACTGAATTCCAGAGCTATTGTAGAGACTCTATCTCCAAAAAGCAAACAAAAAAGATCATACAAATGGGGAACCGGGGCTGTGACTCAGTGGACACAGTGCTTGCCCAGTGTGCACAATGCCCTGGATGCCATCCAATGGGGTATGGACATGCACAGATCTGGAGTTCAAGGCCAGCACTGGCTACAAAAGCAGCAAAGAAGATCAAGCCATCTAATTCACACGACCTTAAAATTTCTAGGTTAAATTATTAAGTGACATAGCAAGTCTTTCACAGAAGCAAAAGTGGAGTCAAGGAGGCTCAATTAAAGAATAGCCACACTAACTCAACCGATGCTCCAAATATATTTCTA
Source organism: Microtus ochrogaster (assembly GCF_000317375.1). NCBI lineage: Eukaryota > Metazoa > Chordata > Mammalia > Rodentia > Cricetidae > Microtus > Microtus ochrogaster. Next base: position 39,480,129 of record NC_022022.1, on the reverse strand, counting down.
AAAATTACACGCTAATTAAAATTAAGACTTATAATGAAGTGCAGTTGGCAAATAAACTATGATTCCTTCATAATTTTAAGGCTTGCAGAAACTTGACAATATTTACTGTGTGTAATGACTTTAGATTTCTTAAATAATCATCTCAATTAGGAACAAATTGGCCAATCTGTGAACACTGCACACGTAAACGCATCCGACTGCTGGCATCATGATACAGGAAACGTTTAATGGTTCTTGGAGCCAGATAGCAAAACAGAAAGCCCCTTGTTTCCATGTCATAACAGCCTGTAAGAGTCTCCAAACATTTTAGTACTCAGAGTAGGCAGCTCCAGGTCATTACACAGCTATTAGATTCTGAACTGTAATCTTATTTTGAAAAAAATATATATCCTTATAAATACTTAGAAAGTGTGATATAAACCCTTTAAAATACTTACCTTCCTTTGTACAGCTAAGAATAGACTGTTTCAACGCTAGACTCTGCAATTTCTCAGAAGAAAACAGCTTTGAAAATTTTATTGTAGTCTCTTTTGTGTGTTGGTGGAAGAGTGGATCTGTAATCACATCCAAGTCTTGACCCTAATACGCACATACTCTACCACTGAGCTATATAAACAACCCAAGAAATATTACTCATATACTCTACCACTGAGCTACATAAACAACCCAACAAATTGACTTAAAAGTGCACTCCAAGAAACATCAACTTTAAACGGTATATAGCAAGGCTGTAGAGATGGCTCAGCAGTAAGGAGCACTTGTTCTTGCAGATGACCGGGGCTCAATTCCCAGCACCCACATGGAGGCTCACAGTCGTGGATCAGTCTACTCCCTCCAAGGCACCAGGCAGACACGTAGTGCCCACAAATACGTGCAAGCACACAAACACATAAAATACATCTTAAGAAATACTTTAGTTAGAAAAAAAATAAACTAAATTATCATTAAATTCTTTTAAAAGTTTTAGAGACTATTCTAGAATCCCCCCATCTCCTTCTATGCATGCACTCTAAACCGTGTTTTATAAAACTCCATTCATTTCCTCAGGCCAAGTCATTTAATAAAATTAATTGTATCAAGCCTCTAGAAGATTTTGAGTCCCTTGGACCTTATATGGAAAAGTTTTTAAGCCCTGAGAACAGAGTATGAATCCAGACAACAGTGTGAATCTGTACACAGCAGCTAAGTGAGACAGCACCCCAGCAGGAAGCCCTCAGCGGACTCCTTACCTCTAGGTCCTTTGTGCTGCCTGACAATGGCCTTATCTTGGGTGGGGAGAAGAGAAGGGAGTGGAGCTGGTGGAAGAATCCAGGTCGTGCAGACGGGCAAACCACCAAGAAAACTATCTTCATCGCAGATGCCAAAAAACCTATTTTGTTATTTTTACTTCCTAAAGAATAGATGTGTGATATGAACAGAAGTAAGGAAGCCAGAGTTTAGGTCGGAGATTTTGGCAGCTTTAGGTTAGATTTCTTATAAAATACTGCTATAGTAATTGCAATATTTAGTTTTAATTTTAATTGCAGAGTTTGGTTTTAATATTTGTATTTAATGTCATAATAGAAGAGCAACAAATTCATCCTTCGAGGAAATATACTTTTAATTCCCTGAGTACTTACACAATGACTAAAGTAATTCGGTGGTGACTGTTTTTACAAGGAGTTTTGTTATCAGTGAAAGTTATCAGAGTTGAATTGAACCAAGCTGAAGGAGCTTGAAGGTCATCAGACTTTGGACACCAGTACTTGGGAGCAGGGAAAGTCGGGGGAGGGGGTTTGTTGTTGATTTGGGTTTCCTACACTTTGGGCTTTTGTTTTTTTATGTGAGCTTGGTGAAATTCACTTCTCTTGACAAAGACAAGACTACTCCTTTACTTGGGTGAAACAGAATCTACTGCTGAATATATGTTATCTGAATATATATTATCTATATATCATACAAAATCATTGTTTAATTAGAACTTTTGTGATCTTTGCTTCTAGTCACATTTGTGTTTTATTGATTAACGATGGTGTGTAATAACCCAATTCTGTGGGATCTGTAATCTTTCCTCTTTAATTCTTTTTTTTTTTGGTTTTTCGAGACAGGGTTTCTCTGTGGTTTTGGAGCCTGTCCTGGAACGAGCTCTTGTAGACCAGGCTGGTCTCGAACTCACAGAGATCCGCCTGCCTCTGCCT
>NC_022022.1:39458442-39477827 GCF_000317375.1 Microtus ochrogaster | reverse complement strand
TGGTCTACAAGAGCTAGTTCCAGGACAGGCTCCAAAGCCACAGAGAAACCCTGTCTCGAAAAACCAAAAAAAAATAAAAATAAAAAATAAATAAAGACAGGGTCTCACAGTGTAGGCCAGGCTGGCCCGGAACTTAAAGACCCACTTGCCTATTCCTCCAGAGTGCTGGGACTAGCGGTTTGTGGCACCACACCTAGGCTGGATGTACACTTCCCGTGAAAGCCTCAAATACTTTCACTACTCAGTATTTTTTAAACGCTTCACTGACAGACCCTGTAAGTAACAGGGTGTCAAGACACCACGTGGTTTTGATCTGTTTCTTTCCCCAGAGAATTTTGATATTGACAACAAAATTCAGAGATTTCTACAACTGATAACCTAGACCTTCATAGCTTATGAAAAACAGGCGCATACCAAACCAAGGAGTATGAGCACTATATAAGGACAAACAGACTTTTAAAAATATTTTTCTACTATAAATAATGTTTCCCAAGTTTTCAAGTGACCTTGGGTACTTGGGCGTGGATCTGAGTGACATTTATTTTCATTACCATGCCAGTATCCTAGGTTGTTTTTTTTTTCCATCCTACAAGTGGATAGAATCTTTGATTTGGGTTTAGTTTGGTTTGTATGGTGTGTGTGTGTGTGTATGTGTGTGTGTGTGTGTGTGTGTGGCCAGCATGCTCACATGCAATTCTGAGTTCAAGTATGTGTGAGGGCCTGGAGGAGAAAAAGAGCCTAGTAAGTAAAATGACAGTTTATGAAACCTGTAAAATTCTACCTTGGATGGAATTCAAGTTCACAAACTTCCCAAGTCTTAGGGTTTGCCGAGAGTTACAGAGGAAAATCAAGACAGTGCCGGTCATCTCAAAACCTACAGAAAAAGCAGGTAAAGAACTTAGCTTCTGCTCACTGTTGTTCTAAGGGAGGAGACACGCTGACTCTTGGAGAAGCGGAGGAAAAAATCCGAAAAGGGAAAGGAAAAAGCAGGAAGGGAGTAAGAGGAGGAAGAGGGAGGGCGAAAAGAACACAGCTCTAATGCATGACATTGGCAGAGTCACACGACCTACTGCAAAAATACTGGCCGGGACAGAAGCCCACGTCAAAAACAGGAGAGCCAGGGTTCTCGACCTATGGGTCGAGACCGGCACCGGGCGGCATACCTAATATATACATTATGATTCGCACCAGCAGCAAAATTAGTTGCAAAGTAGCAACGAAATGATTTTGTGGTCGGAGGTCACACGGCTTGAGGAACTGTATTAGAAAGGTTGAGAATCACCGCCCGGGAGGCTCACGGAGTTGCTGAACACACTGACCGCAGTGTCCTACCTGTCAGTGCGATTCTTTGGTCCGCGGTCACCGAGAGGACGTGGTTTTCGTGCACTTTCCAACTGCCCAAATTTGGAGAAGTTGCCTGCGCTCCGGGAACTTTGGGTGCTGTACCACGAGCGCGACCCTTCATCCCCAGGGACAGCAGGCGTCCTTTGTACATCCACCTCTGCAGCTTCTTGACCGTCACCGTAGGTGGCTTGAGGAGCGGAGGCCCCTCGGGACGGTCCTCTTGGCTGCTGGGTATCACAGAGGTCCCCGCAAGATCCCTATAGGGACGTCCCGAGGACCGGCCCGGGTCCTGGCAGATGGAAGGCAGGAAGGCGGCGGACGCAGCAGCCCGGTGGCTGCCCCGGCTCCAGCCGTCCATCCCACCTACACGTGGCTGGGGCTCGTCCCTGTCCCGGTGCGCGGCGCACGAGATCCAGCTGTCGCTCGCCCACCGCTGGAGCAGCGGCGGCCGGGGGTTCCCGCGGAGGCTCTCGAGACTTCTGCAACTGGACAGCCTCATCCGAGGACTCGGCGGCCGTCCTACCCCGGACTCCTTAGGAGGCGACCGGGGCGGAGACACCTGCTGCGGCTGCGGAGGGCGGTCGCCGCCTCGGGGGCTGCAGGCTGGGCGCACGGCTGCGCCGTGGGGGAGAGGTGGCTGCTGGCCCCGCGCCCGGGCTCCCGCGGGTCCGCCCCGCCGCGTGCCCGAGTCAGGGGGCAGGTCGTGCATGGCCTGGATCAGCAGATAATAGGCCTCTCGCAACTGGGTCTGCAGCCTGCCCGTCTCCCGGCGGCCGCCCTCCACCCCCGGGGAGGAGCCCGCCACTGGGGAAGGCGAGGCCCGCAGCGCCTCCGCCCCCTCGGGCTGTGCGCCCGCGGGCAGGTTCTCGTAGTAGTCGGCGCCCTCGTCCTCCCCGTCGTCGTTGTCGTCGTCAGCGTCGCCGCTGCCTTCGGGGCCCGGGATGGCGCGAGCGAGCGCGCGGCCCAGAGCGGCGGCCTCTCGAGCCCCGCGAGGCCATGCGACCCGAGCGCCTGGTTGCTCGGAGCGCATCCCGCTCCCCCACGCGGGCAGCTCCATGCCCGGGCTCACGAGCCCGCGGGACGCCCAGCGTGCCTCGGAGAGCGAAGCCGCCACGGTATCCGCACGCAGCTCGAGCGCCCCCGGAGCGCGGCGCTCCCGGTGCCGGCAGAGCGTCCTCCGCCAGGGCTCCGCCATGCGCGCAGCCTCAGCAGCCCGGCTCGCCCTGGGCGCGGGGCTGGCTCCGAGTCCCGCGCGGGCGGAGGCGGTGGCTCTCCATGACCGCGGCGGGTCCTCGCCAGCTCCTCACATACTTGGCATAACTCTGCCGCGGCGGGCCGTGGGGGGGCGGAGAGGGAGGGCGCGGGCGGGCGGGCGCGGCAGCGCGCATGCCCCGGAACTGGAGCCGCGACGGGGCGCGCGGGCTGCAGAGCTGCCTTCCAGAGGTGGGCGCTCCGGGGGCGGGGCCAGCGGCGCTGCAGGGAGGGAAAGGTGGAGCGGGTCCCGCTGCCACCCCGCCACCTTCCCCGGCCCCTCCCCGCTGCCCCCCGCGTGAGGCGTGGCTCCGGTGCAGCAAGTCCTAGCTTGAGGGTAACAAAGACTGTTTGGACGGATCGAGTGCAATGCAGGTGTATCTCTCTGGAGCGAAGTTCCAATCAGTTCCCTCCCCGCCTGGAGCTGGTGCAAAGGAATCTGCGGACCTGGAGAAGTCAAGAGGGCTGCTGGCTGCTCTTGTAGAGGACACAGGTTCGATTCCCATGCCTGATGGCTCACAGCGGTCAGTAACTCCAGTTCCAGGGGTTGATGCCCTCTTCTGGCCCCCGCGGGCACCAAGTAAAGTAGACAGAGGTCGACTCAGGCAAAACAACCATGTACATAAAAATAAATAATAAAAAAGGGAATTTTCAGTAATTCCTTTTTGCTAAGGATTTTTTTAATCCTTTACGTCCTAAATCACCTCGATTTCCTCTCCTTTAAATCTGTTTTTCCTTCTGCAAAAATGATGTGTGCTCATCCAACGTTAATCCCTACATCAAACAAAACATGTCACGCCTGCACTTAGTAGGTACTCAAGTCCTCAAAAAGCAATAACTGAGTAAATAGTGCTTGCGTTACAGAATCAAATAGCTCGGTCCTTACTTCAATATGGTCCTCCATGTAAGCTGTGTTTTCTGCACCAAAGGTTCCGTTCTCTAATTTCCATCGCTTAGATGTGTAGTCTACTACACACCCGTCTGTCTCCTGGAATAATGTCCCCTACATCTGTATCTGTGGAAATCTTACCCGTCCTAGGCTTGGTATGGTGGTATACAGCTGGTCATCTGAGCCCTGGGGAAGGAGGCAGCATAGGGTGGAGGCAGGGGAGGACAGCCCGAACTATTTAGTGAGACCCTCTCTCACAATAGCTAAACTAGAGAAAGGACGAAATTGTTCAGCAGACAAAGGCGCAGGTCTTCAAGCCTGACAGCTTGAGTTTGAGTTACAACCTCGTGGGACCCACGTCTTGGAAGGTGGGGACCCTCTGTTTTCTATCTTCCACCCGAGGCTGTGGCACACTCGCTCAAAAACAGAAGAATGTGAAGGGGAGGAGGAGGGCCCTACCCATCCTTATCTTCAATTGCCTTCCTCACCAGGAAGTCAACTCCAAACGGGACAGAATCACAAGTTCTACCAAAGTCCAATAATCCAGTACACACACATACACACCATGCACAAACAAGCCACGCACACACAAATCTTGGTCATATTTGTTGACACAGATTGTTGTCACACACTTAGTTTTTACATAATTTGTATGCATGCTTGGTCGCCCTTAAGAAAAAAATTCAAAATTCATTCACTTCCTAAGGACAGAAACTGTTATCCCCTGTTGTGTTGTGGTGCATTCAGCATCTTAAACACTACATGACGAAACTTTTCCAATGACAGCAGTGTTATAAAAAACAGTGGCCTCGGTTTCCAGTCTGTTGCTCAGCTCTCCACCAGACCATAGCCTACAGGTGTTGTTTTAAAATTCTTTCAGCAACGAATAGGAAAGACAGTTTTCAAAATAATCTTAATTCTTAATAGGAAATGTTACACCATGACGTTCATACCTCCATATTGGCAATGCTGGTATATTTTTATTGCAGGAACCCAAGGCTATATTTCATGAATCGTCAAGGCATAAAAATACTCCCCAGAGAATATTCTCACAGGAAATGACTGATAGCAAAGCTGCCAATAGTGGGTTCTATAAACACAATTTGATCTCTATCTCAGAAATTGTTTCCCTTCCAAGTGGGTTGCACAATCTTTTTATTCTTTGTAGTTAACAGAGTTTTAAAATGCTGTAGGCTGCATGCAGACACACACACACACACACACACACACAATGTATATATTGAACTCTGCCCTTAATTCAACTTACTGACTTGTTCAGAAGTCATGAGACCCTCTGGTCAGTGTAGTATGCCATACTGTGCATTGCTTTAGGAGTGACTCAGAATATAGCACACCACAATGAAATCCAATACTACTTTAAACTGAGGATGTGAGCTGGGCTAGGGCTATGGCTCAGCTGGCAGAATGCACGCTGAGCAGTCACAAAAACCTGGATTCTATCCCAAACACCAAATAAACCACATTTGGGACTTACACCTATAATCTCAGCATGTGGGAGGCAGGGCCAGGAAGGTGAGAAGTTCAGGTCAGCCTGAGAATGTTCTATAAAGTGAAGTCACAATTTTAACTCTAGTTAAGGGTCACAGAAATTAATAATTCAGCTGTGACTATGTAATACTACTTAATGGTCTTAAATACATAAATCCTATTTTTTTCTATAAGTGTATTATGCTGCAATAAAACTTTGGAAACAGGTCATTCCAAGGCAACACACCCACAGAACTGGCGTGATCTACAGTATAATCCACCATAGCAAGGTTTTGGCGATTGTTCGGTTATCTCCGTGTACCTTTTCTGTCTTATCTTGCAGATTCCCATGTAAATTAGGGGCTGACCAGGCCATCTTGCAGTGTTTATACTTGTTTCTCAGAGGCTTGGCAAACTCTTTGGTGCTTCATGAATTGACAACTACGGCATTGGCACTGTCACCAAAGATTTAGCATTGGGAAGGCAGGAAGCCAAGCAGGCTGGAACAGCGCTGGCTCAATGGAGGGAAGGAGCAAACAGGCAGGCTGAGGCACGGGGTTCCTTCAGCAGTCGCGTGTGTTACAGTTATTTTTCTAGACAGTCCGGTGTGTTCGTGTCTCACTGGTTCTCAGTCTTCTGGCATACCCTTAAAGGAACCAAAGGCAAGTTGAGCCCTGGAATTTCTGCAGGTCTCGCTTCCTAAACCACCTCACGGGAAGCCTGGAGTGCAGACCTCTATTTCCATCCAATCTCAGACCACATGGATGCTGCCACCAAATTCAGGTTAAGTCTTCCCATCTGAGTTAGTCTTTAAAATGCAGCCAGAGGTGCCTGGGCCTCAGGAATCTCTTCGGCGATCATAAATCAATCAAGCTGACAAAGATCAGCCATCAGAAGTTGTTTTTTGTTTTGTTTTGTTACTTACTTTTGAAACAGAAGCTTCAAGCTTCTTATACAGTCAAAGATCATTTTTCACCTTGATCCTCCTGCTTCTGATTTCCAAATGCTAGGATCACAGGTATGTGCCACTTCACCTGGATTGTCACACAGACTTCATTTTTATTTTGTTGTGTTTTTGTTTTTGTTTTTGTTTGTTCATTTTGCAACATTATGTAATTCCGGCTGTCCTAGAACTACTATGTGGACCTGGCTGGCCTTGACTTCACAGAGATCCACCTGCCTCTGCTTCCCAAGTGCTGGCATTAAAGGCATGAGCCACCACACCTGGCCACACAGATACTTTTTTTAAAAAGATTTATTTTTAGTTATGTGTATGTGTGTATGGTTGCTAAGTGTGTGGATGGACATGGAGAACAGGAGGAGCCAGGTCCCCTGGAACTGGACTTACAGGCGGCTGGTAAGGGTGCTGAGAACAAAGCCGGTCCTCAGAGGAGCGGCAAGCCTTCTTGGCTGAGTTCTCTCTCCAGCCTTGGTCGCAGTATTCCAAAACCAAGACACATATGACCCTAGGGTCTCAAGATTTCAGGTCAGTCCCCCTTCTCCATTTTGTTTGGAGAGTATTTCACTCTGTAGCTCAGGCTTGACTACAATTCACTATGTAGCCCAGGCTGTCTTCAGACTTAAATCAATCCTGTCCCAACCTCTGGCATACTGAGATTACAGGTCTGAGCTACCATGTCCAACTCAGACAACCACTGCAAAGGTCAACGCCCTTAGGAAAAGTTTGTAATTGCCCTAAAAAAAGAGGATGGGGTTGAATTTGTTCAAAGATAACTTGATCTTGCATTTCCATCATAGGGTTCCAAACTCAGTGCCTTCTGGGGCCAGACAGGCCCTGCCAATGTGGGCACAGATCCAGGTGGAGCAATTAGCTTGCCTAGGAGAAGGGAGCAATGGCTTCCTCAGCCCCAGGAGTGGAAACCTACCCAGCGCCCATCCCTTATCCGTGTCTCATGGTCTTATCTATCTATCATCCTTGCCTGGGGAAGTGAGTTTTACTCCCCTTTTTAAAAAAGATTTATCCCAGCACTCGGGAGGCAGAGGCAGACGGATCTCTGTGAGTTCGAGACCAGCCTGGTCTACAGAGCTAGTGCCAGGACAGGCTCCAGAGCCACAGAGAAACCCTGTCTCGAAAAAACCAAAAAAAAAAATAAATAAATAAAAAAGATTTCATTCATTCGTGTCTTTATTTTTAACTTTATGAGCATGGGTACGTTGCCTGCTTGCACTCATGTGTTCCACAATACCCGCAGTGCCTGCAGGGTCCAGAGGAAGGTTTTGGATCTCTGCTTGATACTGGAATTACAGATGGTTGTAAGCTCCCGTGTGTGGAAGAGTGGTCAGGCCTTCAATAACTGAGCCCTCCAACCCCTGAAGATTTTATTGTTAATTGTGTGTATATTTGTGTTTGTGTATGGTTATGTGCACATGTGAACAGTGCCCATGGAGGCCACAAAGAGGCGTTGGATCCATGGAGTTACAGTTGTCATAGGCAGCTGTGGACTGCCGAGATGGATGCTGAGCACCGAGCTCATCCTTTGCAAGAGCAGCACACACTTTTAACCTCTGGGCTGTCTTTCCAGTCACTGCATGCTTTGTTGTTGTTGTTTTTTTGTTTGATTTTTAGAGACAGTTTCTCTCTATGGCTTTGGAGCCTGTTCTGGAACTCGCTCTGTAGACCAGGCTGACCTTGAACTCACAGAGACTCACTGCCTTTGCCTCCCCGAGTGCTAGGATTACAGGAGTGTGCCCTCACCACTTGGCAGTCACTGCGTTTTTAAGGTTGCTGTATAGGATACTGTGGGGCAGGTCAGTCAGATATGTGTGCTTCTTGCTACTTTTTTTTTAACCTCTGATCTTCAAGAAATAATGCCTTGAAGTTATTTCCAGAATTAAAACAAAACAAACAAAAAAAAAGCAAACAAACCAAAAAAAAAAAAAAACCACTAAATAACTGATGTCAGCCTCATGACCGCAAGGGTTGACATGTATGATCATGACCAAATGTTGTCTTCTTGCCCCGTTTTCACCATAGCCATCTCACTAAGCATGAAGCCCACGTGGACACAGAATGTTAACAACAGGAAGGGTTTAAACTCCACTCTGAGTCTCACCCAAAAGTGTTGGAGGTAAATAAACAGAATAAATGGGACCGCCAGCACATTCACACGAGGAAGCTGATGGTTCCATGGGCCTGAGGTAGATTCTGCCTCAGTTTCCCAAGCTGGGCATGGCGGTGCACACCGTCATCACAACACTTGAGAGTCTGAGGCAGGAGGCTGTCTGGCCTGGACTACACAGAGACCTCATCTCACGAATGAGCTCCCAATGCTCACCTCCACCCTCGCTTCTAAAATTCCATGATGTTTACAAGCACTGTTTTATCTGATGGTAGAAGCGCGTGTTAAGGCAAAGGCTACTTAGAAAGGAAGAAAAGCAAAAATAAGCAAAAAAGCAAAACCCCTCCTGTAACCAACCTCTCCAACACACATACAAACTCAATAACTGAAGTGGATTCTTCCCATGAGCAGTTGCTGCTGGAAAAAAACATGTTTTTAAATGCTCCAGCAATATCATTAGCAATACTAAAATAATATTCTGGTAATAAAGATTAATTACCTTAGAACACAGTGTTTTATTGTCACTATAGCTTATCTAATATGTATCTTTAAAAATCTTTTTTTAGTATTTAGTGATCCAGTCGTAATTCCATTTCTATCAGGAACTCTGGGGGAAGGGAAGTGTTTTCTTTAAATGGAGAAGACATTCACTAATCTGAGAACTCTTTTTTTTCACTCTGCACGCCAGTCGGCAACCTCATAATTACATATCCAAAGATTGTTCAAATAAAAGGGAACAAAGCTCCCAGCAAAGTTCAATGCCGAAGTCAAGACCGCCTGGAGGTATAAGAAGTTTTATGTCTCTGTTTATCCCGGGAGTAAATTAAATACATGCGTGTTTAATACATGAATCATGGTTATATTTAGTCTACATGCTACAGACAGGGGGAAAACAGGAGAAATCTTTCTGATAAAATGTAGTAATGAAAACTGAAGGCACACCCACAGGTTTGGATACATGCCCCGGAATGCAGTCAAGACAAGTTCAGTAAGGAATAACTGCAGAGGGGAAAGACAGACCAGGGTAGAGAGTATTCTGGCTATCTCTGCTAGGAAGCCTAGCTGGTGTGCCACAGCCTCCATCCTTATGCTCTAAAAAGAACAGCTGGATTGCAGATGTCTGGAGTCTTTCAGTGTCTCTCAAGCAGACTAGAATTCAGACGCAGAGCTGGAACTGGGCACCGAGCCCCACGGGGAAGACGTCTACCTTAGTTACTGTGATAAAACACCAGACAACAGCAGCTGGAGGAAAGCCGGGTTTATTTGCCTCATAGATTGAGGGTACAGCCCATCACAGCAGGCAAGGCATGGCAGCCGGAGGAAAGCCGGGTTTATTTGGCTCGTAGATTGAGGGTACAGCCCATCACAGCAGGCAAGGCATGGCAGCCGGAGGAAGAGAAGATGACTGGTCATATGGCATCCACAGCCAGGAAGCAGTGTGAAATGAATGCTGGCGTGGGGTCTGCAGACCATGGACGTGTACCTGCCATGTTTAAGGAGTGTCTTCTTACTCTGTAACACACTTTAACTCTTTCACAGAGTTCCCAGGCATCTAGTCATTGCCAACTGAATGGTCAATATTAACCATTCCAGCTTACAGATTCTCAGAGAAAGTGCAGAAATCCCCAGGTTGTCTCTCTTACCTTCTGCTCCAGCTTTCGAGCAGTTGAGCAGTTGGATGGTGACAGAGGCCACTGTGTGAGGGGAGCCCCAGGGAAGAAATACAGAGAAGACAAGCCCACACTGTTTAATTTCTCTCTAGACTTTGCCACTTGACTCTGAATGCAAGTAGGTACAGAAGTGTACAGCACAGCTCTGTAACTAACTGCTTCACTTGGTGGCAAGAGAACCAAAATGGGAAAGAGTAGGGACTTGGAAAGTACTGGAGAAGCCAAGGAGGTGATTGGTCTACCTGAGTTCACCATCGAGCTCTGCACAACTAGACCTGTGTACAACTAGAGTCTAATCCACAAACATTCTACCACCCAGATCTCACACTATCACTAGGTCACCCATATGCAGGACAGCTTGAGCAATGCAGCAAGATTTACAATACTGCTGCTAGAATCACAGCCCGCAGTTCATGGGTTGACATAACAAAACTACATCAGTTGCTGAGGCTGGAGGGATGGCTCGGTGTTGACAGAGAGTTTCTGTCCCATCAGGTCCCACATCCTTTCGTTCCCAAATATACACACAGAGACCTACATTAATTATAAACTAATTGGCCTATTAGCTCAGGCTTCTTATTAGCTCTTATAACTTAAATTAGCCCATAACTCTTGTCTGTGTTAGCCATGTGGCTTGGTACCTTTATCAGTGAGGCCGTCACATCTTGCTTCTTCTGCGTCTGGATTCTCCTGTTCTCCTTGCCCCACCTCTACTTCCTGCCTGGTCAGCCCGCCTGGCTACTGGCCAATCAATGTTTATTTAACATACAAGTGACCTCTACTTCCTGCCTGGCTACTGGCCAATCAACGTTTATTTAAAATACAAGTGACAAGGTATAGACCATTGTCCCACAGCAGCTCAGCAGTTAATAGCCCTTGTTGCTCTTGCAAAGGACCTGGGTTCAGTCCCCAGCACCCACAGATGGCTCATAATCTTCTGTAACTCCAGATCCCTGGTTCCAGGAGATTCCATTCCCTCTTCTGACTTCCACAGGAACTGTATGACAACTTCAGAGTCTTGGAGGCATACAAAGAGGAATTCTTTCTGTTTGTGGATATCCAGATCTAAGAAGCTCACTATCTGGCAGTGTCTGATACCTGACAGAAGGTGAAGTTCTTGCTAACAGCATGCCTCTTAGGGCCCATGGTATTTTTTGGCCACATTTCAGTGGACTAAGGACATCTTAAGATCTTGGCGGAGTAAATACCCTCAACTTTTCCTAGTCATTATGCTTTGAAGTCAGCCAGTTCCTATGGAGCACGCTGTGCCTGAGACAAGTTCCTCAAACCCTGCTCTTCACATTCGATGCCCCCAGTCGTCCTGTCCCTTAGAGAGCAGACAGCTGCTGGCCCACTTGCCTCTGTGATCTGCAACTTGGAAGTGTGCCCCCCTTCTCCTACCCAATGGCCTACATGTCTCCCAACTGTACATACACGAAGCTCACCAGAGTTTCTTTGTGCTAGTAGGCAGTTTAGACCAGTCACTTGGCTCTCTTCCAATACAGTGAAGGAAAAACTAAACGCTTCATCATCTCACTGACCCTCATAGCTCTGAGAACCATGGCATGCGCTTTCCACTTTACAGATGAGAAACTTGAGGAGCAGAAAGGGGAGGTACCTCACCCGGGATCACAGGATTAGTAAGTGATTTAGCGTTCATAGCAAAAACTACCACTCTTTTTTCTTTCCTCCCTTCCTTTTTGTCTTTTTTTCTTTTCTTTTTGATTTTCTGTTTTTTGTTCGTTTGCTTATTATTGTTGTTTTTCTTATTTGAAACAGATTTTCCTTGTATAGCCATAGTTGTCCTGGAACTCACTCTATAGACCAGGCTGGCCTTTGAACTCAGAGATCCTCCTGCCTCTGCCTCCCAAAGTGTAGGGATTAAAGGTGTGTGCCACCATGCCCAGCTACAACTGGATTCTAAACTGAGACTTTCCTTTCTGGCTACCTGTTCCTTCCCCGCACAGCTGACTCCCCTTCTCCCCATGCTAGTCAAAGGCTTACCCTTTACTTGGCTTCTTTCCATTGTAGCATGAATAATAAAAACCAAGAGACAGAAAATCAGGAAAGGAAAGTAGCCAAGCCACTAGAGAAGTCTTCCCTCTACCAAGGCTGGGCAAATGCAGACTAAGTAGACTAAGCACATTGAGCCTCTCTCTCCTCCATTTTATATTCCCTCTAGTGCCGGGATTAAAGGCGTGTGACTCCCTAGGACTGGGATTAAAGATGTGAGCCACCACCACCTGGATTTGTTTCAGCACTGATCTTGTGTAGCCCAGGGTGGCCCTGAACCCACAGAGATTCATTTTCCTCTGTCTCCCAAATCCTGGGATTGATTAAAGGTGTCTGACACCAGTGCCTGACCTCTAGTGGCTCAGCTTTGCCCTTCTGATCTTTAGGCAAGCTTTATGTATTAAAACATGAATAAAATATCGCTATAATCTGTTGTCTTTAGGAAATCTGAACAGGTTAGTGTTAAATAGCTCTGATATGTTAAGTGCCCCCCCCACCCCCGCCCAGTCATTTGTCCCAGGTTTGAAACCTGACTGACTGTTCATAGTCTTCAGGGAAATGCCCAATGAGAAGTCAAACAGTTTTCTGATGAAAAGGTTCCAGACAGACTTGGTATAGGAAGCAGCAGCAAATGTTGGCTGTGGAGACGAAAGTGGGAACTTCCATGCTGGTGGAACAGCACCTGCAAAGGCACAGAGCACAGAGGAACAGCTTGGGAACAGCAAGTTGTCTGCTTCAAGTACAACGTGATGTCCAATGCCAGTTGAGAGGACGAGAGGGAAGAGGCACCAGAGAAGCCAGGAGGAAGAGCTGAGGCAAGGCTGCCCACGGAAAGAGGAGTGAGTGCTTTTCCCTATGGTGGAATTCACGATGAAGTCAGCGGCAGCTACTGCCAAGAGCTGTCAAGGCTGAAGAGAAGCAAGGATTGCATTCCAGAGTGTTACGTTAACAAAATAACGAGCCAAAATATAAACTTAATTCCCCGGGCAGACATTCCTACTCCTGGAGACTCTTGGAGAAACAGAGGACCCAAGAGCATGTGTGAATGAGGTCAGTTACAGGCCAGGACAGACAGACGAGAGGAGTTAGGGAGATGACAACCAGAGAGCCTGCTAAGAAGGTACAGTCCGTGCCTTCCTTTGGGAAACGCGAGGCAGATAATGTCCTGTAGTACCAGCAAGATCAGATGAAGTTCAGCTCACACTTAAATGGAAAAGGCTTCAAGAAATACATAACGAAGCCTGGCGGTGGTGGCGCACGCCTTTAATCCCAGCACTCGGGAGGCAGAGGCAGGCGGATCTCTGTGAGTTTGAGGCCAGCCTGGTCTACAAGAGCTAGTGCCAGGACAGGCTCCAAAGCTACAGAGAAACCCTGTCTCGAAAAACCAAAAAAAAAAAAAAAAAAAAAAAAAAGAAAGAAAGAAATACATAACGAGGGGGCTGGACAGATTGCTCAGCAGTTAAGAGCATTGCCTGCTCTTCCAAAGGTCCTGAGTTCAATTCCCAGCAACCACATGGTGGTTCACAACCATCTGAAATGAGATCCGATGCCCTCTTCTGGCTTGCAGATGTACATGCAGGCAAAACACTGTATACATAATAAATAAAAAAATAAAATAAAAATAAAGAAATACATAACGAATGGAGTTCTCTCTAATTTCGTCAAAATCCTAGAAATAATAAAATTGAATCCTCTTAAGTCTAAAATGACCCTCGGTGACCACCCCCACTGTGAATTATTACCCTGCCATTTCTGAGCCAGTATCAATATAATCAAAAGGGGCTATGGTTTTTTATTTCCCATATCCAGAAAAAAAAAATGGGAATGATATTATTCGTGTTCTTTAAGTTGCTCACTTGGCTCATGTAGATTCTCGGAGCCTGATTAGTCTGTTTCTGCTTGGTCTCACGGGCACATTACAGAGTTCAAAAACTTTGTACTTTAGGGCTGTCATTTAATTTTTGACTAGTGACATAATTTTGGTGCAAAAAGGCTGCTTGAGTTAGTTATGGGTTTCAGTACAAGCTTGTAAAATGAGAAGCTCTTTTCTGAATGTCAACAGATTCATCACGCTGTCCTAAGAAGCAACAACACTGGATGGTGAATGTCCCCACCCCTGCACTCACCTGACCCTCCCCTGCCTAAGTCTTAGTGTTTACAGAATGCCTTCTGAATCCCTGAGCTCAACCTGTGAGCCCACAGGATATGACTTCTGCCCATCTTTTCATCCTGCTTGACTGCTTCAGTCTGTTCTGGCTGCCAGAAAAAAAATAAATAAATAAACAAACAAAAGCCTCATAACTGGTGGCCTCCAAACAACAGTCACCCCCTCAGCCAGGCCTACAAGAGCTAGTTCCAGGACAGGCTCCACAGCCACAAAGAAACCCTGTCTCAAAAAAACAAACAAACAAAAACAACCAGAAGAAAAACCAGAAAAACAAAGGGAATGCTATTCCCACTGGGACATCATCGTCAGAAAGTCCTAAGTGCAGGTGACATTTAAAATAGTCTGCCAGTTGGAGATGGCTCAGTGGTTAAGAACACTGACTACTCTTCCAGAGGTTCTGAGTTCAATTCCCAGCAACCACATGGAGGCTCACAACCACTTTTAATGAGATCTGGTGCCCTCTCTGGCCTACCGGAACACATGTAGGCCGAAAGAACACTGTATACATAATAGATAAATAAATCTTTTTTTTTAAAAAAAAGTAGTTTTGCAATTTGATGAATCAAAGTCTCAATCTTACTTCTTTGTTCCTGGCATCATGTCAAATGTCCTCCACAGTAAGAATTTATATTTAAATATCACTTTCAATCCTCCAGCCAGTTTCCCTCTATTTTAAGAATAAGGCTGACGATGCTTGCCTAGGAATTCATTCTAGAGTGACAGATGTCAAAGATGATGCCAACTTCACCGCATTTGTTTTTTCTTTTCAATTTCATAAACTAAAAACGGTTCTCTAAACCGTCAGGAACAACTGCAACCTGAAATCTTTTTTTTTTTTTTTTTTTTTTTTTTGATGCCAGAATGGAAGAGCGTCTATCACCATAGGCAGAGAAGGGAGAAGTCATTTCAAAGGATTAAAACCCAATCCTTCAAGCACGGAGCACCTGAGAGCTTGCAGGCCACTGGCCTCCCACCAAAGGCTGTTGTTGATTTGTTACTTTAGGAGCTGAAGTTAGAGGAAAGGCCTTGTTCTCATTGGCTGCTGCTATTAATAAAACCTGAATCATTATATCATGTCTTGAAAGGGTTTTATAGAAATACCAGGCATAGCTTCAATACGGCAATTTATGCAGCAGCTCTCTTAAACACGGACCTTGGGAGCAAGGCTAAGCCACGTTATAGAGGGCATCACCGCGTCTGCTAGGGCATATTTGTGTGACAGGTTAGACTGTTGAGGCCCCGACGTGCAGGTCAAAGCCTGCAGGCCTTGAAAGGAGAAAGCCAGGGAGAAAGGTTCACCCTGCCGGGCCTGCAGCTCCGGGGCAGCTGTGTAATCCCACTGAACCTGTCTGGCAGCTTGTGGTAACGGCTGTTCCTGGCAGATAAGACCCCTTGGGAAGCCTGCTGGCTTCTGTCAATAAGGAAGCTGAAGAGTGCCACTGGAATTTTCCAAACCATGGGGGAAAAAAACCCTCTGGTTTGAAAAGGTGCAGATAACGAATCACGACAGAGCCCTTGAGTATAGTTTTTATTAAGGAACGATAGACCACAATTCTTTGCCTTGTAATAGTCAGTCATATGCAAATCCCACATCTTCTCCTGGACAGAAGCAGCTATTGTCTGCTTACCGGTTGCATCATCTCCAGAGACGGAAGGTGGCACAGCTTTCAGCGGCAGTTCGAACGACGCCAGCCAAGCACGGCTTGAAGTCTTACAGTCGAGTTCGGCAGATTCCACTTAAGTACCGTGAATGTTCTTCCCTCTTGAAAGGTCGATTTGGATTAGGTCAGGGAGCAAATGGCTGTCCAACCCACAGTCCATGAGAAAGCGAGGCTCCCAGCTGGAGGAAGAAGGGCTGCCTGCGGTTCTGGAAGACAGATTCTGGGGCCGACTGATCAACCCACAGCTCCTCACTAACTCTTCGCAGGGACCAGAGCGCCTCCCCTCCTTTCCCCGCAAGTGCTGCCAAGTCTGAACTTTCCAAACCTCCCTTGAAAGAGAGATCAGTGGAGGAATACTGGACGCCAGTAGGTACAGCTAGCTGGTCTGTTGAAAACGACGGGGGCCTGTCTCTTGGTGTCTTCAACCTAGGGTTTATTCTAGTCCTGTCTCACTAGTGACTGTCCTTTGCTGAAGCACCGCTTCTGCGTAAGGTGAACTTCCTCACAGTTATGTAGCTTCTAGTTAATAGACAATGCTTCTCTCCGTTAAAAGAGATGATGTATATGTATGGATGAACTCAAGACAAAAGTTACCTGTGTTGGGGATACAGTTAAGCTGACGTGGCTCAGTCAGGAGAAAGTGGGTAGAAAGCCTGGATTTCATCCCCAACAGCACAGAATGTCAGGTGTGGTGGTGCCTGCCTGTGATTCCAACACTTGGGAGCTCAAGCAGAAGGCAGAAGTTCAAGTTCATCCCTGGCTACCTAGTGAGTTTGCGGAATGCCTGGAATACCTGAGACACTATCCCAACACACTCTCTGGTGGCTCAGGCCTGTAGTCCCTTCTTCGCTTTGGAGGCTGAGACAGGAGGATTGTCGTAAACTGGAGGCTAGCACACAGCAATTTCCAAGACAATCTGGGCCATGGAGTGAAAGGTTGTCTTGGAAAAGCAAAAACTAAAACAAAACAGATAACAAAATTCACAGACCAGGAGAGGACTGGGTGGGGAAGGATGCCTGTTCCGTAAGTGTGAGGGCCCAACTTTGAATCTCCAGCATCCGAATACCAAAAGAAAACAAAAGCAGAAACACCAGACAGTGGTGCACATGCCTGTAACCCCAGAACTGGGGTGGAGACGCAGATCTTGAGAGCTCGTGGCCAGCCCGCCTAGCTGAAAACGGCGATTCCTATCGTGTGGGAGACCCTACCCAAGGCGGAGAACGGCAGAGGCAGACAAACCACCTGCCTTCTTCCAGCCTCTGGTCATTTTTCCAGGCATAGATTTAATTACTTATAATTTTTAAAAAGATTTGTTTAATTTTCTTTGTATGAGTATTTTGCTTGCATATATATGTGTGTGTGTGTGTGTGTGTGTGTGTGTGTGTGTATCATGTATGTGTCTACAGACGGTTGTGAGCCAACACGTGGGTTCTAGAACACAGGTCTCTGTAAGAACAAGTACTCTTAGCCTCTGATCCATCTCTCCAGCCCTTAGCTTATTTTAGGATGGAAAATTGAAAAAAAAACTTAAACACTTAGACATTCTTATTACTTTAAATCAGAGCTAAATACATTAGGAAATTACTCAATAATACCTAAGTATTGACATGGCACTTCAAGTTTCTTCTTAAACTAATGTTTAATCTAAGTAGAAGTTAGTTGAAATTCTTCATTGTTTTATTTTGCTCACCATGAAAACTGCTTGAATATATAAAAATACACCTTTTAAAATTAAAAAAAGTGAGCCGGGCGGTGGTGGCGCACGCCTTTAATCCCAGCACTCGGGAGACAGAGGCAGGCGGATCTCTGTGAGTTCGAGACCAGCCTGGTCTACAAGAGCTAGTTCCAGGACAGGCTCCAAAACCACAGAGAAACCCTGTCTCGAAAAACCACACACACACACACACAAAACAAAATTAAAAAAAGTGTACTTGTATAGGGACCTGACACTGTACCTGCCACTCTGTGATACTAACTACTGCCAACATTGTGGTGACTACCTGTTTTGGTTCCATTTCTGTCGTGATTGAATACTCCTCCTTGGGGGAAGAGACAGTTCTATTTTAGTTCCCAATCCCACGTGACAGCCCACCATTGCTGGGAAATCAAGGAGGTAGAAACTTGAAGCTCACGCGTCCATCACATCCTAGCCGCAGTCATGAGCACAGAGAAGACATACACGTGCTTAGCTAGCTCTCTCTACTCTTAGTCCAGGGCCCAAATCTAGGGAATGGTGCTGCCCACTTTCAGGCTGGGTCTTCTCCCATCAGTTAGGGCAACCAAGACAACCGCCACAGGCCAGACTGGCGTAAACGGTACCTCCCTGAGACTGTCTCTTCTCGGGTGACTGTAGGCTGTGCCACCGCAGGATCTCACGGCTCACACATACCATTATTCAAGTCCATGAGTAGAAAAACATTCAGGCTATTTTTATCACAGCACTTACTTTTCCCAAAACGTTGATTGGTTGTTTTGTTTTGTTTTTTTTTAAATCCGAAGAAATGAGTATTACCTTACAAATACAGGAAATGTATTCATATGATAAGAACATGCCCTCTTTCCTCATACTTACGTGATCAGATACATGTAGGCCATGTGTGTGCGTGCGTGCGTGTGCGTGTGTGTGTGTGCGTGTGCATGTGTGTGTGTGCGTGCGTGTGCGTGCGTGTGTGTGTATGCGTGTGTGTGTGCATGTGTGTGCGTTCGTGTGTGTGTGTGTGCGTGTGTGTGTGTGTGTGTGTGTGTGCGTGCCTGTGATAGTTACTTCTGTGCCTCTTGTCTATCTACTCTGAACTGTGTCCTGGGACACCTTCCAAGGACACCAGATAGTTCTCAGCCTTCATAATGGCTTCATGGTTTCCCCATTGGTCCACAGGTCGAATGAACCATAATTTACTTAACCAACGTCCACCTGAAGTCTAATTTATCTCTATTCAGTGACAAAGGCATGCAGTAAACATCTCTAACATGTACATTCTTTTATCCCAGTGTTTTTGTGTTAATAGGAAAATTCCTACAAATAAAAAATCATATATTTTTTTAATTGTAATTTTGCTTTCCAAAGTATTACAGTGCTCAGCCTTATCTTATACTCGTCCCACTAGCTCTTATGACTTCATTTAGCCTGATTCTCTTCACCTATGTTTTGCCTCGGGGCTTTTTACCTTTCCTTCCTTCTATATGTCCAACTTTCCTGCTTCTGAGGTCTGGATGTGCCTGGCTGACTGGCCCCAGGCGACGTCCTTTCTTTGTCCCTCCTTCGTTCTCTCTTTCCTCATTCTCTTGACTCATTCTCATACTTATTATCTCTGCCACCAGCCTCACCTATCCCTCTGCTCCTAGCTATTGGTCACTCAGCTTTTTATTGTAGCAATCAAGTGCCATAGGCAGGCAAGATAAAACAGCAGCACATCTTTACCTAATTAAACAAGTGCAACGTAAACAAATGTAACACATCTTTTCTTCATTAAAGTAATATAATATTCCACAACAGGGTGGGTCGTCACTCCTCAGTTACACCTCTGGGAATGCCTTCAGAGGTGTGTCTCTGAGGGGACTCTAACTCCAGTCAGACTGACAATGAAGAGTAACCATCAAGCACAAGGTAAGGCAATGAGCAACCTCGTCTGCTTTTTACCACAGTACACACGAAACGTTCCTACTGCATCCACACTACACGTGAGATGTTCCCACCGCATCCACACTACACATGAGACATTCCCACCGCATCCACATTACACATGAGACTTTCCCACTGCATCCACACTACACGAGAGACATTCCCACTGAATCCACATTACACATGAGACTTTCCCACTGCAT
>NC_022022.1:39453140-39458122 GCF_000317375.1 Microtus ochrogaster | reverse complement strand
CATCCACACTACACGTGAGACGTTCCCACCTCATCCACACTACACGTGAGACGTTCCCACCTTACACACACAGCCATTTCCATCTGTGGAATTCCATCTGTCATGCATTTTCAGATTTTTGTTTTTGGTTTTTGAAACAGGGACTGGCCTTAAACAGGCTAAACTAGTTTAAGAAAGATGACCTTGAAGTCACCACCTTTCCACCTCCACCTCTCAGTGCTGGGATTAGAGGCCTGCAATAGGACACCTGGCTTTCATTCTCTAATTCATTGACGTGGTGGTTTAAAGCGTGCAATAAAGTTTTTATCAAAGTTGTCCATGTAAGCAATCTTACCGTTGAGGTTTATATTCCTGATAAAGGCCATTCCACTGGAACAGCACTGATAAAGAAACCGTTGGGACTCCTGATCAGTTAAGAAGTCTAGACCCCACAGAAAGAAGACAGAGAAAAGAATCGGGGAACAAAAGGACTTTTGCTTGAACTATCTCCTCTTGTAAAATAGTTCCTAGGGTTGTCTCACATTTAGAGACAAGAAAAAAGGCCTAGAGAGTTTAAGCAGTTGACTGGACCTTACGATCAGTAAGGGACAGGACTAGAACACCAAGGCCAAGTATAGAGCGGCTGTGACATCTCTCTAAGTTTAAAGGAAACTCCCTCCCCCAATTCTGGGGGGGGCATTCTGTTCCCCTCAACCAAAGAGCCAGATAGTTAAGGGTGGTGTCTGTTAGCCTACCAAAGAGTATGCTGGCCTTATGCTGGCCTTCAGGCTATCTCTGGATAAGCAAGAACCTGTGGCTCTCCTTGGTCTTATCCTGCCCCGTATTGACTTCTCCACCTTGTGGCCTTCCCTCCCTCGGTACCTCACTCCCCTCCATCTCGTGGCCTTCCCTCCCTCGGTACCTCATTCGCAAGCCTTCTGCTCTCTTGGTTCTCCCTTTTGTCTTCTTCTCTTGTCCACCCCCTTGCCCCTCTCTCCCCCCCTCCCCTCCTCTCATTGTCCATCCGGCTCCTGGCCATGTCCAGTGGACTCCTGTCTCCCCCTGCTCTGGACTCTTCCATATGCTGCTGGCTGTTCTCTCTCTTATGCCTACAGCAGAAACCTCTTCTTCAACTAGACTCATTTTACATAATGAACAATCTAGGATCCAAAATCTCTACAGCCCTTTGTAGTGGCAAAATACCGCCTCTGTTCAAGTCAGCACTTCTCAGGGTTGACCTACTGTTCTTCCAAACGTCCTCAGTTCAATTCCTAGCAACCACATGATGACTCCCAACCATCTGTAGAGGGATCAGAACTTTTCTTCTGGCATAAAGTCAACAGAGCACTCATATACATAAAATAAATACACAAATCTTTAAAAAAAAAAAAGATGGAGTGAAGCCATGCAGTGATTGAGGTTTTTTTTTTCCTGCCATATTCTCATCTCAGTGGGAATGAACAATCCATGTCTTCAGGGTAGATTGGCTTTCCATAGTCACTCAGGGACCTAGGTTCTTTCTGGGAATTTCTGAATCACTTCCAGGGCTTGTCAACAATGAAGCTACCACACATCCAAGGGTTAGCCAGTAAGAAATGAGAAGACACTAGGAAGTGAGAATATCAAGGTTCTGAGACGTTAGTGAATAAAGGAGGAAGAGAAAATGGCTTTGCTTTGTAGTTGGCGAGATGATAAGTTGGAAGGAGGGAGCTTCATTAGCCACAAACTTAAACATTATTTCATCACTGTAGCAAAACACCTCAGACAATCAGTTTGTAGAAGGAAACTGGTTTTTGACGTATGAACCAGAGTTTTCGGCTGGTGGCCACTTGGCCCTGCCGTCTGTCTGGGCCCATTATGATACTTGTGGCTGAGAAGCAAAAGAAATGAAGGAGCTGGGCCCAATGCTCCCTTTACGAGCACATGCCAGTGACCTCCATTCCTTCCGCAGGGTTCTGCCTTCTGAAGGCTTGCTCCATCACTGCCCAGTCCCAGGCGTGCCAGATGGTGACCCAGCCTTAGGGGGCATTTAGCATAGCGTCAGAGGGCAGGTTGCTGTTTTCCTTTCCTCTCTGTACCTTCTTTCATCATGGGTGAACTTAGGAGAAGGAAAGCCGGGGGCTTGTCAGGGAGCGAGCGCCTCACGGTTGAGTGGAGAAGGAATGGTGAGAAGTGGCCACGTTTCCGTGTTGAAAGAGGTAACAAGATGTCAGGATGGAGGTAATTCCAGGACTGGAGGAGGGTGCTGAACCTGAGGGTCTCGGGTGAGTTGGATTTTCTATTTAGCCGTTGACAGTCAGAAAGTTATTTCCTAAAGTGCATGCAGTGGCTCATGCCTGTTATCCCAGCACTAACACAGGATGCTTCCTGAGCACTGAAAAGCTGGGGCAGGGGAATTGCTAGTTCATGGTCAACCTGTACTACAAAGGAAGTGTGAGACAATCACGGGCTTAACAGAACAACAAATCAAAAAATACTTCATCTGTTTTGCTTGTTTTGTGTTTTAATAAGCACAATTTTAAAGAAGACATTGATGTCATGGAGGTCAAAGTCCACAATGAAACCATGCGGAATGACAGAGAAGGTTCACATAACTGTTCCCATTTCTGCTGTGAGCAATTAGAGAGGGGCTTTTAACCCAGTTACTGTAGGAGGGAATTTCATTCATAAAAATATTTCAAAGAAAAGGCAAAGGGTTAGAGAGGAGGGAGTGCCGTGGTGGGGAGGGATTCGAAGGCAGGCTCAAGCAGGTTTTATCTCTGACAGGACGGTATCTCTTTGCTCTTTCCTTCCTAGGCAAGGGCTGTGGGGTTTTTGTTAGTTTTCTTGAGACAGGGTCTCTGTGGCCTGGAATTGGCCTTCTAGCTCAAGCTTGTCTTAAACGCACAATTATCCTCCTGCCTTCCGTATGCCATGCGAGGTTTTCCTGCACCTTGCCGATGTTCTAAACCAGTTGGGTAGGTACTATTGAAGTGGTCAGCCAGGAGGGGGTCCCTGAACTAGTGACATACGATCCCCTGAGCCAGAGAGAGCCTGGATCCTCCCAGGAGATCCTCTCTTGGCACTGTGCTGTGCTTTTTAGCCTTCGGGCTTACTTTCTCAGAAGCTCGGGCTGTGGAGTTTCCCAGGTCCTACAAGACCTGATGAGCAGGCACCTTCCCTCTCCAGGTGTGCCTTGCTGCTCTCCCTTCTTGAGGTAGCTCAGGTTGCCTCCTGCAGTACGGCAAACCCAGAACTCCGGGACTTCCCAGGACGCTAGGCAGCAGCATTTGTTCAGTAGCCTCTGGCTCCACCTAAAGTTCGCTTCCGCTAATTGTTGCTCTGTCTTAGTAACACAGACGCGGCGGGGATGGAGGTAGCCTACTTTGTTTCTTCCTGGAGGTCTCTTTTCACCCCGAATTTGTCTTTTGATAATATTAGGTATCAATTTCTACTGCCGGAGGCAAAATGAGCAGGTTCTCAATGGAAGCGCTGACAAGTACCGGTTTTTTTGTTTTTTGTTTTTTTTGGTGCGGTCTAAAAACAGAAGTCCTTTGAGACGAGCTAAAATAAGACGCAGAAGAAACACCACGTTCTTGTCATAAAGAGGTAGTTTGCTAGTTTGTGGTGAGAAGCTTAACATTTAGAATTTCAAGGTGTACGAAGGTTTTGAAAGTGCTTATTCAAATGCAGCCTCAGAAAGATCGGAGCAGAAGCAGGGCATGGAGGTGCATGCTTATAATCCCAAGATGTGGGAGGTGGAGGCAGGAGGATCAGCAGTTTAAGGTTTTCATCCATCACAGAGCAAGTTGAAAGATTTCCTAGGCTGCAAGAGATCCCCACACCCACACCCACCCCCCTCTCCCCGCCCCCCTCCCCCCACACAGGAAAAGAAGTGAGGAGCATGAATTTGAGCAAACCAAACCACTCTAAATGTTTATGATTGCATGTGGAAAACTTAGAAGAGTAGCTCCATGGTCAACACTGCTACCAAAGATGGAAAATGTCCACCATAATGTTATTCATAGTGGTAAAATATTTCCCAAGTAAATTTATTGTCTGATAGCTAGATGATAAATAATTATACAATGAAGTTGAATATTTGTAAAAGTTTTAAAAATTATTTATTTTATATGTGTGCATGTGTGTGTGTGCATGAGTATATATATGTGCACAGTGTGCATGCAGATGCCCTCACGGGCCAAAGAGAAGGGCATCAGAACCCCTGGAACAGACAGTTGTGAGCCATTCAATATTGGTGGTAGGACCTGAACGCAAGTCTTCTCCAAGAGCAGCAAGTGATCTTAACTGTTGAGCCATCTCTCCAGCACCCCAAAAGTAGCTTAGATTTTTAAAGAATTTGTATGGCATCAGGCAGTGGTGGTGCACGCCTTTAATCCCAGTGCTGGGGAGGAAGAGGCAGGTGGATCCTTGTGAATTCAAGGCTAGCCTAGAATAGAGAATAGCTATCTTGTCTAGCATAAGTACATGATAGATGTAGAAAATTAAGAGAATGATGTATAATAGATTTTTTTAAAGATTTATTTATTTATTATGTATACAACATTCCTTCCATGTATGTTTGTGTGCCAGAAGAGGGCACCAGATCTCACCATAGATGGTTGTGAGCCACCATGTGGTTGTCGGGAATTGAACTCAGGACCTCTGGAAGAGCAATCAGTGCTCTTAACCTCTGAGCCATCTCTCCAGCCCCCTAGATTTTTTTTACTTATAGTAAAAGTCTTAGAACTTCTACAGTGAGAAAGTATCATTTTTCATATTCAGAAAAAATTTTGTGAATATTGGTATTACAAAGAATTTATATCTAACATTGTTATAATGAGAATTAATTGAAACAACTGGGTTTAAGAATAACAATGGGTATTTTTAGTATGTTCTGGTTTTTGTATCAAAACAATAGCAAGGGGCTGGAGAGATGGCTCAGTGGTTAAGAGCATTGCCTGCTCTTCCAAAGGTCCTGAGTTCAATTCCCAGCAACCACATGGTGGCATACAACCATCTGT
>NC_022022.1:39446488-39452241 GCF_000317375.1 Microtus ochrogaster | reverse complement strand
GAGGGAGGGAGAGAGGGAGGGAGGGAGGGAGGGAGGGAGGGAGGAAGACAGGAGAGGAGGGAGGGGCTAGAGTGAGCTGTTCTACAAATTTGTCATATAGGCCCCAGATGTGTGGAGGAAATTCTACCACAGGCTCTTGGGTTACTTTTCTGAGTTAGGACAGGATTAAAGGTGAAGGCCCAAGATTGAACATAGTGAGGGAAGGGAACTTTCTATTAGTAGTGAGAGAAAGTCCCAGGCACACGCACGCACGCACACACACACACACACACACACACACACACACACACACACACCATAAGTTAAAACTAGGAAAAATAGCAACAGGGTCTTAAAGTTTCCACAGTACTGCCGCCTCTAGAGTTATTTCTGCATCGGCTTGCCTGTACGTTGCTGTCAGGGCCACTTCCTTAGTTGGAAGTGATTGCTCAGTTACCCCATGGCACTTTCCCGTGGGATTCTAAATTTAAAATGTCAATACATATTCCAAGACGTGCCAGAGACGGTTGCTAGGGTCTGAGTCCCCCTTTGAAGCAGAGGCAGGTAATTACACCGGGAAAATAGCTCTTTCCTCAATGTTATACAGCAAATCCTGTTTCTTTTCCTTTTTCCGGAAACAGTAAACACAGGGAGAGAAAGGGGAGTTTCAGACCCAGGGTACCACAATGCTACAGACTTCAAGTCTGGTTTGTAAGCCTGTCATTTCATGAGCCTAAAAAAGCAAGGCGATGCTCACACCTCATTGTGGGAAGGCTGCCCTCATACCTCCTTTGGGTGCTGGTGTCTAGGTGCTACGATTTTAAACTCAAGACATAATTAGAAATGAAAGAGGAAAACCAGCAGACTTTTAGGGAAAGGTTGTGGCTGCCTGGAAACTCTTGACCTTGCAAGACAAAATGAGGGCTAGTGACCAGCTCAATACAGGTGTCAGCTCTGGGCTTGATCCCCAGCACTGCCATAAACAAGCAAATGAAATGCTGGATATACATATATACATTGTCTGTCTGTCTATGGGAGATTGTGTACAAGGTCTACAAGGTCATAGGTTCAATCTTCACCACTTTTCTTTAGAACGAGAAGTCTTTGAAATATGCATTAATTTTCCTAAAACATTTGCATGCCGACTTTGTATTGACCTGGTCCAGTCCTAAGATGTTCCTGGCACATTAGGTTGATACTGCGATATGGCTCCTCTGCTCAGTTTTGGATTTATTTTTTTAAGTTTATTTAACTTCATTTTATGTGCATCGGTGTGCAGGTGTCAGATCCCCTGGAACCAGAGTTACAGACAGTTGTGAACTGCCATGTGGGTGCTGGGAATAGAAACTGGATTCTTTTGGAAATCAGCCAGTGCTCTTATGGTGAGCCATCTCTCCTGTTCTGACTTGTTAATTCTTCAGATTGAAGCAAATACCCATGACAAAAGCTAACTAAAGTTGAGTTCTGGCATCCATTTCTCAGTGCAGTGACCGCTCTGGCTCTGGAGCCGCCCTGCCTAAATCCCCTGAATACATTTTTTTTACTTTTTTTTTTATTTTATTTTTTATTTTTGGTTTTTCGAGACAGGGTTTCTCTGTGGTTTTGGAGCTAGCTCTTGTAGACCAGACTGGTCTTGAACTCACAGAGATCCGCCTGCCTCTGCCTCCCGAGTGCTGGGATTAAAAGCGTGCGCCACCACCGCCCGGCTACTTTTTATTTTTATTTTTTTTGGTTTTTCGAGACAGGGTTTCTCTGTGGCTTTGGAGCCTGTCCTGGAACTAGCTCTGTAGACCAGGCTGGCCTAGAACTCACAGAGATCCGTCTGCCTCTGCCCCCCGAGTGATGGGATTAAAGGCTACTTTTTATTTTTAAATCTTTAAAAAATTTAAATGTTGATAGGTGACTGTTTCCCCACCCCCGCTTTTTAAAAAAAAATTTTATTTTATGTGCATTGGTGTTTTGCCATGGGTGTCGGGTCCCCTGGAACCCATAACAGGAATAGGAGTTATAGTTATGAGCTGCCACATGGGTGCTGGGGATTGAACCTAGGTCCTCTGGAAGAGCAGTCAGTGTTCTTAACCACTGAGCCAGCTCTCCAGCCTGTCCCTCTACTTTTTAAACATTAAGATACCCTATTCTTTCTTTGTATTTGTACTGAGAGGGGCGCACATCTGAGTGTAGACTGGTGAACAATTATGGGAACTGGCTCTATGTGGGTTCTGAGCATTGAATTCTGTTGTCCAGTTTAACAGCTTACTAAACCCATTGGGCTATCTCCTCCACCTTTGAGTCAATTAGTCTTTGTACCTCATTTTTTCCTCATTCAAACATTAATAATTTCTTACCAAACTAAATACGTTGGTGAATCTTACAGAAAACATAGCACAAAGCCTGGTCTACAGGATCTGGCACATTCCAGCTAGACACTTAGTACCGAGAGCGAAGTAGTGGGCAGATAGAGAAATAAATCAAAGAACATGGAGGGAAACACTTGAACTCTTGGAGAGTGGACTATGTCACTGGAGAAGAGCCAGACCAAGCAAAGACTATGAGGCAGACAGAACACTGCATCTCAACAGCACACCTGGGAACTGTAAACCATCCCTTGCAGCTGGATTAAGAGCTGTGTGAGAACATCATCCCAAAGGATGTTTTCACCAGACTTAGGAGGTGGTACAGCAGGGGTGGAAGCGAAACATGGGAGGTATGCCTTTTGACACAGTATGTAGGGCAAGAGGAGATAAAACTGGACATACACACCCAAGGCAAACCTTACAATGTGAACCATGAAAACGTTCTCCATGGTGGTGGCATGTCTGAATCTGCCATTGACTAGTGGGAAGAACAACAGCACAGGATATGCTGGCCCCAAGTTGGAGGAGCCAGAGAATAAGGACCCAGGAAGTAGACAGGATAGATGCTCGCTATACAGAGCAGAGCATTAATGTGGGAGCTGGGCAAAGAAAGCACACAGTGCAGCAGCCAGACAAAGCAGTCGCCTACCATGAACAAGGTTTGGGCTTCACCCCCAGCCCACAAAATAAACAAGATGCTCAGTTAAATTAAAAATTCAGATGGATTTTAATGTGTCTCTTATATCACATATACTCAACAGACTCAACTTTAAGTGGATATCTTATGCTCTTCTTTGCTGTCAAGAGCCTTATCTTCAGTATATTTAATGAGGAAATGAACAAATCATCACACTCTAAGGCATACATGGTAAGTGCAGCTGAATAATCAGGACAGGAAAAGACCTCCCCAACAACACAAATGGACATGGAGGAGATGGTCATTTTCTTGGAATTGATAAAGTCTGATGAAAAGTCAGGTAGTTTAATCTGATTCTGGAGTCAGGGTCCCGAGTGAATCCGCTAGTCTTCACTCAGGGCTGTGCAGCCCTGACAGCGTCCTCAAGCTCTCTTCATTAAAACTGGAGGGTATAATGTCTACTTCACAGGCCCACTGGAGAGAAGTATGTACAAGGCACCTAAACATGGGATGCTATCCCTACATGCTAATCCCTACTGAAATGAAAAGGTCACAGGCCAGTGGGCTGCCTGTCACAAATACTCGTTAGTGGCATCCAATAATAGCAATGTTGACGTAAGTTATTTTATTTCCATGATTAGCTATTTACACTGTACAGACACTAATGAAAAGCACCCACAAGTTCACAGTACATTACAATATATTTACTTTAAAAATATATTCCTTTATAAAAGGTTCAAAGAGCACTGGCATGTCCATGTGACAAAACTCTCAAGGCCTGCCACCAATTCTGTGATAGCCAGAATGCTTCCGAGTACTGTAAGTTCACAATCACAGGTCACCATTAGAGTTGTAAATACATACAGGTTTTAAATAAGAAAATGAATTCTACAGTGGAAAGTCTTGAGGCGATACTGTTAGTTCATTAACATAAATACTTTCTCGTAAGAATGCACAACAGCCAACACTCCACCCGAGGACACGTCAGCCCCGGCAGATCTGGCCCCACTCCTCTACTTCTTCTTCTTGGCTGCTTCTCCTGGCTCTACTCTTCGCGTCTTAGATGCACGCTCATCTCTGTCATCATCTTGAAGTGGGAAAGAAGAGAGCTTCATTAGTAAATCTTTAAAAAAAAAATCAACACAGAAAACCCATTTATTAGCTTTATACCAAACGCTCACTCATCAGCTGTCTGAAAGCTTGCCAATAAAACTAAATACTATTTTCAGAACCCGATATTAAACTACATCTGAAAACAAACAGGTTTTTCTTTTAATTATAGCAAATTGTAAGTTAACTTTTTAGGGACATGTTAATGTGGCTTAATTTATCTAATTTCCACGGAAACCAGCTCTTTCTGAAACAGCCAGCCCCCAAATTTTACCAGTGCACACACTGTATGCAATTAGACACAGCGCATGTCATAGGACCAGAGCAGTTTTTTTCTACAAAACATGCACCACCTTTAGCCATGCTAAGTGGCCACCAGCCGGAATTTTCCTCTCAGATTTCCTCTCCCAGTCTTACAATCAACCCACCATATGTTCTGAGGTTAAAAGCACAAAAAGGTTCAGAGAATCTCACAGCTGTCTATTCTAATTCTGGATTATTCCTTCCTAGACGGCAGAACATCTTTACAGCATGTTCCTAGACTAAGGAAAATTTGGGTGGAGAAAGACTATAGAACCATACAATAAACAGTACCCCTTTCCACCCACACCATTACTGTTTATGGCCACAGAAAATGTCCATGAATAAAAGTGTCAAACCTGAAAAAGTGGACCTTTTCATTCTACTTAAAAAAATTCAATAATGTATCTCAGTATACCCGGGCGAGCACAGACTAGCTGCTAATTCACACCAGTCTCCCTCAACAATGTGTGATGCGAGAGTCCAGCACCTGTGGTGCTGGTGCTGCTGCTGGCAATGCTCCCCTGAGGCCAGCCAGCGATACACAGCAATACCTCAAAAGAATCCCACAGATGCACACAGCTTCTCACTTCCTGACTTCCATGGTAGCAGGGACCAAACCCTTCCAGATAATCTTCCATACTGAACACCCTCAGCCTTGACTTTACTCCACTTCTCTCCTCTCCCCTTCCTCTTTTCCCTATGTAGTCTAGACTTGATTTCATGATTCTCCTACCTCAAGCCTCCCAGGTACTGAGATTACAGACACAAGCCTCTGTGCTGGCTGAACTAAAGTCCAAAATACAGAATATGGTGCCATAAAAATATTTTGATATTTTAAGGCCTTCACATTAAAAACTTAGGGAAACTGCCAAGGTCAAATCACATGACAGGAATCTGCAACCTGGCTGGGTCCTCGTGCCTGACCCTCCTGCTTCCACTTCCTAGGGATTAGTGGTGTGAAGTCACCATACCCACATTAAAACTTGGGTTTTAAGCTGGAGCTTAACAATCAAGCTTACCTTGAAATTATTTCAGAATTAGTAATGGAGAAGTTGAAAGCATTTCTTGAAGACTATTATCAAGCCACATTATAGAACACATTAAAAGTCTGCAACTTACTACAGGTAAATCTACTGATCAACACTGACACCACACACTACTACAACTGGAAAAATGAGTCCTATGAGTGACTGGAGGAGAGCGCCTGCCCCCTACTGTCAAAATAAGGTACTGCCTTAAAAACTAGCACAGGAATAGCTTAAAAAAAAAAAAAAAAAAAAAACCAAAAAACAAGAGCCGGGCAGTGGTGGCGCACGCCTGTAATCCCAGCACTTGGGAGGCAGAGGCAGGCGGATCTCTGTGAGTTCGAG
>NC_022022.1:39440419-39446375 GCF_000317375.1 Microtus ochrogaster | reverse complement strand
AAACAACAAAACAAAACAAAAAAACCAAACCCTAATCCTAACACAGCACATATGCACGGATATGAAAACAATATTTTCTATTATACAGCGTGAGTCACTTAAGGTAAACATTAACTTAACCTGTTTTAAAATTAAAGCAGGCCGGGTGCTGGTTGTGCACATCTTTAAACCCAGCACCCAGGAGGCAGAGGCAGGAGGATCTCTGTGGGTTTGAGGCCAGCCTGTCTACAGAGTGAGTTCCAGGACAGCGAGGACTGTTTCACAGAGAAATCCTGCCTTGAAAAACCAAAAAACCAAACCAAGCCAAAAAAACTACTCCCCCCCCCCAACCCCAACAAAAAACCCCATTTGCTTCATTAGCTGGTTTTTGCTATTTATTTGTTATTATTTGTTAATTTTTTATGTTAATAAAGCGATGAAAATATAACTTTTACTTCTCTGCATTTCACAATCACTAAACAAGCAGCCCTGATAAACAGGGAGAGGCAAGGCTAGATTTAACCTTTCTCAGCTCCTCTAAATTCTGAGAGTAAATGGCGAAAAAGGACAAAAGAAGAATATGGGATGGCCAGATAAAAGCAATGTAGTGTAATAATTAATTTAAAATATAATTAAGTGGGTAGAGTTTCCAATACATGCTTCATTAATTAAAAACTACAGGTAAACAATGCTGTTGGGGTTGGGGAGATAGTTCCGGACCTGAATTTGAATCTATGCAAAAAACCTGACCAGTTAACATGTCTGTAACCGCTGGGCGGTGTGGCGCACGCCTTTAATCCCAGCACTCGGGAGGCAGAGGCAGGCAGATCTCTGTGAGTTCGAGACCAGCCTGGTCTACAAGAGCTAGTTCCAGGACAGGCTCCAAAACCACAGAGAAACCCTGTCTCGAAAAAAAACAAAACAAAAAAACAAACAAACAAACAAAACAAAAACAAAAACAAAAAAAACAGAACAAAACAAAAAAAAAAAACATGTCTGTAACCTCAGTGCTCCCAAGGCAAGGTAGGAGAGACAGAGAGAGAACGCCAACTCAAAGGCCAGCTAGACACAGCATGCATGAATACATACACACATAATACACACATAGCAGAAAAAAAATCTCAAACGAGGCAGAGGACAAGGACTGACCTAGGGTTGTCCTGTGGCCTCCACACTCACACACATACAAGAAGAAAAAGGCAAATCAATATTTGCAGTGCTATTGCCGTCTACAATGGCAAAAATATCACTCCTCAAAAGTGTTGGGGAAGTGGCTGAGTTGCAGAATGCTCACTGAGCATGTGCGAAGCTCAAATCTAGACCCGCATAATGTGCAGAGAGGCACACACTTGTAACCTCATTTTGGGAGGCAGAGGCAGGAGGATCAGAAGTTCATGGTCATTTGGCTACATAGTGAGTTTCAGACCAAATCTCTAAACAGGTGGGGGCATTTATTACAAGAGTTAGATTCAGTAACCAACACTTAAATCCAATTTAACAAGATTTGCCAGCCGGTGGTAGCACACGCTTTTAATCCCAACATCAGGCAGATCCTGGGTCCTCAGGCCTGTTATGACTGCTGTTTCCTGAGCCTCAGAACACCCCTTGAGTCATACGATCCAGCTTTAAGCCAGAAAACCCTTGGTCTTTTTGTCTTTTCAATTGCTTACATTCAGCTTCTGATTAAAAGGACAGAGTTAGCTATGGTAGGTAATGTGGATGTTATTTGCCATTTATATGAATTTCTGGTAACTGAACCCACAAGTTAGAAAAAAGATGATCCTTGCTTACTTGCATATAACCTCTGGGCCTTTATCACAAGGGGACAGAGATGTACGGGCACCAGACTACGGTAAACGGGTCCCTTGAGAAGAACGATTACTTCTTAAATTATGACAACACGATGGGAGAAAACCTCAGCTTAATACGGCACAAATCCTAGTCAAGGCTGACAGTTCCCAACGCTGTGAACTTCGGCAGTCCATCACGTCTGACTGTTTTCTCCTCTACAAGACAGTGGTAACGAGCCACGGGTCATACTGTCAGGTGTCAATGCACCAAGTATTTACCGTGACCCTGGACAAGTTATAAGCTCTCACTCAACATTTCCCTATTCTATGTGTAAGGCTGTATGAGGATTCTGTATTTAAATACTTAAGTGCCATAGATAAAGGTATTAAAAGTCACACTTTAAGAGCTTCAAAAAACCTTGACAAGGATATGCCTACAGTCCCAGTGCTAGGGATGTGAAGGCAGGAGAACTCAGTTCAAGATCATCCTCAGCAACAGCAGACACCCTCCTGCTACAGAGAGAACCTTTTGCTAAGGTTGGCTCTTGTATTGGAAGATCAGAAATCTGTTTAACAAAAAAGGCAAATGGCCTTTAAAACGATAGTCCAGGATGCTGAGCTCAACTCGACAGCCATCCACTGCGATGGGCTGCTGTCGGACCACACACAGAGGACCAGATGAGGCTCTCACAAAGCAGGGCCTATGAACAAACGAGAGCACTGGCCCATCCCAGGTAAAGGAGACTAAATTACTACCAAGAGTGTACTGGAAATTGTTAGATTACTGTGGTAGTCCAAGTGAGAGACAAAATTATAAGATTACCAACAAAAGCAAGAAACTCTATGTCCTGTTCCCATGCACAGGATTCCCCACTCTGCCAAGCTAATTGTACCTCTAAAGCACAACTGTCTCAGAAAACGAAGCTGTCAATACACACCAGCCATAGTTACAGGAACTGTGAAGGAACAACCTGCGGCTGTAACGAGGCACTGGGGACTTCTGAGAGTCTGCTTCAGGCAGAGATGGGAAGGCGGCCCCTGCCTTTAATCTTAGCACTGCCAGACAAAGCAAACTGGCCTCAAAGGGCATCCAGCCTACGTAGACCTTGTCTCACACCAAATAAAACGGAAAACCCAAAAGATGGAAGTGATTCTTGTTGGTATTCAAAGTCAAGGCTGTTGTGTCAGCTCATAGGGGTCTAAATGGCGCTCACTGAGTAATCTCCTTAAAGAGACGCATCAAGGGCTGAGGTCTCAAGAGCACTCTTACCTGATTCCACCGTTTCCTCCCCTTCGGGCAGAAGCCGGGCTTTCTTAGCATTCTGGGGGGCATCATCACCATTGTCCTCATAGATGTTCGACCACTTTATCGCCATGTCCAGCTCCGGCGGCGGTGGCTTCTTCTCAGTACTGTAGGTCTCCGGGGGCGGCACATAGGTGGACTTCCAGACTTTGAATTCCTTTGGAGGCTGTTAAGTAAGCACATTAAGAAACCCTGTGACGAACCGAGGTTCCTGCGATCCATACGAGCGCATGCACCTCCCTGCCGACGGCTCATCTTTCTGGCTGGCTTTTTTTTTTTTTAATTCTATTTTATTTTCTAATCCTTTAGGCTTTAGAGACACATTTCTTTTTCCATCAACATCACAATACTGTTAAGCAAAAAGTCAAAGGGTTTCCCTAGATAAACAAAGCTAATAACTTTTAGTTACCAAAGAAGAATCCAGTCTCAGATACTACGGCCAGGCTGACCCCTTCAGGAGGCTGCGGCAGAGACACTGTCTTGGCGGCAGCAGCGTAGGCACTTCGGCGTCAAAGGGAAGGGGTCTCGGGGAGAAGCTGCAGCGGGGGGCGGGGAGTCACCACCGTTAGTCGTCGCCCGGCTGGGGGCCCCGAGCGCGGAGGGGCGGGAGAGCCCAGGCTGACACCCCCCGGGCTCCCGGGGCCGTGGGGACGCGCGGCCTCCCGCGGGCTGAGTGCGTGCGGGGGGCGGGCCCTTGGGCGGCCGCGGGGCCGGGGACCTCACCTCCTCGGGCGCCTTCACCACGTGTCGCTCCCAGTCGATCTGCTTGTTGAGCGGGTTGTAGAGGAAGGCCGGGCGGGTCACACTGCGGAACAGCTCGTCGGGGCCCGGCAGCCGCTTCTCCGCCTGCTTCCCGCGGCCGCCCGTCGTCGGGGCCGGGGCCGCCTCCTTGCGACCCCCGTCTTCGGGCTCGCTGTTCTCCTCGCCCGACGAGTCGGAGCTGCTGCTCCCGTAAGCCGCGAAGTAGCTCAGGGGGTCCTTCTCCTCAGCTGCCATGACGGCTGCGGACGCCCACCCTCTCGGCCGGAAGCCGGAAGTCGCAGCTGACCCCGCCCCGTCGCTAGACTGGCGGGCAAGTGATGCGTTTGCGTCCCCTAGCGGCGGTGCTGCGGTGCTGCACTCCTGCTCCTGGGCGGAGGGAAAGAGGCTGGAGGCGAGGATTCCACAGTCGCCAAGCAAGGTTATATTTGCTTTCCCCCAGGGAATCCTAAAACCTGTACCAGTGGCCATAGCCACTCTCGGCTGGTAATTGTGGCACAGAAAAGCCAGGCATGGTGATGCATGTCTCTAATCCTAGGATAGAGGAGGGTGGGCTACTGCAAATTTTGGGGGTCAGAGAGGTGCACACAAGGGGCTCCTTGCCAATTTAGTATTATGTAGGACTGCCTCAAAGCAAAACAAGGGTATGAACAAACAAGCGTGGAGGAGTGGGGCCTCACACTTCTGACTCTAGCACTTGGTAGAATGAGGCAGGAGGATTGCCAGAAACTGGAGGCCAGTGTAGTAATTTTACCTGCTCCCTCAAAGAAGTTAATATCATTGTAAATATTTAGATCCCAGTTAAGGATCCCCTGGTCAGGGCTGGAGAGATGGCTCAGTGGTTAAGAGCATTGCCTGTTCTTCCAAAGGTCCTGAGTTCAATTCCCAGCAACCACATGGTGGTTCACAACCATCTGTAATGAGATCTGGTGCCTTCTGGCCTTCAGGCATACACGCAGAAAGAATATTGTATACTAAATAAATAAATAAATAAATAAATAAATAAAAGATCCCTGGTCAAAGGTGACACACTAACTAGCACCCGATACTAACTTACCTCCTAACATGGGACAGGGCTGTGAATTTGAGGATGGAAGGGGCTACATGGCCTTGCTCATACTTATATTCCTAGTAATTATTTCAACGGCCATCCACGGGCGACATCAATGAATATTGCTGGGTTATAAGTTATGAGAAATAGGTCTGAGTGTTCCTAAAATAAGTTCCATCCAAGTACCTAGACTGAGAGATAAAGATGTTCTCAAAGTACAAAGTCCTGGGGTCCCCCAATCATCTTTAGTTCCGGGTGTGGTGGTAATAATTTTTTTTTTTGGTTTTTCGAGGGTGGTAATAATTTGTAATCTCAGCCCTTGGCAGTGAAGGCTCGAGGATCAGACACCCACGGCCACCCTTGTTTATGTAACGAGCCTGAGGCTGCCTCAGGTTATTCTGAAATTCTGTCTCAAAAGCAAACCAACCAGGAATGAGAGCTCAATGGACAAACACGTAAAACAACAGAATTTCCAGAAAACTTGAAAGTGGCATCAAGATGCTGGGATGGCAAAGCCTCTCCGACAGGAGATAAAAATCTCTAGCAATAAAAATAAGGGCTCAGAGTATCAGGGGCTGGGGAGATGGCTCGGTCAATAAAGCGCCTGCTGCAGACATGATCGCCCGAGTTTGGGTTCCCAGCACCCACCGAGAAGCTGGATGGAGTGGTGTGTGTTTGTAACCCAAGGGTGTGGGAGCAGAGCCAGGATCCCAGGATCCACCAGGCTAGCCAAATGGTGAGTTCCAGGCCAAGCGAGTCGCTGTCTCCAAAATGTAAGACTGAAAGCAACTGAAGACACCAAACGTGGACCTCTGACCTCCACACGCAAGCACACACACACACATGTACTCACACATATATTACACACACAGACATCGACCTCTGACTTCACACACATGTACTCACATACATAGTAGACACACAGGCATCGACCTCTGGACCTCCACACACAGGCACACACACAAACGTACTCACACATACAGACATTGACCTCTGACCTCCACACACAGGCACACACATAAACATGTACTCATACACACAGACATTGACCTCTGACCTCCACACACAGGCACA
>NC_022022.1:39420662-39440319 GCF_000317375.1 Microtus ochrogaster | reverse complement strand
CCTCCACACACAGGCACACACATAAACATGTACTCATACACACAGACATTGACCTCTGACCTCCACACACAGGCACACACATAAACATGTACTCACACACACAGATATCAACTTCTGGCCTCCATACACAGGCACACACACAAACATGTATTCACACATATATTACACACACAGACATTGACCTCTGACCTCCACACAAACATGTATTCACATATATACTATAGTTATTTAATAAAAACAAATGAAAAATGCAAACAAAACTAAAAAGATTAAAAAACAAAACAAAGAGTCAACCTAAGTTACTAACAGCCACTCCCCTGGCCTGCTTGGCCCTTCTAATACTATGCTAAGGATGAGGCACACCCCCTGCAAAGCCTGAGGAGCAGAAACCAGTCTGAGGCCGCTCTCTTCTTTAGGACCCAACAACGAGACATTCTAGAAAAGGCCAGTGCTTGCTGGGAATGGAAGGATGCAGAGCAGGTGCATCAGGAAAGATTTTTTAAAGCAGTGAAAATAAACTACTTGGCTAGGACACTTTTGGGTAGATATGTAACATATATTCCTAAAAACTTACAACTCAGACAACCAAGGGAGGACCCAGATATGGACTTTAGTTAATAACAATGTTCAATATTGCCTACTGGCTGAAACAAGTTACCACATCAATGTAAGTATGGGGAACATGGAGGAAGAGGATTTAATAATTATTTTGCTCAAATTTTCTGTTAAACCTATATCTGCACAAACAACATGCTTTTAACAAAAAGCAATTTAAAAAGTGAACAGGGGAAGTATGATTTTTATACTGTGTTAATATGGTATTCCTAAAAAGTAACTTTTAATACTGTATCCATTAGCTTAGTAACAAAGTATAGCCTACTACTGAGTCAAGGCATCCTCTCAATTCATAGCTCCTCTTCCGTCTCTCTCCGCCCGGCCTCTTTCAGAGACAGTCTTGATTACAGCCTCTGGCTGCCCTTGAACTCACTGTGTAACTTCAAACTCACTATGTTTCTGCTTCTAGTTCCCAAGTGGTAGAATCATAGGCATGTTGGCTTTGAAATACTGTTTTCTATTTTAAAAACCAGTATATATAAAAAGGGTTAGACATTCGAAAATCAGACATTATGAGTTTTTGACTCTGAAACATTACTACCTTAAAATATTTTATTGTTAATAGCAACTTTTCATTTCTTACATTTTAAATAATAGAAATATATAGAAGGTGGATGTCAGAAAACATGTATTTATAATTTAAATGAAAACAATCAGCATTTTTTAAATGTGTAAAGTTAGTCAAACTTTGTAATACAATAAAAACACAGCAGTAGCCAGTGGCTGCTTGATGAAAACATTAAAAACAAAATTGTCACATATTCCAAAAACAATTCTCTAGTTACTTTATCCATATAGCAGTGTTCATCGAACAAGAATGAGAGGCTCAGAGGAAGTATTTTTATCCAATTATAAGTACTATTAATTAGTTACTTGTAGTTTTTTCTGTGTAGCCCTGGCTGTCCAGGAACTCACTCTGTAGACCAGGCTGGGCTTGAACTCAGAGCTCCGCCTCTGGGATTAAAGGCGTGCACCGACTGCCCAGCCAGGACGGTATTCTCCAGAGCTAAGAATGAGGACGTGAAGGCGGAAATTCAAAGGCACCTAGTCGGCTGGCAAGAGCAGTACAAAATGAACCGTGGCCACTGAGGTCACAGGAGACTCAATGCCATCAGGTGCTCCTTTAGAACCTGAAGGCTTCTCGGAACCAAGGAGCAGGAGACTCTCCTTAGTGCCTGGCTTTTCTACGAGTCAGAAGAGTGTACTGCTGAGATGTACGGCCAGATCATTGGGAAAAATATCAAACTGAAAATTTGTAGCATAAATGTGCTAAGAAACATTATTCTCAGCCATGAGTTGATTTCTCAAATTGAGAAATATGTTGATAAAATTAGTCTTATAAAAAGTTCAAAACACTAAACATCTAAGAGAAAAGGGTCAATACAGAGAAGCACACAGCTACCCGTAGTGTGCTTCTTTACGCTAACAAACCCTATTTACAGAGATGTGCACACTGTGATTTAGGACACATGTGAAGCGTGAGTGTACTGTTACAGTGGCTTTATGAAAAGATTCTATCATTCACAACACGTTTCAACACTGAGACACTAGGCAGTGAAGGTCACTGGCGTGAGAGAGCACGTGACCGTAAGGGCAGAAACATCTCGCTAGAGTTTCCACAAGTTCCTCCTTCCAACTGCAGATCTGGGGGCAAAGCAGGGGCCCCGGGGTCCCCAGGTCGAGGAAGAGTGCCTGAGGAGAAGCTGCTGTTTTCAGTTCTGCCAACTTCCAGGACTGGCAAATTCAGAGAAGACTCCGTGGAGAAAAAGGGAGCGGTGCTAGATTCTCCTTCCGGGTGGTACGTGACCATGGACGCTCTCTGCTTTTCTGAGAAATTACTCTCATCTGAATTGGACCTGGAAAGGTTGTTGGTGGCTGCAGCTGCAAAGGGCTCACAGCTGCTGCACTGCAAGCCTACAACAGAGCATCCAGAAAGCAAATGAGAAGGGAACCAAAACGGACACGCCTCCCACCCTCTAACTCCTCCAGGACTGTGAGCTAGTTCCAGTACCACCTTGGTACGACATTTGCAGCAGGGTCTCGTGTAGCCTAGGCTGCCCTTGACCTCACTATGTAGCCCAGGCTGGCTCCTGCAACCGCTGCCTAAGAGCTGGGATTAGAGGCTGCCCCTTGATGTTCAGCGGCAGGATTTCTGCTGCAATCTACAAAAGCTGCTGTCACAATCCTCTGCAGACCTCACTTGCTCTCTGACAAGAATCCTACTATTTACACTGCAGGCTAAGGCCACCACCTCACGGCAGCTAACTCAATGCCACGTTGTTCACATTCAATGATTACTTGTATAGTTGACAGCTGAAGGAAGGGTAGGGTGGGGTAAGAGGCCAAGTGGCTCAAAGGTTAAGAGCACTGGCTGGTCTTCCAGAAGATCCTGGTTCAGTTCCCAGCATCCACACGGCGGCTCACAACCATCTGTAACTCCAGTTCCAGGGGAGCTGATGTGCTCTTTGGACTCTGCAGGCACCAGGCATGCAAATACAGGCAAACAGCTCAGACATATTTAAAAAAATCCTTTAAAAAAAAGGGCAAGGGGGCTGGAGAGATGGCTCAATGGTTAAGAACACTGACTGCTCTTCCAGAGGCCCTGAGTTCAATTCCCAGCAACCACATGGTGGCTCACACTCATCTGTAATGAGATCTGGTGCCCTCTTCTGGGGTGCAGGTACGCACACAGGCAGAATACTGTATACATAATAAATAAATAAATTTTTTTAAAAAAAGGTAAGCAGCTGTTCATAGCTAACTTTATTTCCGTTGAGAGAGGGCTCCCTGCTGGAAATATTATTGTAAGGTGTGTTACTTTTGTTTATGTCGCATTTGCCTAACTCTGTGAAGCTGGGTTACTCTGCCTGTTTCCAACACCTGACGGTCTAATAAAGATCTGAACAGCCAATAGTGAGGC
This sequence comes from Microtus ochrogaster, assembly GCF_000317375.1. Lineage (NCBI taxonomy): Eukaryota > Metazoa > Chordata > Mammalia > Rodentia > Cricetidae > Microtus > Microtus ochrogaster. Next base: position 39,436,784 of record NC_022022.1, on the reverse strand, counting down.
AGGAGAAAGGATAAGTGGGGTTGCCAGGCAGAGAGTATACAGAAGGATAAAACTAGGAGAAGGGGTTCAGGAGTACCCCGAGAAGGAGGAGGACATCAGGGGCCAGCCTCCCAGCTACACAGCAATTCACACAGTGAGATTTAAAAAAATAAGTGAATGGAAAGACACAGCAGCCAAAAGGTAGATGGGATAATATAAGAAAAGCAGGCAAGGAACAAGCTAAGGCTGGGCATTCATAACTAAGATAAGCCTCCGCCTGTGATTCATTTGGGAGCTGGGTGACAGGCCCCTCCAGAGTCCAAAGAGAGTAACATCATGTTATTCCTACAGCGTAGGTTAGTGCTGCAGTTGCTAAGCAGCCCAGGGCGACCTGAATGAACTCTGAGTCTTCCTGTTTCAGCCTCTTGAGTGCTAGGATTACATATACCATTTTTATCTAAGAAACATTCTTTAACATTCTGGCAAAAAATATTATTTTATTAAAAACAAAATGTAATCAGACATACTCAAATTTTACAAGTCAGGCAGTGGTGGTGCACGCCTTTAATCCCAGCACCTGGGAGGCAGAGGCAGGTGGATCTCTATGAGCTGGAGGCCAGCCTGGTCTACAGAGTGAGTTCCAGGACAGGCCTCAAAGCTGTCTCGAAAAAGCAAAAAATACCTTACAAGTCAATAAATGGCAATTACTGGTTCTTGAGTCATGGGGTATTAGAACTGAAGAGGATTTAGTGACCTGAGACACTCGCTGTTACTATTAGGGTTGACAAAATCGGCACTGAACAGGCAAGCCATGCAATGTTCCAGGACTGCCGTGCACAGAGGGAGCTACAGGTAGCCAGCGACCATCGCAGCTCAAACAACAGTGCTTTGTCCAACCGTAGAATTCTACCATGTCCTGCCGGTCTAGTGGACAGTCAGCCCAGACAGGATGGATGCAAACATTGCCTGTTATGCCTAGCACGCAGCTGTCTCCAGGCACAGCAACCACGGCGGTGACAGTTATAGGTAAAACCAATGAAATCTAAAGTGAATTTGCGGGTCATCTTTTCTGCTAATTTTTCACTATAGACACACCCCTTTCCCCATCTCTGACTCACTGTTTTTTGAGACAAGATTTTAGAGAGTAGCCCAGGTTGATCTCAAAAATCACAGTCCTCCCCTAAGCGTCCAGATGTAGACCACCAAACCTGACTCAGATGCTGGTCATAAAGCTCGTGCGTGAGGAGGAGAGGCAACAAAGACATCCAGATTCGAGTTTCTTACAGGCAGAGCCTTCAATAACTCACTTCTCTATTGCCAATGTCAAGAGGAACAGGTACAGTTATAGCCTGTGCACACGTAAGCTTAGGCTATAACTGTGAGTATGTGTGTGTAACTTGGTGCTCTGGGGAAGGGGTGGGAGTATCATCTTGGGGATTTAAACTGAGCAGAGTTCTACAAAGTGTCCCGTCAGAGAGTGCCGTGGGCTGAGGGTGAAATGGGAGGTGCCTTGCTCCTCTCTGGCCAGTCTCAGGTCCCATGCCTCTCACAAGCTGACTGGTTTAAATTCATGTGTACTTTATGCAGGATTCTTATAAGCATGTGCCAATCACTGCTCCTGATTAACTGGTGGAAAAAATCACAGAGACAAGCTCAGGCAAACTTAAGATCCATTGCCTATAGATTGTCCGTCGGTTGTCAGGACAGAGTGTCTGTCGCTCTACATAGCAGGCTCACCTGGAACTCACAATGTAACCCAGGTTGGCTTTGAAATTGTGGCAGTCCTCCTGCCTTGGCTTCCTACGTCTAGGAATATAGGCATACGCCACAGAGCTCCTCTTCTTAAAATGTAATTGTGTTTCTGAGCTTATTTCTGAATGGATTACGTTTAAGGCACATATTAGAAATAAGCTTCTTAACCTTAAGTGAATACGAATACAGCCAACTGGGTTTATATCACTTTCGTAATATGTATCTGGTAAGAACGTAAATTGAATAGTTCTGACCCTTAGCTTGCTGCACGGCATCCCTCACCTCTGAGATGCTCCAGTTTTATATTACGAAGCTTTAGTACTTCATCCGTTATCTTCTGAATCAGGAAGTTCTGTGTTTTCTCCCTGCGAATGGATTCCACGAGGGTGTCCAGTCCCTTGGGGTTTTCCTGTAAGTAGTCTAACAACTTCCCAGCTCTTTTCCTACTTGAAGTTCGGCAAGAAATTTCTTCCGTGTCTTCTCTACTGAGTATTTTTTTTGCACGGAGATGATCAAAATGTCTCTCAGCTATGATTTTCTCACACAGGTAAACACGTAAATTTTCTAAAGCCTAAGAGAGAAAAGAAAATATGCTTCAGTGTTACTTTGTGACATATGGTCTGGTTCACCTTTTATCACACCTGAAAACTAAGACCCAGCTGATGGGAGGAGGGCCTGTAGAAGCTAGAAGTCTGCAGAGGTTTTCTTTACCCCTAGTTCAGGGGTAAAGAAAAAATGTCTTTAGATTCTAGTAACTATTAAGGAAGTAATTTCACAATTGGGACCAGGGGGAACAACTTGGTGTAGAGCCTCACAGTTTGCAACTTTCTAATGTTATTAATTTTTATATCACCTCACTGCGAAACCAGTATAAACAAACAAAACTCCAAACTCCAAAGGGCCCAGATGTCTGGCTGTGAGGTCAGTTAGAAACCTATACAACTCATGGAGCCAGTCTTTGTGGGAGGGAGAAGGAAGGGATGCACAAAGAGGAAGATAATGGAATAGGACCGAGTGCTGGAAAAATTTAGAAAAAAAAGACTAGAGGAAAGCCTAGATTGAGAGAAGCTAGTTCAGGCTGGCGCTTACTTAACTGAAACATGAAAACAAAATGGTGCATGTGTCATTAATGCTCATGCATACAGTGTGTACTGTTTAAATCAGGTCCATGTTTGTCTTAACAAACGATGATGATCTGATGCCAGTCATTACATATTCATGCTTGCATACTAGACACATGATTTTGGGCAAGTTACTTAAGTCCTCTGTGCCTGTTTCTGCATGTGATAGTTAGGAGAAATAAATGAATATGTGAATTGCTTAGGAATTGCATGGTACATACTATGTGATGGGTCCTGTGAGGGATAATGATAATGGTGATGAATATGACTCACAATTACAATGAGCTACGGGCAGTGCAAGATTTCAGTAGAGCTGAGTTAGAAAACAATGGCAGGGAAGCTGCCTCATTGGAGGTTTCTCAAAGATTTTTAATCTCCTGAATTCCCACACACATTTATTTATCCACACAACAAACGTTTTATGTGTAAGTTCCTAGCCACACTGACATCCAAAGGGGTTGTACCAGCTTGCACCCCCACCAGCAATGCAGAAGTGTTCCCCTTCCCCCACATCCTCTCCAGCATAAGTTGTCATCAGTGTTTTTGATCTTGGCCATTCTTACAGGTGTAAGATGGAATCTCAGAGTTGTTTTGATTTGCATTTCTCTGATGACTAAGGATGTTGAGCGTTTCCTTAAGTGTCTTCCAGCCATTTTAGATTCCTCTATTGAGAGTTTTCTATTTAGGTCTGTACTCCATTTTTTTTTTTTTTAAATTGGCTTATGTGTTCCTTTGGTGTCCAATTTCTTGAGTTCTTTGTATATTTTGGAGATCAGACCTCTGTCTGATGTGGGGTTAGTGAAGATCTTTTCCCATTCTGTAGGCTGTCGTTTTGTCTTGTTGACCGTGTCCTTTGCTTTACAGAAGCTTTTCAGTTTCAGGAGGTCCCATTTATTAGCTGTTTCTCTCAGTGTCTGTTCAGCCTAGTCTCTTACAGACAATAAAAGTCAACGTCCAGTGACTACTGGATCATGGCAGGGAAGACTCTTGAAAGTGTGGTAATTCAGCAGCACTCTAGGATTTTTGTTCCTCTACAGCTGAGGACTGACACTGTCCCATGCTGTCATGTGTCTGGTTTTCTCTTTTCATACCCTAAGCTCCTCCTCATCTTTTAAGACTGAGGTCACTGGTCATCTCTGGAGAGCCTCACCTTAGCATCCAGGATGAGCTGGACACGCCTCATGCAGCACCAGATTCCTACTTCTTTATCTCATTTCCCAGCTCATACCCAGACATTTCCACTCTGTCCCAACGCTCTTACCGAAGTCACCAATGATCTGCTCTTTTGACAGAATCTTTCCACCTTCATCTTATTTGGCTTCTCAGAGCAGGGATACAGTGTTCCTCCAGACACAACTTCCTTGCCGAACAAATACGACAATGCCCCAATTCACTGTGGTCTCTAGGACACTTCCTCTCACCCCTTTCCTAGGTCTTGCTACACCTGGTCTCAAACTTGTGACCTTTCTGCCTTAGCCTCCAATGACAGGGACTGCAGGAGAGCACCTGTAAACTTCTCTTTACAGGGTCCAGAACATCTCATCTGTAGTCGTCAAGGTTTCCAGTATCAAGCTTGTACTTCTCCTTTCGAGCTCTCTTCAGACCGTCAGCCTCAGCTGCCCATCAAGTCCCATTATTTCTGTGTTCTTCTTACAAAGCACCCTGAACTTTTGCTTCACTCACGCTACTGCCTTCACCCTGACCCAAACCATCTCTCATCTCAGGACACCTAGTCAAGACCTTCTACTTTTACTCATGTCCTATCCACAGAAAAGGCAGAAAGATCCTTAAAAGTCAAACGAACAAAAATCCTATTAATTCCTTAGCAAGCCTCTACTAGCAGAAAAAAATCAAGTCCTTCATGAGTTTACTTAGACCACATTTCCCATCTCATCTTGTTAACCTCTGCCTTCTCTCAACATTCTGAACTTACATAGGCCTTGACTGTCTTAGGTCCCTGTCAGTAAATTCTTTTCTCCTGCAAGTGTTCCTCCCCCAGCTCTGTCATAACCTCCAGGAATCAATCTCAGGCACATTTGACTGTCTCATTCAAAGTACAACGCTGTCTTCACAGCCAAATCTGAATTGTACAATTGTGTGAATGATATTGTATTTTTTTCTTAAATATTTATTTATTATTTATTATGTATACAATAGTCTATTTGTATGTATGTCTGCAGGCCAGAAGAGGGCACCAGACCTCATTACAGATGGTTGTGAGCCACCATGTGGTTGCTGGGAATTGAACTCAGGACCTTTGGAAGAGCAGGCAATGCTCTTCACCACTGAGCCATCTCTCCAGCCCCCGATATTGTATTTTTTAAAAAGATTTATTTATTATGTATACAGTATTGTGTCTGCCTGCAGGCCAGAAGAGAGTACCAGATCTCATTACTGGGAACCACCATGTGGTTGCTGGGAACTGAACTCAGGACCTTTGAAGAGCAGGCAGTGTTCTTAACCACTGAGCCATCTCTCCAGCCCCGTGAAAGATATTTTATTTTTCAGCTTTAATGACCTATATATTTGGAGCAGGTAAGAAGCAGTGGTGTTCTGTTTAATGCTGTATAATCTGCATTTCAGAGTGCAGTGTTTTGGATGAATGAAAAATTCAATACAATATTCTGAAATTATCATTTTATGGCTATTTTCCTTCAAGAAATTAAGCTTTATTTTTCTCTTTTTCTTTTGTTTTTTGAGACAGGATTTCTCTGTAGCTTTGGAGCCTGTCCTGGAACTAGCTCTTGTAGACCAGGCTAGCCTCGAACTCACAGAGATCCACCTGTCTCTGCCTCCTGAGTGCTGGGATTAAAGGCGTGTGCCACCACCATTCAGCAAAATTAAGCTATTTTAAAAACAGGATTTTGTCTTAGTTCTTAATTTAACTGTTAGAACCAAATTACATTATGAACTTCAGAGTACCATGGAATCTCTATTTGTTAAATCAAATTCAATCAAAAAAGGACATATTAAACAAACGACGAGAAGAGGGAGGAGCACTGGAGACAGGAGTTCTGGCTGTGGAATATTCCTTTACACTGTGTGAACATATGATTGGTTCAACAAAGAAGCTGACTGGCCAATAGCTGAACAGAATAAGGTTAGGAGGGAGAGCCAAACTGAGAATGCTGGGAAGAAGGGAGTAATTGGGAGTCTTGAGCAGAGACAGAACATGAGCATGCCTTATTGAGAAAAGGTACCAAGACCCATGGCAAAGCCTAGATAAAAATACGGATGAATTGAAAATGTAAGAGTTAGCTAGTAGCAAGCCTGAGCTACTGGCTGAGCATTTGTAATTAATAAAAGCCTACGTGTAGTTAGTTACTTGGGACTTGCAGCCAGGAAAAAAAAAAGTTCGCCTACACCTGGGGGATCATCAGCAGGACAGTGCTCCCCCCAACATAAGGACTTGTGCCAAGACCCTCAGGTGATGTCTGAAACCTCATGGTACCAACTCCATGCCGAAGCTATCTGCCATAAAAACTAATCTCATCAAGACAGCTACTAAAGGACTAGCAGGTAGGTAACACATACAGTGTGATACACTGGGGAAAAGGTTTGCCTCATGGCCCTGGCCAGATGCAGTGGGATAGTGCAGGATTTTATCAAGCTACTTAGAAGAGTGCTCAATTTGTACCATATAAACTTGTCACATCCCTGTTAAGTATTTTGGGGCCATGGCTGACCACAGGCAACAGACGCCACAGAAAGAAAGCCTGAAAACACACAGAGCCTCATGTAAGTAACTTCAGCCACTTCCTAAAAGGACGCCAAGCAGTTTGGGGGGAAGGACAGTGATTAGTTCAATGACTGAAAACAGAAGAATACTTTGTATAATATTAAAACTTGGTTCCTAAAAAGCACCTGTAAATAAAGGTCTGGAGTTGAGAAAGAAGGAAGTTCAAATTGTGTGGATGAATTTTCAAGCGCCTCACAGCAGTTCTGAAAATAGGACAGACACCTGAAAAAAAATTTTTTTGTAGCCACCTTGCGGCTCATGCATCGCTTCTCTACGGTTATGAACACCTGACACAGGTCTAAACTGGGAACGCCGGGGAGGGTAACACCAGTGAACCCACTGGACCAGAAACAGAGGTCCGCAGTGGTTTTCCCATCTGTGTCTATAGGCAGGTCTGATCCGCCTTTGCCAGCTATAAAATGGAAAGAGATTCTCTTCCTTACAGGTTATCTTAAGGATTGTGAGAAAATTCCAAACTGTATGAAACAGAACTGGGAGCACAGCTGCCATGTGTGTGCATGGTTTTCCTGGCATCTTTAATAAGAGGACAGTGGTTATCGAAGACCTAGTCTCAAGTGGAGTGTAAGCGCCCTGCCAACTCCACCGAACAAGGGACCTACAGCACAAGTCCCAGTCAACCATGCCAATTTTAATTATGGGTGCAGTGCAATAAACCCTACAAGGAGTAAGGGATGGGAGAAAAAGGGACCTGAAGCGGAAGAACGTCTTGAACAACTTGTCAAGTTCGCAAAGACGACTTTTCGCTAGCACTACGGTGCTAAGCAAGAAAGAATTATTGTTTTTAATGTGAATTCACGTATATTATACAAGGGGTGCTTATCTGATTTCTTTCTTTTCTGGCAAAACACCTAACTAAAGGAGAAGAAAACGAAACATATGGTGCCTCAAGTCATCTTTCTCAAATATTAAGGTGTCTGTGCAGTTCTGCGTGTTCTAAGCAGAAGAAGGCAATTTAGCTATTGAGTATTTTCAACGTTTACCTGGGAATCAAGCCTCGCTAGATGTACGCACACCCCCCTTCATTTAAATACGTGGGCGTCTGCTTACTAGGGGAATTCCAGGCTGTGCCTTCAGCTGGCGAGCTTTCCACAGCCCCCCGGACAGACGAGTTTTCCCCCATCTGCTCTCCAGCCGGGGGACATCTGGTCCAGCGTCTGCTCCAGAGAGAGCCCTCCGGGGGCCCTAGCCAAGCAGCTCCCGCGGGGGTGAGCTGGGGTGGGGGATCAGCAGGGTGCAAGGGTGCAGAGCCACCGGTGAGAAGCGGATGGCAAAGAAACACCCAAGCCGGTTTCACCGTGGACTCACTTCCAGCCAGCCCCGGGGTGCAGCAGGCGGGTCGTGCCCCGACCTTGCGTTCTTCCGACCTGAAGTTCCCCGTCGCTCGGCTCCGGGTTTCCGCTTTCCTCCGTCCCCGCCCGTCCCGCTGCGCCCAGCCCGGCCGAGCTACTCACGTCCTTCTTCACTTCAGTCAGATCCTCCTCTGTTAGGGACAGCGCGGGAGCCTCCATGGCCGAGGCCGGGATGGCGTCCTTCCGGTCCGCGCCGCCCCGCCCAGGCTGAAGGCTCCGGTCTCCCGGATTCAGGCTGTGACTCGAAGGGGACCAGGAACAGATCGGGGGAACGGCGGCCTCCCGGAACGCAGAGGTGGGGATCTCAGCGCCCCACTTCCGGCCCCGCCCCGAGGCCTGCGGTGCCACACTCCGCACCCCTCTACGTCCTTAGGCTTCAACGCCGAGCGCAGGCACCACCCCTCGGGAGGCGGATCTGCCTCCAGGCCCCGCCTCACGCATGGGTCAGCCAATCAGGGCTAGCCCGCGGTTCCCCCACGTCCCTTTTTCCGGAGTGGCTTCGAAGGCAGAGGCCATCTATAGCCACGCTCACTTGTTACTTGCACAAGGTTGCGGATTGGTCTCCCGAGAAGGACTCTTCCCCGTGGGCGTGGCCTTAGCCTCGGTTTAGCGGGATCTCCCCGCCCGCGCACACTCCTCATTTGGGTGGAGTGTGGGTTGAATCGGCCAGGGCTGTGCTTCTCTTTTCCAGATGTTGCGGAACGATTTCCTGTTGTTGGGCTGGTCCAGGTTTTACAATTACTTGATCATACACAAACACTTACAGGTATGCACACACAATAGAACTCCAGGATTGAAACGTTCGAGGGCCTGGATCGGGCCCACTGCCACCCACGACCTAGTACTTAGCTCCCTAAATAAGAACAAGATCCCTGGAACAAGAGGACCGTGAGAACAGAAAACAAAAAACAACAACAAAGTAAACAAGTAGATAACAGAAAAAGTGTTAAGATTAAAAACATCACCCGCAATCCCACTATTTTAGCACCGAAAGCAATGTTTGGGTACTTTTAAGTCCCTGTTCGTTAGGAACTTGTCCCCTTATTAATCTATGGAATAGAGATAAATTTAATTAGCTTTTAAAGCCTCTATATATTTAAGGTTCTGGAGCTACCTGGCATACAGTTGCGCTCTCGTTTGTTCTGATCTTTTATCATTGCTCACTAAGCAAGAGTTTTAGGAACCTTGTGATGGGGGAATTATTTTACTGAGGCCAAGTGGTTATTCCCAGAATGGCGTTCTAACCTGTAGCAGCGTGTGGAAACATACGCGGTGGTGCATGAGGAGCTCCACATAGAGTCCTACATCAGAAATGATTATATGCGCCAAGTGGTGGTGACTCCGCAAGTGTGGATTCAGGCGACAAGAGGACCAAAGGCAAACTTGCGGACCCGGATCTTTATATGAAACAAAACAACCGGAAGTGGCTTACAGCCACACCTATGCAGTTTTTATCCGAGCCCAGGCATCTTGGCTTTTACATTATGTTTCGTGCCTTTTTTTTCACGCTGACAGGTAGTAGGATAGTCTCTGTGTGGTTAGTCATCCAGCGTCTTGTTATAACCCAGTTTGCTTAATCATTTGCCCTTCCGTGGAACAGGCATTTGTCAATGCTAACTACACCCCAGACATTCTTCTAGGTTTTGGTGAATAACACAGACCAAACAACCTTTTCCTTAAGCTGGGGTGTGGTAGCACAAACTAGTTAGACGTTTTCTCCAACCAGTTGTCTGTCTGCCTCTAGCCCCAGGATAGCTATAAATTTGACAAAATCATAAACTTACTTAAATCATTATGGTATTTTTTCTTTTTTGCAATTTTTTTGCATCTTGAATATATGGATTTTGTGTTTGAACTCTGTATATGATATTATCCCGTCTCAAGATCAAAAGATTGGATGAACTTGTGCGCACTTGGGAGGCCAAGATCGGATTGTCCAAGATCAAGGCCATTCTGGGCTACTTAGTAACTTATGGGTCAACCTGTGCTACGTAGGAGCCCTGTGTCTCCAACAAGCTGAAAAGCAAAAATAAAATCTGTTTCCTCATGAAATTTGTATTAATATGTGTTTGTTTGGGGTAAAAAGGTCGGCATTTGAAAAGTTTTATGTGTTTAACATGTTAGAAGCTCAGAAATGCTAAGAGGGAAAATAATGAAGGGAAACAGGAAGGGTGGAGATGAAGACCTCGCTGAGAGAAGGGATAAAGTTCCCACCTGCAGGAAGTGAGGGAGGAGCCCCGCGGATGCCGCACAAAAGCCCCGAGACTGGAGAGCACGGCCACTAACACAGGCTCCGTGCGATGGGGAGATGAACTCTTGTGTGCCACGGTCAGGGTTTAGTGGGACTTCGCTCTGAGTCACACAAGTAAACTCTGAGTCAGAAGGGAAGCCACCAAGGCTTCAGAGCAGAGGAGTGACAGATGCAATCTTCGCTTCAAGGATGGCTTTCACTGTTCGAGGAGGTGAAAGAAGGTAGCTGGGGAGACAAACTGCTCTAAAGTAAGCCCCATGAGGTAGCGTCTGGGGCTAGGTGGGAGCCCTGAGGGAACCGAGAACACCTGGAAGAGAGGGGAGAGGTGATTGGATTTTGTTTTGAAAGGTTTGCTGTAGCTATCCAAAGAGAATAGGCTGCAGCAGAAGCGTGGAAGAAAGAGAAGCCGCTCCAAGTTTCATTCTCCATCCACCCAAGCATAGAGCATCATGGTGAACACTGTCCATCATCACTTTCGGTCATGAAAGATTATCAAGCAATTTCCCTTTTTTCTTCCTTTGCAGCCAGGTCTGTGTTTTCCAGGCAAGTGTTAAACCGGATTCAAGCTATCCTCCGACTCCAGCCTTGCGCATGATCACGGCCTGTGGTTCTCAGTTCCCGGTTTCTAAAGCATTCTCATCCCTTCATCAGGAAACTCATTTTCCCTTTGCTGCTAAATCTCAGGGCTAGGCTATCATTGCTTCAAGCAAACCTGCCTGGGCCCTCTTTGCAATAAGCACCTCTGCCCAGCCACTAACATGTACCTGCATTTCCATCTCATCTTCTAAGTCCTACTCTGGACATGAGATACTGATCCTTGTATTGTAGGTGCAATTTAGAAGCTGCAGAAACAGGTGGGGGTGGAGGGAGGGTCATAGCCTACAATGCTGGGACAGTGATGAATTGCTCTCAGAATGTCTCCTCGTGGTTAATGTTATGCCCAGATCATGGAGTTCCCCCAAAACCAACTAGGAGATGGAGTCTTGTACGTAAAAGCAAAGAGCCTTTATTCTTACCCAAGTCTGCAAACTCGGACTCTCCCTGTGTTCATCGTACTGGAGTGGTCAAAGAGCCCCGAGCTCAGTTGAGGTTGGGTTTTTGTAGTAGCAAAGGTGGGAGTGAGGGATTTCTAATATTCAGGACCCCTGATTGATTGATATTTGTCTAGGAATGTCCTGGTGAGAAGCAATGAGTGTGTGCTGGCAGGTGATCTTATCTACAATGGTTGGAAAGTTAGGAATTTCCTTTGGATGGTCTGTTCTGGGTGGTGCCTGGGCCGTCTCAGTTTGTGGTCTTTTTTGGAACCAGGGTAAACTACTGAGACTCAGGCCTCTGTTGAGTTTACCATGGCTGGGTCCTACAGGTAAGGGACACAACACATGAATGAATGTCTTTTCAAAAAGGATCATGGTCTGAGGTTCCAGTGGATGTTGTCCAACTTAATGCATTATTAGCTGTATGATCTTGGAACAATTAGTAGCAATCAATAAAGGGATTTTTATAGGAATGCAGGGGGAGGGAAGAATAAATCATTCACAGCTGATAAGATGTGAGAAAAACAACGTCTTAAAAGCAAAACTTTAAGCTGAGTGGAAGGAATTTACCAGTGGGGCTTTAACTACTCAGTGATGTATCCCAAACTTCCTGTTGGATATAAGACACCATCTCGAACAACACATTTCATTCCAGGTGATTGTGAACTAGAAATTTCTTATGAATAGATGATGAAAGTGACTAGCTCTGAGATATATAGGTATTCCTGGGTGCTCATGGCAAAACAATGTGGAAGAAATCCCCCTGTCCCAGCATGGGAACTCTGTGAAGACACATCTCCAGAGGTGGTTCTGAGGAAGGAGACCCAGTATGGTGGTGTGGGAGCCAGCCATGATAAGCTAAGTATGGGCAGGCCTCCCAAAGGAAGTTCTTTACTCCCAACCATTATCACCTGCCAGAGTAGAACTCGGCCATCGATAAATTTAATAGAGGCCCGAGTCTCAGTAGTTTACTCTGAAGCAATACCTGGTAGCAGGAAAAACTACAAACTGAGATTACCTAGCACCACCCAGGAGCAGATCATTCAAAGGAAATGCCTAGCATTCCAACCACTATAGGACCACAGCCAAAACACACTCACCAGGACAACCCCTAGATAAATGTCAGCCAATCAATCAGGGGTCCTAAACCTCAGAAACCCCTCACCCCCACCTGTACTACTATAAAACCCTATTCTAACTGAGCTCGGGGCTCTCCATTTATTCCAATATGTTGGACATGCAGAGAGACCGAGCTTGCACAACTTGCATAACTTGCATAAAATAAAGGCTCTTTGCTTTTATATACAGGACTCGGTCTCGTTGTTGGCTTTTGGGGGACTTCGCGGATTTGGGCATAACAACTAGCTCTGAGATATAAAGGTATTCCTGGGTGCTCATGGCAAAACAATGTGTGGGGAAATCCCCCTGCCCCAGCATGGGAACTCTGTGAAGATACAACCACAGAGGTGGTTCTTAGGAAGGAGACCCAAGGTGGTGGAAATGGATGAACTTCCACAATTTTATCCTGATGACTGCCTCTAGGTAACCTTATCGTCTCCACTTGCTAGGTGAGAAATCTAAGGCTTAGAAAACATGATTTGCTTAAGGCTGTTCTCCTAGCAGGTAGCAGAATCCATATTCCTTATCATCTCTGATTACAAGACCACTATCAGGACACAATTATTCAGAGAGACAAGGCAACCTGAGCAAATCCTGGAGCAAGGCAAAAATGTGTAATGTATTCAGGTCTGTTGTCTAGGCAGGATCTAGGAATAACAAATCCAGAAAAGTTATCATGGAGGAGAACCTGAGCAAAGAAGTCGGGACCACGAGGGGTGCACCCACCCACTGAGACAGTGGATCTGATCTACTGGGAGCTCACCAAGGCCAGCTGGACTGTGACTGAAAAAGCATGGGATAAAACCAGACTCTCTGAACATGGCGAACAATGAGGGCTGATGAGAAGCCAAGGACAATGGCAAGGGGTTTTGATCCTACTTTGTGGCGCCTAGCCAGTTTGGATGTTCACCTTCCAAGATATGGACGGAGGGGGGAGGACCTAGGACTTACCACAGGGCAGGGCACCCTGACTGCTCTTTGGACTGGAGAGGGAGGGGGAGAGGAGTGCGGGGAGGGGGAGAAGGGTGGGAGGAGGGGGAGAAGGGTGGGAGGAGGGGGAGGGAAATGGGAGGCTGGGAGGAGGTGGAAACTTGTTTTTTTTTTCCTTTTCTCAATAAAAAAAAAAACCCAAAAAACAACTTTCTAAATGAGAAAATGAGCAACTTAAAGATGGTTGGGAAAGGAGCCCTTGGGTCTTTAACAGATTCCCAACTGTATTCTGGCAGCATCATCCTGCAGACCATTGAGATAGAAGGGGCTGGAAGTGGCCTCAGGGCTTAGGGAGGTAACTTGTGGGACAATAATCTGTACCCTGTCACTTGTATTTTAAATAAATGCTGATTGGCCAATAGCCAGGAAGAAGTAGAGGCGAGGCGTTGAGAACAGAAGAATTCTGGAAAGAGGAACGCTCAGTCTGCAGTCGTCACCCAGACGCAGAAAAAGCAAGATGAGAATACCTTGCTGAAAAAGGTACCAAGCCATGTGGCTAACACAGACAAGAATAATGGGCTAATTTAAGATGTAAGAATTAGCTACTAAGAAGTCTGAGCTAATAGGCCAACCAGGTTATAATTAATGTAGGCCTCTGTGTGTTTCTTTGGGACTGAAAGACTGCAGGACTGGGTGGGACAGAAACCTCAGTCAACAGTAACTGATGGAACAGGACAAACAAAACATTGGCATCATGATGAGGAAACCACAGTTTAAACTGTAAAGGAATCAGGACTTTATTCCTTTTTTATGGATAAGTTATATTTCATGCATGGATATGCCACATTTGATTTTTTTTATTTCTTTATTTATTATGTATGCAATATTCTGTTTGTGTGTATGCCTGCAGGCCAGAAGAGGGCAGCAGACCCCATTACAGATGGTTGTGAGCCACCATGTGGTTGCTGGGAATTGAACTCAGGACCTTTGGAAGAGGAGGCAATGCTCTTAACCTCTGAGCCATCTCTCCAGCCTTTGATTTATATAACTCCGTGAACATCTGGATGAATTCTGCCTATTTTGACTGCTCTGAACGACTATTATGAACACACACATAAGTTTGTGTGAACATATGCTTTCATTTCTTTTGGGTACTGACTTAAGAGTGGAATTTCTGGGTTACGTGCTAACCATACCTAACCTTTTAAGTGACAGTGACAGTTTCAAAACTTCTCAGTTGGTTCTAATATTGACTAATGACATCAGCAGAGTTGTGAAACTGGGGGTTCATTCTAACAACTGTGGGGGACCTTCACAGAGTCCTCCATAAGCCCTGGGGATCTGTAGAAGAGGAAAGTGGCTTCAGAGCTGATTTCTGGCTGCTTCTAAGAGAGGAAGGATTATTGAACACAGGCAGTCAATGTGTCTAAGTGCTCACACTGTTCCCAGTCCTGGTTGGATTGACATTTACACCAAAGGCTTGGCACTGGTGTAAATACCAGAAACAAGGGTTTTCAAACTTTTTTGTGTGTATGTATGTGTGTTTATATGTGCATATTTGTATGTTTATGACTCCATATTATACACGTGTATGCCCATGCATGGACAATCTTAAGTATCCTTTCTTCTTTGTTTCAACGTGTGTGTGTGTGTGTGTGTGTGTGTGTGTGTGTGTATACATGTGTCACAGCTCACAGTCAGAGGACAACCTGTGGAAACTGGTTCCCTCCATTATCCTCTATGTGGGTCTTGGAGATGGAACACCAATCAGGTTTGGTAGCAACTGCTTTTACCCTCTGAGTCATCTTGTTGCTTCCCCTTCTCTCCTGAGACAAATTCTGTGATGATTAATGCTTAGTGTCAACCTGACGGAATCTAGAATTGTAGCCCTGTGCGCACAGCTGAGAAGAATCCTATAGATCAAGCTAGCTTCTGGGCATGCCTATGACAGATTATTGTGTTTAAGTTAACTGGGGCAGGAAAATCTGCCCTATATGTGGGCAGCACCATTCCTTAGACTGAAGTCCCAGACTGAACAGAAAGGACACAGGGACCTGGGCACTGAGATTCACCCCTTCCAGGTTCTTCCGCCATGATGGCCTCATCACGTTGTTCTGTATCCTGGAACTATGAACTAAGTAAACTCTTCCTTACTTAAGTTGCTCTCGTCGGGACATCTTATCACAGTGACAGAAGATCTGTCACTAGGATCTGGGGTTCACAGGTGAGGCTGGCCTAGCTGGTCAGTGAACCCCAGGAACCCACCCGACTCCACCTCCCCAGGACAAGGATTGCCATACTGGCCTCTTACATGGACTCTGGGGATTGAACTCGGGTCCTCATGCTCTCCTGCAAGCACTTTGTGACTGAGCCATCCCCACAAGCCCACAATTCTTTCCTAGTTGTAGAACCACCTCTTTCCAGTAAAGTCCTCATGGAAGCTTAAAGATAAAACAGAAAAGATGGAAGTGATCCACATGTCACTGAGGAGAAGATGACCTCTGTGGGCCCTGTGGCTGTACCTTAGAAGTTTCCTTTCTTGCTTACCTACCCCTCTACCTTTGGGCCACCTCAGAACACCTAGAGCCTTAGGAAACATTGCTTGGAACCACTGAGAGCATCTTCTCTAACTGGGGATAATGCAAAGCTGAGAATATAAAGTGAAATGACAGACGGGGGCTAAAATGAGCTGTAACAGAGATCAGCAAAAAGCAAATGAAATGCAGCAAATGTGGGTGCATCAAGAGGCGGGGCTTTCTTCAGGTAGCATGCGTGTGTGTGTGTGTGTGTGTGAGAGAGAGAGAGAGAGAGAGAGAGAGAGAGAGAG
>NC_022022.1:39419698-39420562 GCF_000317375.1 Microtus ochrogaster | reverse complement strand
AGAGAGAGAGAGAGAGAGAGAGAGAGAGAGAGAGAGAGAGAGAGAGAGAGAATTGAGAGGTTTGGCCTAGTGGTTTCAACTGTGCTTCCAGCTTCCAGTCTTTACACTCATCTTGTCAGAGGCACATGCACCCAGAGACTCCTGCAAAATGGTGGCTTCAAGGACAGAAAACGGCTATTTTTCTCTTCATTCCAGGCTGGGAGCACTGGAAGGGAAGTGGCTAAGAGCTCACCTGTTTGACTAATATCTAGTCTTCTCTTTGGCTAGACCGCAGCCTCAGCAGGGCTAACACCTTATCCTGAGACAGTGCCTGACATGTTGATAAAGACACACTGAGTAACTAAGGGGAAAGACATGTTTTGTTTTGTTTTTTTTTAAATCTCTATTTATTTATTTGGGAGGTCCTGGGGATGGACCTTAGGTTCCAGCTCTTGCTGGCAGTCACTACACCTCTGAGCTGCATCTCCAGACCTTTTCATGTTCTTCTGTTTTTGAGACAAGGTCTCTATAAATTATCTAGGTGGGTCTTTAGCTCACTCTGTAGCTCAGGCTGACCTTGAACTTGAATTCACCCTCTTGCTTCAGCTTCCTGGGCAGCCAGGATACAGGGCTGCGCCCGAAGGCTCAGCGTGGAGAGACATTTTTGATCCTTTTGTGGCAGCACTCTTTCCCCACACTCCTAAGGCTCCACTTACTGCCATTATGACTTCTGTGACACACCCGACACACCCGGAAGAGCTGGAGAGACTTGACCTACCCATTCCTCCGCCCTCCTCCACCCTGGGTCCCCCTCCTCCACCCTGGGTCCCCCTCCTCCACCCTGGGCTCCCTCTTCCACCCTGGGCCCCCTCCTCTATTGTGGGC
>NC_022022.1:39414603-39419303 GCF_000317375.1 Microtus ochrogaster | reverse complement strand
CCTCCTCCACCCTGGGTCCCCCTCCTCCACCCTGAGTCTCCCTTCTCCACCCTGGGTCCCCTCCTCCACCCTGGGTCCCCTCCTCTACCTTGGGCTCCTCCTCCACCCTGGGTCCCCCTCCTCCACCCTGAGTCTCCCTTCTCCACCCTGGGCCCCTCTCCTCCACCCTGGGTCCCCCTCCTCCACCCTGGGTCCCTCTCCTCCACCCTGGGTCTCCCTCCTCCACCCTGGGTCTCCCTCCTCCACCCTGGGCTCCTTCCTCCACCCTGGGTCCCCCTCCTCCACCCTGGGCTCCCTCTTCCACCCTGGGCCCCCTCCTCTATTGTGGGCTCCCTCCTCTACCCTGGATCCTCTCCTCCATTGTGGTCCCCCTCCTCCACCCTGAGTCCCCCTCCTCCACCCTGGGCCCCTATCCTCCACTCTGGACTTCTCCTCCACCCTGTGCTCCTCCTCCACCCTGTGCTCCTCCTCCACCCTGTGCTCCTCCTCCACCCTGGGCCCCCTCTCTGTGGTTTCTGACTCACACCTCATTTTCTGGTTTCCAGCTTTGCTTTCCTCCGCCTTGAGTCATTCCTTTACCACTCACTGTATCGAGTTCAGACAAGTTACATAACTGCTCCGCGCCCAGGTTCCTCAGCCACTCAGCAAGCAATGCTCAGTAAGTGAGGAGTAAACACAAAACACCGGGGAACAGAACCATTTAAACAGAAAGAAGCTGCAACCTTATCTCCTAGGCTAATGGATGTAAAAGACAGTTGGCAGTTAGTTTCTTGCATGATTCCCTCAGATAGATGTCAGCCACTGCTGCGGTCTCATTATTTTTGAGACTATCGTTATTAACACCTCTTTCAGATCCTGTGTTTCTCAGTCCCTTTTTGAGGATGGCCCCCATTCCCTTCTCCTGCAGCTTTTCCTCTCTGCTGTGCTGCCTTGAGAAAGCCTCACCTCCCTCCCACCCTCTCCGTCTAGCCTGTTCCCTCTGGCCGGTGCTCACACCACTGGCTGGCCCGCAGAGCAGAAGCAAAACCCGCTGTTGCTGCTGCACTGACGTCGATCCTGTGGTTTTGATCCAGCGGTTGGGTATCTTGCTTGCTTTTGGCCATGTCAAGCTGATGAATGGTGTTTGCAGCTCCTCGACTTCTGGACAGCAAGCTCACTTTACACCGCTGGGTACTAACTCTAAAAGTCAACCCGGGTTGCTGTCAATACGAGTTTCACTCTCTCAACCATCCACAGCCCTGTAGAATCTGCTGTTGATTTAAGCACATAGAGCTCCTAGAATAAGTGTGTCAACTTGCATGTAGATTTTGTTTCATGAGGAAAAATGATTGCATGTGCTCTTTCTAAGTAGGAGTCTACCAACAGGTGGGCCAGTCTTTCTCAGTGTATATATTATCAAGGTGTCTTTAGAAAACTTACTGGTGGGCATTGGAGTGACAGCTCGGTGGGTAAGAGCAGTTGTTACTTTGTAGAGGACCCGGTTTGGTTCTTAGCACCCATGCCAAGTAGGTCACCAGTCACTGATAACTCCAGTTCCCGGGGATTTGCCACCCTCTTCTGGCTCTGCTGAGCGCACGCACGCACACGCACGCGCGCACACACACACACCAAATAAATAATTTTAAAAATTTAACCTTTCATTTACTTTTATTTGTCTGCCTATATGTGTGCTATGCACCACCTGTATGCCATGCCTACATAAGCCAGAAGAGGTCAATGGATTCCCTGGGACTGGAGTTACAGAGGTTATGAGCTGCCATGTAGGTGCTGGGGATCAAACCTGCATCCTCTGAAGGAACAAATGCTCTTAACCACTGGACCATCTCTCCAGTTCTCAGTAAAATTGATTTTAAGAATTAAGAAAGCGTATTACTGATTCAGGGTTCTTATTTTAGAAGACATTTTAGTTTTTAAAATTCTTTGAACATTTCATACATATGTGCAATGAAATAGGATCCTACCCCCTCATCCACCTATGGTGGTATATTATTTGTGTTTTAATAAAGTTTGCCTGAAGGTCAGTGCAAAGCAGCCACATAGGCCAGGGAAGGCAATCATGGTGCATGCCTTTAATCCAAGCATTAGAGAGGAATATAAAATGGGAGGAGACAGGTCTCAAGCTCAGTCTCAATCTAAGGATTCATAGAGGCAGGATCGCCCAATTCGGTTTGAGGCTGCTTTGCTTTTCTGACCTTCAGGTCCCCATTTTTGTCTCTGGGTTTTTACTATTCATGCTCCATCCACCACTCCCCTCTACCTCCCTACAAGGCAGAGCCCCTAGAAGATGGGCTCTCTATGCAGACAGGAGACTGAAAGCTGAGGGGCCGTTCAGTCATGGGAGCAGAATTCACTGCATGGGGACAGTCGAGAGAAGATGAGGATCCGAGGCAGGGAATGGTCCAGAATCCTCTGGAGGAATAATTTCAACTGTGTTACCTTAAGAAAGAAAAAGAAAGAAAGTCACTCACACTTAGCATTTTGGTGTGTGTGTGTGTGTGTGTGTGTACTTAAGATGGAAATCTCATGTGGCCATCTTCTAGCTCTCTTATTTTCCTGCTCAGGGCCTTCCTCTAAGCCCGAAAAGGCAGCTTGGTCTCCATATAATAGAACACTACCACTTACTTAGGTTTATGGCTAACAAGGTGGTCTGTTCTAGAACACCAGCACCACAAGGAACAGATGTCTTTGCTTTATTTATGAAGGTATTTAGGGTGTTGGTAACAGGGCTTGGTTTGGAATTCCCTTTTAAGAAGCACTTACTGAAGGAGGGGGGGGTGAGCAAAGGAGAGGTTGTTCCATATGTTGAATACTGCACAAAACTCCAGTAGGGAGAGACCAAACTTTCTGTTTTCAAGAGGGAAGTTCATTGGTGACCTTAGAGAAAGTAATTTTGTTACCCTGCATGGTGGGAACCCAAATGGAATGTTACTGCTGGTATTTTAAGTTCACTGTCGCACAGAGTAATGCAATTTGGGAAATTAAGGTTAGCCCTGTCTTATGGTATTTTGTTTACTTGTCTGGCTCATAGATATTATCATAGAAATATATTAACTTTTAATATATTGTGAAATAAAGGCTTGAGGGGAAAATTGGGCCTGGACATATCTCAGAAGATCACTCCATTCTGAGTAAGAGAATGGGAACAAGAGTGTAAATAAGGAGATTTCCATTTCATTAGGCCAAGGCATGTCAGGAGATTTTGTTCGTCTGTGTGCAGGCAATTTGGGGTCAGGCTTCGGCTAGGGCTATTTCAGTGCTGACTGACAGGAAGTCACCCTTCAGCTTTGCTGCGCACCGCTACAGAGCTGGCTTCTGTGTTGGGCATCCTCGTAAACCATACTCTTTCTCCTTAGAGAGAGAATTTTAGAGCACACTGTGTCTCAACAGGCCCTGCCTTTCCTTACTGTTCTCAGAGCTACAGATGGAGACTTCTCTGACGTCACTCTATGTGACGGGAAGAGGGAGCCTGAGTCCCATGTGACACAGGGGTCCTTGCCTTCCTATCCACACCTACAAATATTTACATTTCCATCTAAATATAAAATTGTGATAGCTGGCCCTCCCCAGCCCTTTGGTTTGATGTCAGGAAGCTGTCACCTGGACAGGTGAGAGCGGTCGTCCACTGAGGGGGGTTTCAGATGGCTCTTCCCTGTCTCAGTTGCCCTGCAGCTGTTGCCTCCAGCTCTTCGGCTTCAGCAGAAGGATGCTCCTCTCCTGTGTGGACTCAAAATTCCTGAGTTGCTACCGTACAGGATTCAACTTAACATACCCTTCAGCAAGACATCATTCCATCTGGAAATAAAAAAAGGAAGACCCGGGCTGGAGAGACAGTTTAGGGGTTAAGAGCTCTGGCCGCTCTTCCAGAGGGCCCAGGTTCAATTCCTAGCACCCACATGACAGCTCAGGGGGGGTCTGACACCTTTATACCAATGCACATAAAATAAAGTTAAATAAATTTAAAAAAAAAGAAGAAGAAGGAACATCCAACGCTGAGCAATACAGCAACAACTAGAGGACGTGGCTCTCTTTAGAGCTCATGGCTTCAGGGTCATTTGTGTTAGACTGAGCTTCTAGAAACTGGCTTGGGAGCAAGTAGTTTATTGGTACCATCTTTGTACACTGTAAATATGCATTACTCTCATTGGTTAATAAAGAGCTGACTGGTCTATAGCTGGGCAGGAGAGACTGGGCAGGAGAGCCAGACTAGGAGAATGCTGGGAGAAAGAAGGGCGGAGCTGGGGAGTCTAGAGCAGACACAGAGAGAAGTAAGATGGGTGGGTATGCCGTACTGAAAAAAGGTACCAAGTCACATGGCAAAGCATAGATAAGAAATATGGGTTAACATAAATGTAAGAGTTAGCTAGTAATAATCCTAGGTATATATAAATATGGGTTATATATATATAAATATATATAAATATGGGTTAACATAAATGTAAGAGTTAGCTAGTAATAATAGCTGAGCATTTACAACTAAAATTAAGCTTCAGTGTGTTTATTTGGGAGCTGCTGGTAGGACAGGAAAACCACCAACACTGGTCACACAGTCCCAGGAATGGAGGAAAATAAAGTCTGGATAAGGTGCATCAGAGGAAAGAATTCCACAACAGCCAATTAGGGCTCAGTCCCAAGAAGAATTCTCATTCTCTCTCTCTCTCTCTCTCTCTCTCTCTCTCTCTCTCTCTCTCTCTCTCTCTCTC
>NC_022022.1:39405828-39414503 GCF_000317375.1 Microtus ochrogaster | reverse complement strand
CTCCCTCTCTCCCTCCCTCTCTCTCTGTGAATGTGTGAATGTACATGTATGTGATCACATCTAGGGTAGAGGGAAATACTGAATGTTGTTACTCAGTTAGCCATCTACTTTATTCTTCAGTTAGACTAGCCTGTGGCCAGTGAGCCTCAGGAATCTTCCTGCCTGTTCCTTCTTACAGGCTCACACTACCAAGCCTGGCTTTTTATAAGGTTCTGGAATAGAATTCAGGTTCTTATGTTTGCCTGACAAGTGCTTCACCCACGGAGCCATCTCCCCAGCCTGCATGGGGAAGCTTTGAAGGATAGGATAGAGCTTCTTTAACCACTGTGGTAACCATTAACCACATCTGGCTAGCTAACGTTTGGGATGTAGTTATTCAGAACTGAGCTGTGTTCCGAATGTCAAATACACGTTAGAGTTCCAGCATAGCACTACAAGAAAACAGAGCAAAACGTCTCTTTGTTGACATTGTTAACTCAATTGTGTAATCTTATTACATTTTAGACACGTGATACTAAATAAATTGCTGAAGTCAGCTTCAACTGGCTCTATTTATTTTTTATTTTTCGCAGTTTCTCCTCCCTCCCTCCCCTCCCAGACTCCTCCCCCATCTTCTTCTCCTCTGTTTCTCTTCAGGTCTCCCATGGATATCAACGAAACAGGGCATATCCAGTTGCAGTAAGTCTGGGTACCAGTCCTATGTTAAGGCTGGGATGAGGTAACCCAGTAGGAGGAGAAGGGTCCTAAAAGCAGTCAAAAGAGTTAGAGACAGCTCCTGCTCCCACTGTTAGGAGTCCCACAAGAAGACCAAGCTACATAGCCATAACATAGAAGAAGAGGGCCTAGGTCAGTCCCATACAGGCTCCCTGATGGATGCTTCAGTGTCCCTGAGCCCCCTATGAGCCTATATTAGTTGATTCTGTGGGTTTTCTTTGGTGTCCTTGAACCCTTTGGTTCCTATAATCTTCCCTCCTTCTTTGGCAGGATTCTCTGAGCCCGTCTAGTGTTTGGCTGTGTTCTCTGCATCTGCTTCCGTCAGTTGCTAGATGTCATTCTCTCTGATGACAATTATACTAAGCTACTGTCTGCTAGTATAGTGGAATATCATTAGGGATCAATACTTTTTTTTTTAATTGATGGTCCTGTTGAGCTGTATGCTGAGTCTCTGGGCTGTGTAGCCTCTGGTTCCTGGCTCTCTAGGTGGTGCTAGGGGTTACCTCCCTCTTACAGCATGGGTCATAAGCTGAACCAGTCATTAGTTGACCACCCCCATAATTTCTGTGCCCCTTTATTGCCACACATCTTGTAGGCAGGACAAAGTATAGGCCAAAGGTTTTGTGGCTGGGTTGGTGTCCCAGTCCCTCCACTGGAAGCCTTGCCTGGTTACAGGAGATGGCCAGCTTAGGCTCATGTCCATTACTCCTAGGAGTGCTATCTAGGGTCACACTGGTAGATTCCTGGGAGTCTCCATTGCACTGCGTTTCCAGCTCATCTCTGAGATGCCTCCCCCCCCCAATTCCTGTTGTCACTCCTAGTACTCTCTCCCTCCATCCTTCCCCTACTTCCCCATCTGTCCCCAGTCCCCCCACAATGTCTATTTTATTTCCCCTTCACAGGGAGAATCATGCACCCCCCCATTGAACCCTCCTTGTTACTTAGTTTCTCTAGGTCTGGGGATTATAGCATGGTTATCCCTGATTTTACAGCTAATATTCACGTATAAGTGAGTATATACCATGTTTGTCTTTTGAGGTCTGGGTTATATCACTTGGGATGATTTTTTTCTTTCTAGTTCCATCCATTTGCCTTCAAATTTCATGATTCTTAAAAAATAGTTGAGTAATTGCATAAATGTACCACATTTTCTTTATCCATTTGTCAGTTGAAGGACATCTAGGTTGCTTCCAGTTGGCTCATTTATTTATAAGTGTGGCTACTAAATGTGAAATTACATAAATAGCTCATATTACGTTCCTGTTGAACAGCGCTGGTGTAGAACATGCCTCAGGGTTATCCATGGAAATTCATATCACAGGAGGGGGGGTCCCTTGGTCAGCTCAGCAGTAGGACATTCATAGTTCACCCCTAACTGCATGGAACTAAGTCAGATTCAACTACTTCTTCTATTCCCTTTTACATGTGAAAGCCCACATCTGTCCTATGAGAAATCACAAGAGGCAGCCAGATTGAGAATGGCCTCCATAGACACAGTGTTTGAATACTCGTTCCTCAGTTGGTGAAACTGCTGGGGAAGGACTGGAAGGTGTGGCCTGATTGGAGGAGGTGCAATACTGGGGCTGGGCTTTGAGGTTTCAACAGCCCAGACATTTCCCAATTAGCTCTCATGGCCTTGTGCTTGGGTCACGTATGTATATTCTCATCTACTGCGGCATGCCTACCTGTCTGCTACCATGTTCCCTGTCATGATGGTTATGGCTCACCCTTTGAAACCGTAAGCCCCCAATAAACTCTGTCTTCTATAAGTTACCTTGGTCATGGCTTTATTACAACAATTAAAAAGTAACTAAGATACCACACAGACAGGAAGCTGTGACTTCCCAGTCCCAACATTTGAAAGGCCTAACCCTGTGTTCCCACCTTCCCTGGCTCTCACACCCTTTGCAGATTGGTGTCTCTGGTTGCCTTTGCTTCACCCCAAGGCTCTTCCTCGTAGTTTAGAAAACCAGAGATGACTCGTTCATTGTTTTAGGGGACTCTTAAAGGGTCTAAAAGAAGCAAATCTGTCATATATAAGTTCTACAGTCAGGTGACAAGTGCTGGGGGCATTAACAACAAAGACAGCCTGTGCTGAGCATTGCCTGCAGCCTGCAGACACGATGATGATTAGCTACACCCAAAGACACTCACCTGTGCTTTATCCTGTCTGTTGGGTCCCCTGCCCCTCCCACACCACGTAGAAAGCTTCCGCTTCCTTTTCAGCAGTTCTGGCCACATGGAAAATTTTGTTACATAGTTTTCATGAAAGTGTTTCTGGTCAAGACACTGTTGGACAGAACCAGTCCCAACACTCTCAACTAGCCAAGACAGGGATGGCCACACACCTGTGGAGTACTCCTTAGCGTGAGACATGTCTCCAAAGGAAGCATTTTCTTCAGAAATGAGGTGCTTCTCTCCACAGTCACAAGTGCTGACATTAATGTTGTGTAACAGCATCTGTCATGTAGTTTTGAGGCCCCACCATCATGCTACCTTCCTGTCAATCCATCAGATGAGCTTCTCGATGGAAGAAAACTTGACTTAAAGATGATATCAATAACAATTACAAAACCCAGGCTGTGAGTTTATCTCGTTTGGTCCTGTAACATACACTGGGCTAAAATGTCAGAAAATGTATTGAGTCCTGACTCAGCCCCTAAAGCAGGCAGAGGCTGTACGAGCTGGCTTTGTTACCCACGAGAAGTGCGCTAAGGTTAGGCTTGGTATTGTTTTGTTGGAATTGTTGGACTCAGATTGGTGCATGGCTGAGGTTGTTTTCTCTGGTGGTGAAACTAAAGAGATAGGAAGGTGGAAAGCTGCCTGCAGGGCTTCTGCAATGTTTGGCTGCCCTGGACCTGCAGCGGAGTTCAACTGTTCTCTGTCACTGACCTGTGATCTCTGCTTTGCTTTCACTAACACAGGAAACAAGTGTTTGATGACCTCAGTGACCCTGCAGATATTTCAGAGGGTGGCCTCTTATATTTTGAAATCTGCAGCTAGGTGGCAGTGGGTTAATGACAGGGAATGGATGAATAACATCTGGACATCTGAGAAATGACAATAAGCTTCTCGAATATCAGCGCCTGAATTATCAACCATCTGTTGACAGAAACAAAGGTGGTCACTGTCTTCTTGGGTGGCTCCCATCCAAACAGCCGCTTCTGTATCCCGTACTAACCACCACACCCAAATGATGTGACCAGTCCTTCCTCGAGTGGCTGTTTGCCCCTCTTCACAAGTGCACGTCTCTGCGGGTACACCTGTAGGCATCTGTAAAAACCGTGCTTCTCATTGTCCCGTTGGAAGCTGCGTGTCTCGCAGACTCCTTCATGAATCAGGAACCCCGAAAGACCATCTCACCTTTAGGCAAGTTCAGCAGTCCTCTCTCTGCGGGTTCTCTATACAGATGACGTGACTGCAACCGCCTCTAGGAAGCGTCCCCTCTCAAGTCACCACATTCCTCTGAGTGCTGAAAGAAAAAAGCATTGACACAGTTCTCACCTTCTTCCATATTCTCCCAGTAAAGAAGCACTCTGGGCCCCACAGTCCATGTTCAAGGGGCCATGTCTACAAAGGGAGCACAGCTTCCTTCTAGGTTTCCAGGCAATTTAGTTGTTTCTTTTTCTCTTTCTTTCTTTCTTTCTTTCTTTCTTTCTTTCTTTCTTTCTTTCTTTCTTTCTTTCTGTGATCACTGTGCTGATCAAAAGTACTTGGCACAAACAAGTTCAAGGAAGCGAGATTTATTTTGGCTCATTGTTTTGAAGGGTTCGGATCCTGGTGGTTGGTCCCATGAGCTTGGGCAGAACGTGATGACGGAGGGAGCATGTAGTCAAGAAGTTCTTCACTTTGTGGCAGATGAGAAGCAGGAAGACACTGGTAGCGACCAGGGATCATGGACCAGCGACCAGTTATAACTTCATGAGATATGCCCAGTGGTCTCTCTTCCCCAGTTGATCCTCACCTCCTAAAGTAAAGATGGGGATACAAATGAGTTTCCCCATCTGGGGGCTGAGCATGGAAAATATGAGCCCGTGGGGACATTTCCTAATACAATACAGCACCATATCTCTGCACTCTAGCGGATCAGTTGAACAGTGTAAAGGAGAAGTGAGATGGGCTTCCCATCCTCCCTCTCTCCCTTCACTCAGCTGATACTTGCTGGGCCTACCTGAGATCCTGAAGATAAGGTTCTCATGGGATATATGTTCTAGTGGAGAGAGCCAGACAATCAGCAGCTGAAATAGTATCCAACAAAGCAGACTGGGAAAGAGATTCAGGTGACTGCACGTTTGCGCACGTTGCCATATTGCAAGTGACCACACCTGAGGAAGGACATCCGGCAGTGGCGTTCTGAGTGGGTGATATGAAGGAAGTGGGAATAAGAGAGAGAGAGAGAGAGAGAGAGGAAGTAGCTGGAAGTGTGTGGGAGTAGCTTTCCAGGGGGGGGGGGACTCGTGTTTAAGGATGTCCTCCGGGATGCTGGGACCACCTGGACCCAACTTCCCTTACTTCTTTGCTCATCTCAATATGAGCGGAACTCTCTAGCAGTTAGGAACCAGATGGAGCAAATTCAAACAAGAGGACAGAGTTGTTCCCTGGGAGAGATTCACAGACTGAGGAAGGAGAATTAGAGAATGAATGGTGCTCGCTTCATAGGAGAAAATACGCCATGCCGCTGCAGGGACTAGGGAGTGCAGACTACCCTACGTTCTTCCAAGCATCTGTCTAATAGCTGCATCCTCCCAGCATCCTCTGAAGAATCAGAAAGGTCCTCCTGCCCCCAGTTCAATTCTTTATCCTGGGTACCTTAAAAAAATCCCACAGCATGGGAAGCTTCTTTGGACAATACCCCAAAGACTCTGTAACCCCAGGGAGAACTGGAGTGGCTTCGAGTTTCTGCAGAAACAGAAACAGGAAAGGCGACTTTTGTTTGCAGGTCCAGGATACTGACATAAAACACACACACACACACACACACACACACACACACACATACAGCATGCACAGACACACAAAGACACACACTCATATACACAGACACAGACACACAGAGACACACACCATACACACATAGACACACATATATACACACACTACACAGGCATACATACATACAGACAGACACAGACACAGACACACACACGCACACACGGTCAAAGATGGTCTGGGGACAAAGGGAGGCACTGGCAGTCTTCCCTGGGAATGTGTAATCCAGGAAGGAAAGTCTCGCAGACAAGGACAAACACCCAAGTGCAGAGTGAAGCTCTTGGTATTTATGTAACAGATCAAAGGTTTAAAGCTAAACTGTGTATTGACTTAAAAGCATGATTCATTCAAATAGAACAGGCTTTTAAATACACACACATACACTGGGTGGGAGATTAGGTTTTCCACTATTTGTTGTTGGGCTTTGTGACACTTAATGACACTGAAATCCAAAAATACGGATACTTCCAACAGTGCGTGTCTGCGTAAGGGCAAAAGAGGACAGGTTGTATCCTTAACACTGCTTAAGAGAAAATGTTAGGCTCCCCAAGGCACTGACTCCTCTCTGCCTCAGACTGCAGCCGGTGTGAGTAGGTGTTGGGTGTTAGAGAAAGGGAAGAAGTGGCTACAGAGCAGGAAGAGCAAACGCAGGCCAGAGAGGGCTCCAAAGAGAGGTTTTTCCTCACTCTTTCTGAACACGACAGTGCAGGGTGACCAGATGTCCCTTTGAGGACCACCGATGACCATTGTCCTGAAAAGACTGAGAGAAAGGGAAGGTCCTTGGCTAGGTTCATAGCAGATTTGCTTCTGTGCTCTCGAGTTTCCGAAGGAAAGCTGGCAGTTTGACTCAATGTTTCATGTTCTCCTCTTGAGGGTGCGCTTGTCTGCTGTGGGTCCAGGTTTGTTCAGCTTCCCCAGACAGCCTCTGGCTCCACGGGGATCTCGCCTGGGAGCAGCTCTGCCTTCCACGGTAATTTCTAAACCTGAAACTCCAACTGCTTACAGCTGCAGGAAAGGGCTTCCCAGTACGCTTCATCAGTGCCAAGTACAACGTTTTGGACCTGAACGACTGAGGTGTATTTCTCAGTAGGTGTGGGGTGAACTCAGGACGGAAGGAAAGTGTCATCACTGAGACACCTTGGGGACACCTCACAAAGTCTTCAGAGCAGGCAGAGCCCAAGTACTTGCCAGTCTGAAGAATCTATTCTTTTTTTTTGTTTGTTTGTTTTTTTTGTTTTTTTTTGTTTTGTTTTTCGAGACAGGGTTTCTCTGTGGCTTTTTGGAGCCTGTCCTGGCACTAGCTCTGTAAGACCAGGCTGGTCTCGAACTCACAGAGATCCGCCTGCCTCTGCCTCCCAAGTGCTGGGATTAAAGGCGTGCGCCACCACCGCCCGGCTGAAGAATCTATTCTTATGTTTAGGACAAGGAGTGTACAGCACTATTTATGATTCGGTTCTCAAGCCAAATGTCACAAAACAG
This sequence comes from Microtus ochrogaster, assembly GCF_000317375.1. Lineage (NCBI taxonomy): Eukaryota > Metazoa > Chordata > Mammalia > Rodentia > Cricetidae > Microtus > Microtus ochrogaster. The sequence continues at coordinate 39,407,321 of NC_022022.1, read as the reverse complement.
ATCAGAGGGAAGGGCGGAACAGGGCAAGGCTGGCTTGTAGATTAGGATACTTCTGTCAAGGAGAAATCCATTTCCATTCTTTTCATTGGATGGTAATGCTGTTGATCTTTGCTCCCAACCTCCAGGCTCTCCTAAGCGGGTAGCCGTGTTCCCCACTGTCTCATCCTCTGAGGTAGGGCTATGAAGGAGCTGGGGGCTGCGATAAAGAAGGGGTGTGGGAGACTATGTCAGGTCACCGAATGACGTCATGTATGTTCTCCATAGGCGCATGTGTTTGAACTCTTGGATTCTAGCTGGTGGAGATGTTTGAGGAAGTTAGGCAACCTTTGAGAAGTAGGGCCTGCATGGAGGAGGCGAGTGACTGAGGAAAATGGGCCAAGTTCGGGCTTGATCTCTCTCTCTCTCTCTCTCTCTCTCTCTCTCTCTCTCTCTCTCTCTCTCACACACACACACACACGCACGCACGCACGCACACACACATGCACAGTCTCTCTCCCTCCCTCCTTCCCTTCCTCTCTCTTTCATTAATGCTAGTGTGTTTTAGCAGCCTTACTCTCTAGCTTGTACAGCCACAGACAATAGTTATAAATATAAGCCAGCACCTCTGTTTATGAGACATCATCATGGCATCTCCACCTTCCTCTTCATCTTCAGCCTCTTCAGTGTTGTAACCATTTCTTGAGCACCACTGGTCCAGGCATACTATGTATTTTGCCCCCATCATCCAATGCCCGTTGCAACCCCAGGAGGTAGGCTTTCCATATCTATTTTACGAGTCTCTGCCCATGTATGCCGTGGTTGCTCAAGTTGTAAGATTCTCTTCCCAGGTGAGTCTACGCTGTGTCAAGATAACAATGAAAGCTATCACAGAGATCATGGGTGGCTTTGATACCATCACTGGGATGACTCAAGCTCATAAATAAGGACCTCATTCTAGGGCTGTTGTCTTCCTTGCCACCCCGCTACAGAGATGGCAGACATGACTGAAGGGTTGCTGGGTCAGGAGCTTAGCTCTCCCCATCTTGTGAAAACTCCAAGTATGGGCACATCCCAACAGCTTCCTGCTCTCCCTGGTCCTCTTGGTGTCACGCCCATGGGTCTCATAATAAAACAGAGTCAAGAAGGCAAAAGGCAGATCAATTCTTGCAGGTCAGTGCCTCGGTGTTGGGTTGGGCATCCCAGTGGGTGGCAGCGCCAGTCCTTTCCCATTTCCCGACGCCAACAGAGCCACCGGGAAAACAAGCAAGCCAACACCAGAGGGAGCCACAACCCCACCATTTTTTGTGCAAAAACTGAAGTCCGCAAACGTGGTGGTTCAGATTTCTTTTATTTCTGAGGGGAAGTCAAGGGTTGACTGTGGGGGGGGTGAGGCATATATTAATACGGAAAAACAGAAAGGAGACGTATAGTAAGCACTCCGGAAGTGCCTTGCTGTATCATCATTTGAGATTTTTAACTCTCTTGGGGCACTGTTTTCTTTTTTTTTTTTTTTT
>NC_022022.1:39339659-39403855 GCF_000317375.1 Microtus ochrogaster | reverse complement strand
TCTTCTACAGGTTGACATCCAGTTATGCCAGCACCATTTGTTGAAGATGCTTTCTTTCTTCCATTTTATACTTTTGGCTCCTTTATCAAAGATGAGGTGTTCATAGGTTTGTGGGTTAAAATTCGGGTCTTCTATACGATTCCAATGTCGGGCAGAGGACAAGGATGAATATAAGGGCCGTGCCGCCAAGTGGAATTGGGTGACAGCCCCAGATCCATGCTCGCTAGCTCTGTGATTACCCGCTCTGCTCAGTGAACTACTGTGACCTGGAAGTATAAGTCAAACAATCCTTCCCTCCCCTAAGCTGTGGGTCTCAGTGATTCATCGTGATAAGAGAAAGGACCCCAGAACACCGCGGTCCCCATCTCTACCCTGTGAATCCTGGGGTTACAGGTGCGCAGGTCCCCAGCGGGGGACCCACACTCCAGTCCTCACTTTGTGCAGCACAGCACAGCAGTTTTATCCACTGAGCCATCTCCTTAGCGTGTTTACAAGTTTTGTTTCTTTTTGACCAAGAAGGATCTGGCTGCTGCTGAGGGTGGGTTATGGTACACAGCCGGACAACCGGGTAAGAGGAAGGAGTTCATATGTGTGTGGGATGGGGCGTATTTTAAAGAGCAGGATGGGCGAGAGCTTGCCATGCCAGGAAAGTGCCACTGGAGAGCTTGGGTTGGCAATTGTCCTTGCTTATGCAGACACTGAGGTTACTGCACATTCGGGACTCATCCGACCCGAACTGCTCTGCCCACACTTCCCTCAAATGCATCCCTCTGAGCGGATTTCATCTCCCTCTTTTTCCACCCCAGTGGGAGGGGCACAGCAACAACCCACCTGTGATGCTGGGTTTGAGGCCAAGACAGGAAAGGAGCCACTTTGAAGTAGCTGGGCTCCCGTGTTGCTACAGGGAACTTGGCATTTGTGGTAATTACATGCACTTGAATTTTGGAAAATGAGAAAGGACTGCTTTCTTTTCTTTCTTCCTTTCTTTCTTTCTTTCTTTCTTTCTTTCTTTCTTTCTTTCTTTCTTTCTTTCTTTCTTTCGTCTTTTCAGAAAGGGCTGCAACGATAGGAGGCATTCCACAAGGGATCATTTATGCAGCCCTGTTTGCAGAGCTGGGCTCTGTCAATGCGTTTTAGCCACAGAAGAGAAGGGATTCTAATTGGGGATAAGGTGGTTTCGGGAATGGCGGTTTCTGAGCCGTGTAGTGGCAGGTGCTGGTGAAAAGCCGATTAATTCCATTCAACAAATAAGAGGCTCGGCTGCACAGCGGCGCACACGCAGGGTGCCAAGCACTCGGCTAGAAATCCTCTCCACTCTGAGGTGTGAGGAGGACAGGTGTTGTTAGGATTTAGTTTTCCTGTTAATATGTGTATGCACGTGTGTGTGTGCTTCATGTGGGGACCTGGAGAGGACATCCTATCCCCTGGAGCTGGAGCTCACAGGTGGCTGTGGGCTGCTCACTGTGAGTTGTGAGTGTTGGAATCAACCCAGCAAGTGCTCTTAGCAGCTGAGCCATCTTTCCAGGCCCCTGAGTATTACTGTCACTAAAATGGTGTTATTGAGGTCTAGCTCACCCACAGAGAGCTTGTAGTTGGGTGGTTTTGAGCTTATTCACACACCCGTGCAGCCATCACCATGACTGGTTTTCAGGCGTTCTCATCACTTCGTAAGAACACCCCACCATGGAGGTACCACCCACTTTGTCCTTCCCTGATTCTCAGCCCAGCTCCAGCTGTCTCTGCTGATTTGTCTGTCCTAGATGTCCCACAACGACGGAGTCGTAGCGCAACGACGGAGTCGTAGCGACAGAAGGCCTCTGGTAGCCGCTTTCTTTCCCTCAGCCCAGAGTTTTCAGCCCTCACTTGAGTTGAAGCAGGTTTGCTTTTCAAAGGGGAGTAATTTCACATTGTACAGATATTTCTGTCTGTCCATTCATCAGCTGGCTTACATCTGGGCGTTTTTACTCTGTTATGTTGATATCAATAATGATAATGGAAACAGGGTGTACAAACTTTTGCATTGCAGTATGCCTCATTTCTTCTTGGTACATTAATTCGGTTTTTAGTAATTTTTTACAGGTTCCTGAGGATCTTCTGGATAAGGGTTACAGGATCTACAAACAAAGGTGGTTTGTCTGTTGCTCACTCTGTCGCAAATGAACTCAGTTGTTCCGTGGGAAAGGCCTGGGGTCCCTCCACTTATGGTTTCTTCTGCTAGACAAAATGTCTGAGGCGTCACTCTAGACGGGTGGGGTCGGAAGCGGGGCTGTGTCAGGAAGAGTCGTCCAGTGTTCTCCAATACTCTGGTTTTACTGCTAAGTGTTCAGCGAGGCCAGACTGAGGACTTTTTGGCTTGCCAGCAGAGTAAGGATGCTCAGGGGTGCCTCAGTTCTTATTGGTGCCATCTGCTCAAAGCACCCTGCTGGAGGGGGGGGTGATCCCCCCATCTCCCCACCACATTGGCCCCTCAGTAATAGATGGACTGGGACCAGCTCAATGCTCGTGTCTTATCCCTCTTCTGGAAGACAAGCTTCACCTGGGGAGCCACGTGATCCTGCAAGAGCCTGGCTCCTTATTCTGTCAGGTTGCAATGGGGTTCTGTTTTGTTGAACTGGGAGCGAGCAGGAAGGGTGTGGTGCCAGTTCAAATGCCACATTGCTCACTGACATCATCACCTTAGTCTGCCTTTCCTCCTTTCCCCCCTCCCCTGCCTTGCCATCCCTCATCCCCTCTCTCCTTTTCATTTTTCCTCTTCTCTTCTCTCTTTTCTTTCTTTCCTGTCTTCTTTCCTTCTTCCTTCCCTCCCTCCCTCTCTCTCTCTCTCTCTCTCTCTCTCTCTCTCTCTCTTTCTTTCTTTCTTTCTTGGAAGTCAAACCCAGGCCTGTGTACCTTTTTGGCAAGCACTCTACAGTTAAAGAAACAGTTGGTCTATCTATTCATGACCACCGTCAGTGACTCTAAATGCTGTTTTTTTCCTTTAGAAGTAATTTTCATCATTTCCCCCCCAAAAGTAGATTCTCATACTGCAGGCGGAGTGTGGAGACCTCAACATTGTCATTCGCTAGATGAAGACAGTGTGTGTCTGTTTGGGAGGGGACTAGAAAGTCACCTAGGGCCTGATTATGGAGTCCAAGGGCAGTGAAGGAACACCCTGCCCTAGTGTTCAAGAGGCCTATGTCCAGTGTCACTGGCTGGGACAATCTGTCTCCCACCACCCTTTCTCATGGTTCTTCTGCCTGTCCAAGAACACCCCAATGAAAGGGCCCTCACTGATTTTAAATTATCCCGATGAGTAATATGACCACATAAAATCGAAACAGCCAGTTTCTATCTACACAGGCTAGATGTCTAAACAGGAAGTCAAACAAAAAAGGTAGGCACTTCAGAATTTTAAACAACTTTGTGTGACCTGGGAACAGCTGCAAAACGGCAACTTGATGTTTGGAACCAAGTGCCCACGAGGTCCTTCTAAGTATAGCATCAACACAGCGCTCCATTGAGAGGGCCAGGATCCGCAGGTCTGGGACGCGGTGATCTCTCTCGCCAAGGCCACCCACGCTTGCGCTCCGCGGCTGATTTGGATCCAGTCAATTTTCTGATACCGAGTGAAGGGTGACCCAGCCACAGAACAGGCCTGCGGCTCAGAAGTGTGCCAAGAATTAGGATTTAAACGCCAGCTTGTGAGACGGTCCTGGCTCTGCGCCACACCACCCCTACCCGCTCTGACAGGCTTATTTTTCATCACGGCTCGGTGCGGATGTGCTCTGACCTCTCCGGCTCCTTCTTTGTGTCTCTGCCAGCTCTCTGTTGTGGGAGACTGACCCCATGAATCATCACCTGCACCCTCTCGGTAGCCAATGGAGTGCGCAGCAGACCAGGGCACGTTGGCAAAGGGGCTGGCATGTGTCTTCTCTGCTTGGGAGCCGGCTAGGCTCGAGACTCGCCTTTTTGTCCGGCCTTAGTTGCACGGCCTCCTGTTCTTGCTCTGCGGAGCCTAGGAGTGCTCCCGACGGCTGGATTTGGGGCGTCTCATTCAGCCTTTGTGTAGCCTGTAGCATTTAGACTCTGAACAAGACCTTCATTATCATCTCATCCATGTTACTCTTCCACTCTCCCTCCAAGTTACAGTGAATTCGATTTCCTACTGAACTCCATTTAAAAAAATTCACCCTTATTTGTCACTAACGTTAAAATTAATTTATTTAAGAGGCAGGGTCTTACTAGGTAGCCCAGGCTGGCTTGGAACTCAGGGTGATTCTTCTATTTTCAGCTCCCGGGTGCTGGAGTCACAGCAGGAGAGACAGCTCTTGGCCCTCATTACTGCTTTGCCCTGGTAACAATGTTGTCTTTGTCTTCTCCTTATTTTTAAACCAAAGGAAAGCACAAGAAAGAAGGCCTGGTGATGTTTCTGTCCTGGTGCTAGCCTAGGGGATCTGATACACTCATCTGGATCCCCAGCAAACAAGATACACTCATCTGGATCCCCAGCAAACAAAATACAAGGTTTATTCACATCCTGTGCTGGAATTTTGAACCTCTGTTGAGCGCATGAATCGGTGTTTGTTCCACGAGCTCCTCCCAGAAGTAATAAAGCTAACGTTTCTACAGAGTGGGGCTCTTGCTTGGAATAGACTTGTTTGCTGTCTGAACTTTTTCTGGGACCAGAGTGGAATAAGCAGTTATTGTGCTTTGCTGGTAGAGAGGGCATTTCAACACATAACATGTAGTATTCTGATTGTATTTTGGGGAGCTGTCCTCTTAGGGAATAGCTCAGATTTCTATTAATAAGTTTCTTTGTCCATGAACAGGTATATAAAATTACCTTTAAAGGGAGAAATTGTTAAAAGCCACAGGACTACAGCTAACATCCACCACAGGATCACAACTAACATCAGTCATAGAACCACAGCTAACATCAGCCATAGGACCACAGCTAACATCAGCCACAGGGTCACAGCTAACACAGCCATAGGACCACAGCTAACATCAGCCATAGGGGCACAGCTAACATCAGCCATAGCTATTATATTACTTCTAATAATACTGCACTATATACTTGAAATCTTGAAAAAAATGAAAGATTTTAAACATTTGACATACAGTGAAAATGGCAACTATATTACACAACTATTTTATAATTTATATGTACACCAAAATATCAAGTTATAAAACTTAAATATATACTGCTTAAATTTATGTCTTTTAGTTCAAATTAAAAAAAAAACAGGCTAGGGAAAAGCAATCTGCCTTCTTAGGTCCGTATCAACACAACAAAGCGTTTTGTCTGAACTCAAAATAAAGCAACTGAAGCATCTATGAATAAATAGAAGGGGCTTCCCAACACCTAGCAACACACCATAGCTTTCAGGCATCATGTCACAAGGCAGCCTAGGCTGTGCTCTACCAAGCGTCTCCCTGGCATAGTCCTTTGAGCCTCTGTTTATAGTGACCGTAGCATACTTGGCAGCCCAATGGTCTCTAACAGCCGATAACTCCAGATACGGTGTGCTAAAAGTAGCCCAGCTTCTACATTAGAAAGATTTGCGTGTAGGGGGAGGGAGATAGGAACATTCCAGCTTCTCCAGTGGAATAGGGGGGTGGAGCTGCCACATCGTATGCCAAGGACACCTGTGAATTCACCATGAGAGCCATCAGGTCAGGTTGGCAGCATCAGTGATGAAAATCCCCAGCTATTTCTGGAGCAGTTGATTGATGTTTCAAATAGAAGTTGACATTTTGATGGGATTCAAACCTGCGGTGATAGGAGTTAATGAGGATAATGATGATGCTAACGGTAGTTACATTACACCTCCCTTCCACAGAAGCCCTTACTTCCTTTATCTTATTTGCATTGAAAATGTCTCTTTGGAGTTGTGAGGCAGATGTTATTAATCTTTTTTTCATTTTTTTTTTTCAGGAGAGCAAATAGAGGAAGAGTTAATTGCCCGGCTTTCAGGCTCCACTCTGACGGTAAGAAGAAATGTTTAAATAAACTAAACTTAGGGAAGTCAAACAGAGAAGCACCAGCCCTTCTCAGTTTCCAGTCATCACTAGTAAGACTGCCAGGTCAAGTCCCACTACCACTGGGTGACTCAGATGTCCTTGGGGAACCCTAACAGACTTGTAAGTGCTGTCCAAGTGCTTGCCCTCGGCACGCAGGACCCTCGGCATCCCACCCTGCACTGTCTCCCCGGGCCCTTATGCTTATCACTTTTAGCCAGACAGACCTACTTGCTTGGCCCTACTGTCCTGCACACTTTTTTTTGGCTTATTTACATATTGCACATGCATGGCTGTTTTGTTTGCATGTGTGCCTGTGACCCACGTGTATCTATCTCTCTGCACCCTGATCATACAGTACCCACCCAGGTCAATGAGGGCACTGGATCCCGAGACTGGAGTTAGAGACCATTGTAAGCCACCATGTGGGTGCCGGGAATTGAACCTGGATCCTACTGAAGAGTAGCCAGTGCTCATAACCACTGAAGCATCTCTCCAGGCTCCTGAGCACCCTTTCACGATGCCCATCACTCTTCCCATGGCCTTCGTGACTGTCTTCCTTGTCTTTTGCTGCATGCCATCTTCCAGAAGGCAGGCGCTGTGACTCTCATTCCCAAGAGCATCGTCGATATAACATGTATAAGGAACACCCGCTTCTGGAGTGTGCACCGTGTGCTCCTGCTGTGCTTCTGCTCAGGCTGCTCCTTCAGCTTGGAGCCCTGAAGCTCCTGCATCAACCAGCTAGAGCGGACTCTGGCTCTCCCTGGATGCTCCTGGGTCTCCCCAGCCTGGGAAGCACAAGGACTAGGAAATCAAGCTGGTGATAGTGTGTCAGACACGCACTCGGTTTGAGCTACACACACACTCCTCTCACACAAAGCACTTTGCAACCTGGCTGCTACCCCCTCCCCCCCAGCTTGTAGAGAACAGTGAACTGCAGGTAAACCTCAGTGTAAACAATGCAGCAGGTTGGTCCTCCGAGCTCTCTTAGTGATTGCTCTTCTGTGATCAAACATGTCCTGCAGGGTCCATGGATGAAGCGAGATGGACCCAACCAGATTGGACTGGTTTTGGGTGTACACTCAGGAAGGATGACTGCTTCCTCTGAGTGGATCTTTTGGGGAAAACCCCCATTTATCATCTTATACCTATTTACAATTAATAGTACATATGATTAAAACCAGATGCATCATAAGAAAAGACACGTACAGTGAACAAATCCTTATGCAACCCAACCCTGTCAGTAAAAATGTGAAGTCATCCTGCCTTGCTCCTAAGCAACCATATCTTCTTCCTCTTGGACCATAAGAGAAAGTCTTAGATGGTAATCTGGAGCTGTTTGCCGCTCCAGCTCCGATATCCCACTGGTCTCCGACAATGTATCTGGCTTGCACTTTTGCTACTCATGGGCACATAATTGTTTTTCTGAAAAAGACCTGGAAACACCCAGTCAGGACACCAGTGATAGCCCCTTGTTCATTAATGGTTCTTTTTTCTCCACTTATTTTTTTTTTTAATTAAAAAAAAACTATCTTTTCTCATTTTACATGCTAAATCCATTTCCTACTCCCTCCCCTCCTCCTGCTCCTGCCACCTTCCCCCCTCACCTCCCACCTCACCCATCCACTCCTCAGAGAGGGTAAGGCTTCCCATTCGGGGGGGGGGTCAACAAGGTCTAGCAGGTGGGACCAAAGCCCTCCCCATTATATCTAGGCTGAGCAAGGTATTCCTTCAAAGAGAATGGGTTTCAAAAAAAGCCAGAACAAGCAACAGGGATAAATCCTGATCTCGCTGCCAGTGGCCCCACAGTCTGCCCCAGCCATACAACTGTCACCCACATTCAGAGGGCCTAGTTTTGGTTCTATGCTGGTTCCCTCGCTGTCAGGCCAGAGTTAGTGAGCTCCCACTAGTTCAGGTAAGCTGATTCAGTGGGTGTCCCCATCATGGTCTTGACCTCTTTGCTCGTCTTCTCACTCCTCCCTCTGTTCGACTGGACTTTGACAGCTCAGCCCAGTGCTCCGCTGTGGTTCTCTGCATCTGCTTTCGTCAGTTGCTGGATGCAGGTTTAATTTCCTGTTGGATCAAGAGCAGTTTTGCAGAGATGGTACTTGGCACCGAACAATTTTTAGGCCTATCGGTGTGAATGTAAATAGTGGAGAATTCATGTAAGTACATCAAGGACGGCCTGGGGCCTCTGGTGACCACAACCATGGAGCATCCCACACGGCAGGACCGAGCTAACTACAGGGCTGTAGGGAAGCCTCTAATTGGCCAGTTTTGACAGTGGGATGAGCCCTGAGAGCAATGCGGACACACCAGACATGAATGGTATAATTAGGAGTCAGCTGTGCTGTGAAATATTGGGGGATGCTACAGCTGATGATTTACATCTGCCTTTATTGAGGTGGAAAGATGCCTTTAATCTATTGCCGAGCAATCCAGGACATCACAAGGGTGTTCAATTATTCAAAATTTACATGAGTATCTATTCGTAAATGTGTGGTATCTTCTGAAATGTTAACAGTAGTTATCTATGGGTGATGAAATTTTGGGTAGTTTGTCTTTTAAAATTTACATACATCTTATTATTAGCATTGTGTGTGCATGAGGACACGGGTGGGTATATGCATGCCACCTTGCAAGTGTGGATACTGGAGGTCAACTTTTGGGGTCAGTGCTCTTCTACATGGGTCCTGGGGACCGAATTCTGGTTTCTAGGCTTCTGCGGTGAGTACCTTTAACTGCTGAGCTATCTCGCTACCCACATCTTTACTTCCTTTAATAGCGTTTTTGTATTGTTTGGATTTTATTTCTATAGTGAACAGTTATTGTTAATTAATAAAACATAGCTCTTTCAGATGAAAGACTACAAAAGGCTCATAACAAATAACCTTCAAGTGTCCTTAAAATGATAACTGTAAACCAAATTAAAAACAAAACTCATTTCAAAGCCATTTTATTGCTGTATAGTTACTGTACATGGAGATGGGTCTCATCAGGACATTTTCTTGTAAGGATATCATGGACTTTGATCATGTTCATCCTCTCTCGTCCCCTTTCTCCTCCTTCTTTCCTTCCTCTTGCCACCCCCCTTTATCTCCCACCATGGACAAACACAGATGAGTCATCTAGCTGGGCCACAAACTGAGACGGAAGCTGAAATGGGCCCTCTGGGTGACAGGGGAAAAGAAGAGCCAGACACCACTGGGCACTGCACGATGCACACTTTATTCTGTCATGACTGGTACACATCAGGAGCGGGGGACAGGAAGCTAGTATGGTGCACAACCCCTCTGGACTAACGGCTTGTGGGAGGCATGACTAGCTTTGGCACACGGACTGGAAAACCATACATTGCCTGGAAGAAGACAGGCAAGATTAAAAAAGCACAAACCTGACACCCCATGGAAATCATGTCTGAATCCTGCAGCATGTTAAAGAGTGGATAATCACAGAGGCTACCATGCAATCCTACACAAACCACACTGTTAAACTAGACTATTTCATTTTCCCTTCTTAGACATGGAGAGACTATGGCCTTAGTAATTGGTTCCTAATAGCATAGAAGAGTAACTAACACACTGTAGAGAGATCTGCCACTGATTCCCACAGCAGCCCAACACAGTTAAAGACACAATGCCAAATAATGATCCTTGTAGATCATCTTTTTAATAAACCAAATCCTATTGACTCAATAATTCTAACTCGACTTATACTTACTTAAATAGAATTCCTCATATCTTTATGTCAAAAAGCATTCTTGCTAGTGTTTCCATCTTTGTAAGCCACAGTGGACGAGAGGGGAACCTGGGGAATGACATCTTTCCTTTTCAAGACAACATTATGCTGAAGAAAACATCAAAGAAGCGAGGCTACTGTGTGTGCTGCAAGTATTTTGAATTTCAGTGTCATTGTTCACACAGGGAACCCAAAGCAGCCAGCCCGCTATGTGATGCAGCAGAATAAGATGGGGTAGAAGCATAGATTCTAAACAATTTCCCAAGACAGACAAAGAAAGAGGAAAGCAAACAAAAAGAGGGATGGGAAAACCACCTTCAGTAGAAGAAATCATCACAGTGAAAGATCTATCCACTTGTAATGGACCACACCCCGGAGAACAGTTCTGTAATCAGGATGATAGGCAGAATGCTCATGACGATTACAAGTCGGTGAGCCCACACTGGCTCAATGGGCTGCTTTTCCTGTGGTGGAGTTTCTGCCTTTTTTTTTTTTGCCAGTGTAGAGCCAAATTTAACCCCAAAGGGCCATCATATTCACTGAGAACCATTTTTTTTTATGTATTAACTTGGGTATGTAGCTCATAATCATTTGCCTGGGGAAAAACATATTATTCATCCATGATGAGATGTTTTTAAATATGATAGTAATCAAGATATGGTTCATTCACAGGATGTACATAGTTAGATATTTGCTTGTGATGTGAGTGTTAAGTTAGGCAACAAGGAAGAGATGGAACATATTTCTTCAGAAAACTGTCAAATAAATGCCAAAGAGAAACAGCAGTAAAGGAAGTCTTGATTCCCACGGGGTTACTCTCTTCCATCTGCTGAGGGGGAGGCAGTAAAGGCAATCCTCTTTTGCTCATCAGGACAAGGACCACTGATCACAAAGAGAGGTGAGGAGGGATAGAGCCGAAAGGAATCTTTCTTTGTCTTCCCAGTTTTAAACACTGAATGACAAACTGCAGGTTGCACAGCCAAGATAGTAGTGCCCGGAAGTTTGACGAAGAGCCTGGCTGGGTTCCTGTTCCTTATAAAGTGCCAAGCCCCTGGCTAGCCTGATTCTTCCAGCGCTAAGGAAAGGAATGCTCTGCCCTCCCCCCCTTGCTGCCACATTGTTCTTGGTAAGAGACCTGTTTCAGCTTTGTGTGAGCCGAGGTTGTGTAATCTGAAAGCTAGAGAGGAAAGTTTCAGCCAAATTCCACTGTAAACATTCACGGATTTTTCAAGGGAGACTAATGCATTGTTGGAGGTTGACTTTAGGAACCATTTCCTGATTGTGCTCCTAGGCCACTGGTGGAGGCAGCTCCCTCTGACTCTTACCAAAGCAGCAACAATCATTTTAGATGCTATGCCTCTTTACAAGGAAATGACTTTTCAAGATCATAATGATTCTAAGAAGGAGATTCAAGGTGAGTCAGAAAGATGCTGGAAAGGGGGATGGGGTGAGGCAGAGAAAGACTTTCTTCCATGTTCTTATAGGACCAGTCCTGAGGCAAAATCATGGCAAGTGGCTCAGTCTTTCTAAGATGTCCTAAGGGTTTTCCCAGGCTGCTTGGTCTAACATCCCATATCAACCACCTGGGGCTGATTTTACCCTTCTAGGTGTGGTAACAAGCTCTTCCGGCATTCAGATTTCCTGCAAACCCTATCAGGAGATGCCTCTGGGAGGCTCCTATTCCCCACCCAGCCATTCTGACTTTGGCCACAGGTCTGTTGAGGGCCCACTGTGCTTGTCTAGGGGAAGGGAGGGCTGCTGCTGGTGGTGGCAGCAGATGTGGCCATGGGGCAGAGGAGGAGTGCCCCCAAGGCGGACCTTCAGGAAGGCACCCAGACTGCAAGACCTGGGACAAATCCAAGGTCAAGGTGGTTAGGAGAGAAGTGGGAATGGCCAAAGGAAGTACCTGGAAGAAAGGTTTTCAGGTTTTAGAAGAGAGGAGAATGGGAAAACTCCATGGGCCAGGGAATTTCACAGGAACCAAATGTGATTTATGATACAAAAAAGAAAAAAAAAGTCCCTTGCTTATCTTGCTGATCAGGAAGACAGGCTTTAGACTACCCTGCAACTAAGCTATTCCCGCACTAATAACAAACACTAAACCAAATGTTCCCACACTATTAATCTCACGTTTCAATAATTCATTAGTTCTGAATTTTCTAGGTTGTTTAATTCATTTAGCAATCCACAGGTTAGCTACCACCGCTGAGGTGAAGAAGGGCATGGAAAATGAAGCCGTTAAAACTGGAATTAATTTCGTTTTCTGTAAACAAGAGTTAGTAGCCCGGTGGCACAATAGATTGTCAAGGAAAACAGAGAAGTGGGTACGGAGTCATCAGCCTGGCTTGGGCCACCTCGCTGGCCGCCAGGGAGGGACTCTTGGGCTCAGCAGTCTGCCTTCTTGTTAATAAAAATGGAAGAGCAGGTGAGCAAACCGTCCACCTTTTCCATTTCCGAATTGCTCACGGGGATCAGTAGATGGTCCTTCAGTTTCTCATAAACCTGCAGACACCGGGAATCAAGAAGGGAACGGAGAAAGAAGGTTACGGTTTGGCCTGTTCCACTGCTCTCAGGGACAGAATTAATTCAGCTTATATATTTCTGTTTTTCAGCCATTGAAGCCTAAGTACACACGTCCATGGTCCTACCCCAGAGCTGGCCACAGGTACTGCTAGAATACTATGCTTTAACTTCAAGGTGAAGGATGTGTCATCAACTCAGCTCTTCCCGGAGCTGCCTTTGCTCTGCCCTTGTCGTTCCTAGAGTAAGCAATGATCAGAACTCCACGGCTGTGTGTTTAGTTTGAACATCCCTCCCTCTCTTCACTCTCATGGACCCTAACTACACTTTTATGTTCCTTTCCTTACCAATTCTACTGGGAGAATGTGACAGCGTGTAAGTTAAGTGTGCACTGCCGGTCACACTGTGTTTAAATTATAGGTGCGAATTTTGTATCATCTTTCAACCATAGTGGAAAGTACGTGTCAAAACATCTAATTAAAAGTCCATGGATTTCTTTCCCCTGTGATCAAAAACACACTTTAAAAAACAAAATTACTTGAAAACACTGCTTAAAAACAACCTGCCCTGATTCTTTCAGAAACATCATGTACCCTAAAATTCGGCACATCAGCTAGAGTGTAGGAGCCATCTGGGCTCCAAATCCAGTCCCATCAACTTGCTACTGCCATTCCAGTAAAGTGACATCCCTTCTAAGCTTGTGCGCCTCTCTGGAAAGCTGGGGTATGCCTACCATAGGGCCACTGCTGGGACTAAAGAGCATGTTTAAGGCATGCTTAGCACAGTGTCTGGCCCATAAGATCCCGGTGAACAAGGGGGTTACTGATGGTATTCTACTGTTGATGGACTCAGGGCTGAACTGAGAGGCAGTTAACTACATTTGGTTGCTAGGTGATCAATGAGGCTGAGGAGGCATGAAGTCCTCCGAGTAGGTTGTGTGGACTTGCAACTTGTTCATATTGCAGATTCTAGGCTAAGAGCCCTGGAACCTGCATTGCTAACCATCCCAGCACACAGAGTGTAAGATCCGCTGTTCACCCAGGAGCTATTTTAGTCCTCGTCTGGTTGGGAGTCCTCTGTTTTCTTTAGGCTCACACTTCTGCTATGGTAAGAGAACAAAACTGCCTCCCCACTCCTCAACCCTCTTTTCAAGGTTCTAAGGACTAGAGGATGAGCCTACTCTAACATAGTCCTGCCTATGCAAACAGTAGAGCAAGGGCTGAGAAATGGCTTTCCTCAGTCAGTAAAGTACGTGCCTTGAAGCATGGGGACCTTTGCCAAGAACTCATGTGGAAAGAACTGGGTGTGGTGATGCACATTTGTGACCTAGCACGGGGCAGTGGACCTGTGGCATGGTCCCAGAATTGCTGGCCAGTCTGTCTGGCCTACTTGGTGAGTTCTAGGCCTGGAAGAGACTCCTGTCCCAAAAAACAAAAACAAAACAACAACCAAAACAAAAAGTAGGTGGCCCCCAGTGTTGTTCTTAGGCTTCCATATGCACCCATGCATACATGCACACGTGACCCATACATGCATGCACACATGCACACCATACATGCATGCGCACGTGCACCCACACATGCATTCACACACGCACCCACACATGCACCCACACATGCACGCACACATGCATTCACACATGCGCCCACACATGCACCCACACATGCACGCACACATGCACCCACACATGCACCCACACATGCATTCACACATGCACCCACACGTGCATGCACACTCACACCCTCCCACACCCCACACACTCAGACAAATAGCATAAAACAATGCCGCATTTTTCAAAGCATAAGACATAAAAGCAAAATCAATGACCACTAAATGTCCTTCTATAGCATTTCTTATAAATGTCATGTTGCTCTGGGCAGAGCTGAGCTCAGAATGCCTAGAAGTTAGACACCCTGACTCAGGGGCTGAGCTGGTTATATACTCTGTGATGAAACAGAGAGAAGTAACAAGACGAAAGGCTGCCCTGAGACAAGGGGGATTTCCTTCATTTAGGAAGAAAACCAGGTCCAGAGACTCCAGCTGACTGCAAGTGTGCCAGATGCCTTCCTTCCTTGTCTTCCTACCACCAGGATGTGCGGTCCCCTTTTCAGAACCCGCTTCTGCCCCTCTGCCTTGAAAAGCGAAGGCTCTGATAAGGTGGCAGACGCTGGATGCACACTGAGAGCTGGAGCATGGATTTGGGGGAGGAGGGAGTTCTTTTTTTCATTTTTATTTTTTTGAGGCAGGGTCTTGTGTAGCCCAGGTTAACCACGAACTCTCGCTGTATAGCTGAGGTTGGGCTTGAACTTCTAATCCCCTGCTTCTCCCTCTCAAGCGAGGGGAGTACAGGTGCTGTCACTACACCTTGCTTGTGTGCAGTGTGGCGGGGGGGGGGGGATTCTGCTTGGGGATTTGCGATTGCGTGGCCAGAAGTCTAGCGGTTAAGGTATCTCCGCAACCCTTGGCGTTCTTCTCTGGAAACCTCTGAGTAGCAGGTGGCAGCATCCCCACCACTGTGTGTGCTCTGCACGAATGAGAAGCAAATAAGCAGCCCCCTTTGCTTTCAAGGAGCCTTCCCGCTGCCCCAGTGTTTGGATAGGTAGAGTGAAAGGGACGACCTCTTTTGTTGCCCCATCATGAGTGGGTCCCCAGAGAAGCTAGCAGAGATGACGACTTTACCTTTGCACTTTCTGGGTACTCTTCTGGGGTTCGGTGCAGTAAGACGTGCCCTTTGTTAGGGATATTTAGATATATACAGTTGGCGGCCATGTCGTCAGGCACAGTGAGCTTGTCATAACGATGGTCACTCATTTGCTGCATGATCTATGAAAACAAACAAAGCAGGCTTAAGTGGATCCACCCACACACATGGAGGAAGGCACTAGGAAGGGACACAGACCTGGAAGGCCTCCTAGATCCTTCTGTATCTCAGGCTCCCGGACATCACCTCCAGTCACCCAGAACCAGGAGGAGAAAACCAAGTGCTCTAATTCTCTCGCCACATTTTTTTTTTTTTTTTGAGTCAGGGTTTCTCAGTAGCTGTGGAGCCTGTCCTGGAACTCGCTCTGTAGATCAGGCTGGCCTCGAACTCATAGAGATTCCACCTGCCTTTGCCTCCTGAGCGCTGGGATTAAAGGCGTGCGCCACCACCACCTGGCTCGTATTCTCATTCTCTTCAAGTTTGTGCTTGTTTCTGTTTTTAAGTTTTAAAACTGATTTGTATTTTGGCTTTTGCTCCGAAGACACACCAGCAGTACATAAACCGGTCGGGTGCAGGTCTGGCTGGGGGTTTGAGGACATTCTTGGCTGAGAAAACATGGCTGCCCCAGTCTTAGGGAAGACAGATCACTACAGCCATCAGAATGATCAGTAAGAGGTGGCCATAAACATGCACAAACACAGAATTTACTGCCTGCATACATTAAAGTCAAGGCCCAGATTTATAGGACATCACAGTTATGAGTAGGTAGTTATACTACATTAATAAGGTGGGGTATCAGGGTAAACACTTGACGCTTTCTATCTAATCTCAAAGCTTCCACTTTAATGTTTTATTAGAATACACTATGACATGTCTATGCATGTAAATAATACAATTTGATCGTACTCACCACTCCTATCCCTTCTCTTGCCCTGTCCCCTCCTGCCGACCTCCTTTCTCTTTCCGACCAGCCCCCCTTCTCCTTTCATGCCTTTCTACTTTTTGATGAGCCAGAGTTCCCTCAGCCTTCCCTGTATTTGAAGTGTTCCCGTTTTCTTTTAGTAGTTACAAAGTTGCAGGTCTTACACCGAAGTCTTTGATCCATTTTGAGATTTAAATCAATTCCAACTACTAAAACATCTCTCTTAACCATCTCACGTTCCTCGTGAGCAGCACCAAGCACAGCAGAGGGGTCCATGACGGGAGACCTCCAAGAGACCACCATGCTCATGGACTTAAGCCCCCAGTACCTGGGAGAACCATGGGCAGACTTTGGCTCAGTACACGGAGGTGGGATGCTCCCACCACGGGTTTGTAGTTGAATTCCTGGTAAAGAGATGACTTCTTGCATTTTCTATCTACAGGAGAAGAAAACACAAGCTACACTGAGAGAAAAGGAAGCACAGCTTAGACCACACATTGAGACCTTGCCCGCATCTTCTCTCCACATTAGCGGGGTGGACAGATCTCCCACCTGTCCGTCTGGCTCACGAGAGCCCAAGGGTGACAACAGGGCAGAAAGGCCGCTCTCAGTGCTCACTCTTTGTTCAGCAGTGAGGGAACACACCACAATCTCCATGATTGCAGACTCCAGGAAGTGCCAAAGAAAGAGCCTAGACTTCCTTCCTGCTCTGTCCCTCCCCAGCATCAGCTTCCTCCAGGGAGCAGACATCTCCTTCTTTGGCCCTTACTTGAGTTTTCTTCAGTTGATGGCATTAATTTGAAATTCTAATCTCTGCTTTTCCTCATTACCTTTTTCTGAGCTCTATGCACTATGGCTTTTGAGGGGGGCATTCCAGAAATTACTGGCCAACATCCAAGCCAGAATAGTTTGAAGATAGTTTCATTTTTCTTTCATTATTGGGAAGAAGAGAATTATAATTTTCTTAATGGGGAAATAATTTACTGGTGAGGATATATGAAGCAGTTTACTGATAAATTCTACTGAGGGTTCCTCTTAAAATAAATCCCTTAGCAAAATCACCAGAGCTACCCTCAGGAGAGGCTTCCAATTAATTTATCAAGGCCTTCTTGGTTATCGTTTTGTGGCAAATTATAAGCCGTGCCATAAGAAATGACTTTTAATAATGAACAGAATCCATGTAGAGCTGTGAACAGTGCTGTTCAACTCAAAGTAAAAAGCAAAAGTTCCACATTCTGTCTGTTGTCATAAAAGACTTCAGAATGGGTATTGTAGACAACAACCAACCAACCCTTCTTTTTCACGGAAAAGACAAAGGTGCTCATTCTAGACACGAAGAATTTCTGCCATGTTAGCTGAGGACCAGGTTTCCCCTTTCCTGTCCGAGTGCTCATTTTCATAGCCTGTGAGCAGTTACTGTCTGAACAGTGAGATGGTTTGCTGTTCACTTACAGCTGGGTGCAGGAGAAACACGTATGTACACATACAAAGTAGTGCATCTGCTGTTAGGGGACACACAGAGACAGGTTCGGGGATCACATCTCTTCATGCTATGCACATGTGTGTGTGTGCACTCATTTATGCATGCATGTGCGCACGTGTGTGTGTGTGTGTATATATATATATATATATATAACAAAGATGAACTTATACTGTCCACCCTGGTAGGGCAACATTTCAAAGGGCTCAGGGTCCCAGGGACCACGCAAAGGAAGGCAAGGCCAACCAACCCTTTCTCTCTTCTTCTACTCAGTCTTGTGAAAAGATGAACGTTGTCTTAAGCATCCCGAGAATGCGGCTGTTGGGCTGATTTGTGTTCCAGCATTTTTTTTTCCCTTAAGGATGGAGGAAGTGGCTGTGTACCAGCATTCTTGGTAAAGTGTTCCTTTAACAGTAAGTACTGAACTTCCTGCTTGGAGCACCGCACGCCAGAACGGAAGCAGAGAGCACCTAAACTCTCCACACGTCACCAAATTCCTCCTGGACCAGATTCTTCTATATCCTGAGAGGCCACAGGCTCAACTGGGAAAAATCCAACTAAGTGCTTGCTATGCTGTGCAGTCTGTGGGGGAAGGTTTGCAATGGCAAGCTGCATTTCAAATGCTGTATCTGACTTTTGTCAGTGGAATTATTATTTTCCTTTGAGTAACCTAATTAGAATGGTAATAATTAGGATGGGAAGCTAACGATATCTGGTCCAGGCATCATGGGGTGTCCCCTTGGGGGCTAGGCACAATGGCTGTGTAAGGTGGCCAGTAGAGAGATGCCAGGGCACTCTAAGAGCTGCCTCCCGGAGGTGACAATCCGGGATGCCAAGCATGGGGAGCACAACCCTCTCTCATCACAGGCACCTTCTTCAGCAAGAAGGCACGCGGTCCTAGAGAGGAAGGGACTTTGGGCACTGGCCTGGCCACAGCAGCATCCCTGTGTCTCTCTCACAGCTGCTGGCTTGGAGGGAGTGGCCTTGCTCCCCAGGGTGGAGTTGTCACAAACAGTGGGAACCATTGGGAACATTCTGGCACACAGCCTGAATCTGCATGGCCGGTCCCATTAGCCAGGCATTTCCGGCGGGTTCCCACATTTCTGGGAATTTTCTCACTGAAAGGGTTGGACAGCAGCCCCATTTTTCTGCCTCTTACTCATGCCTTCTTTGTATTACAGCAATTACATAAAAAAAAAAATCCTGGGCTGTATGGTTGGACAGAACAATTTAAGACTTAATTGGTCAAATACTGAGACAAAGAGATAAAGAAGGTATTTAAAGATGCTTAGGAAATATTCCAAACACATTTTTGGCTTGCTCACAATTGATCTTCCCATGATAATATATGTACGTACCCATCTCAAGACATTAAAATGAAATCAATATGAAAAGCAATTAATAATAGAGCCCATTGAGAGATACAGCATACAATGCACGATCACTCCTTATTGCTACTAGGTATCTGAAATAACTCTATTGATTTATTGCGCATCAGGAGTTTATCGAAAGCCTGGCAATGTATAGTAGTCTCTACGTCTGGGCAATCCTCTTAGAGCCAATATAACTTAACTATGAATAATATTATAGAATTGATACCACGTCCTCACATTTTATGGGCTCTCATAGATGAGCTCAGAACGAACACATCCTGAGAGCCACGTATCTAATCAACTAAGTAAATAACTGTACTGAGGATTAAACCCAGGGCAAGAGCTCCACAGCCAAGCCACACCACGAGTCCAAAGCTGTCTGTCTGTCTCTTTCTGTCTCTCTTTCTTCTTTTCTGTTTTGTTGAACCAGGGTTTTTCTGGGTAGTCCTGGCTGTCCTAGAACTATGTCGACCAGGCTAGCCTCAAACTCATGAAGATCCACCTGCCTCTGCCTCCCTAGCACTGGAATTAAGGTTTGTGCTACCACACATGGTTCAGATTTTCATTTTTTATATTTATTTTCTGGGACAGGTTTTCTCAGTATAACACCCTGGCTGCCCTGGAACTCATTTTGTAGATCAGGCTGGCCTCAAACTCAGAGACCCACCTACGTCTGCCTCCTAAGTACTAGGGTTAAAGGTGTGTGATACCACTGCTTGGCTTCAGATATGTATTTTAAAAAATAATATTTGTATTTTTTGATAGTTTCAAAGTAAGCATACAATGTATTTTGGCTATACCCACCCCCATACCCCTTTTCCTCCTTCTTCAATATAATACTTGGCATCCATCTTTGGAAGCCCCCTCTCCCTGGGGGTTGCTTTGGTCTGGACTCCACCTCTGAGAAAGCCCACCAAGCACTGAGGCCTCCCTAGGGAGGGTCAGGACCACTCCCACAGGCTATTTAGTCTGCTGCCCAGAAAAGGAACACATGGTCTCTGGGTTTCACGTGGTCTTCCCTGCTGTCTCTTTCTCGACCCCTCGCCATGCTCCCAGTCACCTGGGGAGCACCACATTAAACGTGGGCATCTTTTATTCGGTCTAATTTGGTCTGATTGGAATTATTTGTGTTGGCAGAGAGGCTTGGTTTAAGAAATATACCTAACACTCCCAACACATTCCTCTTCCCGATTTTATTCTGCCTCCTCCTCTCTTTAAAACATTTAACCCACCACATCCAATTAGTGCTACCCATATGAGCATGAGTGTGGGGCCAATCACGGAATGGATCCCGGACAACCTACTGAAGGCCACACTCCCAAAGAAAAATGACTCTATTCCGCAACAGCTATCAACCGCTAATGTCTTCTCAGCTAGGGGTGGGCTGTAAGAGTTAGTTCTCCCTCATTCCTGTTGGAGCGTTGACTGTCTTGATCTTCTATGAGCAACCCCTGCTTTGTAAAAGTGTCTATCACTTGCAAAGGATAGCATTCCACGAGACTTCTCCTGTTCCTCCTTATGTTCTTTCTGCTCCCTGTTCTGCAGTGTTCCCTGAGCTTTGGTGGACAGGGTGATATCGATGTCTCACTTAGGGATGAGCACTCAGTCACTAGTCATGACTTTCTGCCTTAACTGCTGCCTATTGTGACAGGAAGCTTCTCGGATCTGGCCATGTGGACACCATCACCTCCTTTATGCCCTGATGGGCTCCGACAAAGAAACTCACAGAAAGGAAGAGTTTTAGTTTGGCTCACGGCTTAAGGGATCAGTCAAAAAAGGTGCAGAAGGCAAGGTACAGGGCCAGGGGACAGCTCTGCCACTGTGTCCAGAGTCAGCACCTGAGTGCTGGAGCTTGGTGCTTTCTTCTTTGCACACAGTTTGAGACATGATCCCATTGGAAGCTGCTGCCCACATTCAGGTCAGGTCTTCCCCGCTCTGCATCATCTTTCTGGGTTCACTCTCATTGACTCAAACAGAAGTATGTTTCCATGGTGGTTCTAGATCATGAGGTTGACAAGATTAGCTATCCTAGTAACCTAAATCCCACCACCAGTGGTTAATTCTCTGGGTTTCAGAGACAGTTGATTTTTAGACCTCTTCATTGGTTGGGAAGAATGGAAATAACATTCAACTACTACTTATTGGCGTGTTTATGCTTTTTCTCACAGCAACCCTGTGTATGGGGTGACAGAATCTCTATCCTTACATGAATGTAAGCCAAGGTGGGGAGAAATTCAGTAATATGTGTGAGGTCATTCACTCCTTTAGACAGGCATCCTAGGTTTCAAGCCTGGATGCACGTGTCTTCAAATGCCTACCTTCACCCTGACACACCAAACTACCATCTTGTCACCTGTAAGACTGGCAGTGTCTGGTGGAATACATTTTCCTATAGAGTTTCCTTGGGATTTGTATATTCATAGAAGTTTGTGTGTAAATGCATTTGATACAGAGAGTCTGGTATTTGAAGCCATCTGAGTTTGATTTCTTTGAAACTATTTTTTTTAAGGAAAAGAAGGAGCAAAGCTTTTGAAAGGGAAGAAGGAGTGGGTGTAGGCCATTACAACCTCTAGAGCCGAGAGGAGCAGGGGCCAGGGTGAAAAAACGGCAAACAGTCAAACCCTATTCGCAGTGATGTCCTCGGTCAATCTGGCCATTGTGACACCACACTGGCAGTCTAGCCTGTCCGGCAGTGGAAGGCTTCCCTGCAGATTAGAGTTCATGCACTCAGAAAAGCATCCTAATTATTTTTCCTGGATCAGAATAAAGAAAACCCCATTAGTGGGGTTCCCATATAAATCAATGTAACTATTCTGGACCCCAGCATCTAGGAAAAGAAAACAGCAACCACTTAGCTCCCTGGATCTCTTCAGAAGTACTGCACTGCTAAATTAGGGCACGCTTCTGCCAAACAGATTATATTCACGTTTGCTATGAGGATGGACACATGGTTTACATTAGAATGTTCAATGCTCTTCACTGGAAATGTAATTTTGTGATGGATTCTCACAGAATTTTGTTGAAGGTGCAGAACTTAGGTATCTGAGGGAAGTGACAGACCAGTGGTGTCCCTGTGTCATCGCTGGTCGGCAGCTCTGTTTATGCTCATGAGTAACGCCAAGGACACAAAGGAGAAATACTGGAATTCTGTTTGGGATGATGGGCGTGAGCGCTCTGATGAGTTGTGCAATCGTCCTGAATACTGGAAGAGGGTTTCATCATCCCTCCCTCCATGGAAAGGCTAAACACATAACACATTTTTAAGTTTTCTTTCCCCGCTTGGAATGGGGTCTTGCCATGTGACCAAGGCCAGCCTTACACGCAGTAGCTGGTACTGCAGGCATGTACCACTATTTCTGGATTAACACACGTTTTTAACTCAACTCAGATTTTTACCACCATTTACATCTAGACCAAAGGTTCTTAAATTAAGGGTTTGACACCACACAGGGTCATGTAACTGAATGTCAGAGAGTCATTTACTATTTGGCAATAGTAAAAGGTTTCTAATAGCACAACAGCTAAAACATGAATTCAAAACCAAATGTATGATGAATCCAAGGTGTTTCTAGTAATGCCTGCCCACAACAGTATTACATGACTTCATGTTGAAGCCTTGAACTTGAACACGAAAACATGAACCTTGCACCACAATGCTGTCATCCCACGCACTGCCAATGAAAGCTGCAGGAAACAACACAGATTTGCCATAATTGTGTGCTATAAACAGCAGAATCTTTACTCTGCATGCAATATTTTCTGCTCTTACAGAAACATAAAGGTTTAATTAAAGAAAACAATGACATTTGCCATTTTGCTGCATGTATGTAATGAATTACATATCTTTTTATTGCATTGTCTTAGACAAATGGACACACCCATCTCGTCAGAGCATAAAACTGCTTTGACCTTTTAGTGGTAAAATACACGTATCCCAAAGAACTTTTAATATTTTTTTCAAAATCTATTGTCAGCAAATGTTTAATTTGTATACCTATCTCTTTTACCTGTTTACCCCAGGGCTGTGTGAGAACTTCTCAGGTGGAAGAGTCGTCAGTAGCAAAGCTCAGAAGCCCTGGCCTAGGCGGTCTTTAAAACAAGTCAAATCTCAGTTCCTAACACTTGCTGATCCCTGTAGAATAAATATCCCCGCCAGTCAGCTTCCCAAGTGACATCATTGTTACACAAAGAGATAACTTGCACAAATAACCCCAAGAACACAGCCAAGGGTACAATACAGTAATGTACCCAGGAAGTTAGAAGTTTGGATATTTATTACCTTGGTTTTAATATAATTTGTTTAATTCTAAGTATATAAAATCTAATTTAAAACTGTGTGTGTGTTCTATCCGCATGGATGCTTGTGTACCATGGTGTGTGCCTGGTATCTATGAAGGCCAGAAAAGGGTATCAGATCCCCTTGGGACTGGAGTTACAGGCAGTTGTGAGCTGCCATTCAGGTGCTGGGAATTGAACCGGGGTCCTCTGGAAGAGCAACTAGAGCTCTTAACCACTGGGTGAGCCATCTCTAAAATTTAATCTTTGAGACAGTGCTGATGACGAATATAAACTCAGCTGGCCTCCAGCTTAAAATCCTCTTGTCTCTGCCTTTCACACGCTGGGATTCCAAGTGTGGACCACATCCCAGCCACGAAATTAATAGTTAACAGCAGTTATGGTTAACAACTAACTTTAAAATTCTCCCAGATTTTACAGTCAGTTCTAAGAGGCTAGTAGGAGCTCCTATCAGCAACAGCTTTATGGGACTTGATTTCTGTTTTTGTTTTTTTTTGTTTTGTTTTTTTCGAGACAGGGTTTCTCTGTGGCTTTGGAGCCTGTCCTGGAACTAGCTCTGTAGACCAGGCTGGTCTCGAACTCACAGAGATCCACCTGCCTCTGCCTCCCGAGTGCTGGGATTAAAGGCGTGCGCCACCACCGCCCGGCTTGATTTCTGGATGTTAGTATAAGTGGCCTAGCATGGAAGGCTTCTATACATTGATGTTAGTATAAGTGGCCTAGTGTGGAAAGCTTCTATACATTGATGTTAGTATAAGTGGCCCAGCGTGGAAGGCTTCTATAATTGATGCTAGTATAAGTGGCCTAGTGTGGAAAGCTTCTATAATTGATGTTAGTATAAGTGGCCCAGTGTGGAAGGCTTCTATAATTGATGTTAGTATAAGTGGCCCAGCGTGGAAGGCTTCTATACATTGATGTTAGTATAAGTGGCCTAGCGTGGAAGGCTACTTTAAGCTGATCTCAACTTTTTATCAATGCCATAACAACTTTAGTTTTGAAATCTGGTTTGCAGAAATTTTGATTCCCACAGACAGGCTGCATTTGGGAACTGATGCTCAGTTTAGAAAACGCACTAATGGGATGCAGTATTGTAGTTACTGGAAGGCGAGATGATAAACGGGATTTATGAAATGGGAGCCAAGACTCCTTGGCGCGTTCAAATATGCAAGGCAAGATAAAGTGTTTCTCTGTTGATGTGGAGTGATCAGATGCTTGAAGCCCAGTTTTTCTACAGTTGAAAATGAAGTGAGGACCACAGGACGCCATCTTTAACTTGGCTCCCGCCTCTTTATCTTATCTTTCCCTTGTAATTCAACCTGTTGTTTGTTAGACTTTATGTATTTTTATAATCGTTGTTGTGAAATGGGGTAAAGTATGATTATATAAATTCAGATAGTTCTTTTAATCATGAAACTATTATGTAATACTTTTCCTCTAGTAGACTATTTTGGATACAGATTTTATATATCTGTATCTATATATACAAACTATGTATCTCTCTATATATGAACTATCCTCAAACTCAAAATCCTCTGCTAATGTGGGATTCCCCTCTGTATGCTGTGAATACCATTGGTTAATAAAGAAACTGTCTTGGGCCTGTGCAGGGAATAGAGGTACACAAGGAAAATTAAGCTGAACGCTGGGAGAAAGAAGGAGTTAAGAGAAGCCATGGAGCTGCCGCCAGAGACAGACACGCTGAAACTTTGCTGGTAGGCCACAACCTCGTGATGATGCACAGATTGATGGAGATGGGTTAAATTAAGATGTAAGAGTTAGCCAGAAATATGCTTAAGCTCTTGGCCAAACAGTATTGCAAATAATATAGATTCTGTGCAATTATTTCTGGAGTCTGGGCGGCCGGGAAACAGACAAGCGGCCTCCTTACAACCTCCTGCTTCAGCGTTCTCGGTGCTGGGATGACAGGCGTGGGATATTAGCCCAGTCCGCAAAGCTATTTTAAAGAACATACCTATCTTTATCTTTTGTTTACATGTACATGTGTATGCGTACACATGAGAAGGTACCTACAGAGGCCAGGAGCGGTCAGCTGGAGCTGCAGCTAAGGTGGGTGTAAGCTTGACATGGGAACTGAATTCAGGTTCTCTGGGAAAGAAGCAGGGCTCTTAAGGGCTGAGCCTCCCCTCCTTCCTAGACTCTTTGAAAATATTTTTCAGTGCTTACATTATTATTTTATGTGTAGAGTGTCTGCACTGGCCTGTTCAGTGTAGGCCATTTACCTCCCCGGCCCCTGCCCACCACATGCTAGTCATATCCTTTCCCACCCCAACACTACAACAACTGAAAATCTCTCCACGTGTTGCCAAATAGCCCCCGAGAGACCAAACCGCCTCTGCCCAAGAGTTACTGTTTGAAGAGAGAGCCTCAAATTCATTCAGAAACAGGAAGAAAAACAATGAGAGAGAATGAAAGCAAACTTTCAAGTTAGGATATGATTTACTTTATTAAAAATTTTACCTCACTGTGTGTGTGTGTGAGTGTGTGTGTGTGTGTGTTTATACATGTGTATATATGCTCTTGTGCACACTCATGTGATGGAAGCCAGAAATGGATGTTTGGAGGGCTTCCTTTATTGTTCTCCATTCTGATTTTTGAGACAAGGTCTTTCATTCAACCTGGAGCTTGCCTATTAGACTGGAGTGGCTGCCCAGCCCACCCCTGGGATCTGTCTGTCTCCACTCCTTCCAGGGCTGGGGCTGATGGCACACATGACCACACCCAGCTTTTACATTGGTACTGGATATCCAAATTCAGGTCTTCGTGGTTGCAGAGCAAGCGTGTGCCTGCCAATCCCCTCTTTTCTAGTCTTTCTTCCCATTGGTAAGATCCCTGATGAGAAACTGATTGCTATTTGGGAAAACAGTTGATTGATATCATATCAACTTTTTAAAAGAAGCCCAAATCCCCACTAAATAAACCATAATCTTAGTTTCTGGATATGGCCTTCATCAGTGTTAGAAAACGAGGACGAGGTATTGGGAACACTGGTGATTCCACTGTGTAGAAAACCGAGAATAACCCTTGAGACATAGGCAGAATTTGAAATTTATCAAGACTACTTCTCAGAGGCTCAGAATGAAGAATCTAGGTGGCAATACTGACCTAGAAGGCTGCACACTGTAGTCAGTTCCAGAGCCTAGGCTTCGATGCAGGTTTTATCTGTTTTGGTTTTGTGAATGAATTTAAGAGGACAAGGAGGCTTGGCTCAGTTGTTTTCTGCTCTGTGATTTGGGGTCGACCTGGCTGTACAAGAGAATCATAGGGTTTTTTTTTTTTTATTATTGTTACTTGCTAGGGAAAAAAAATCAGTATTTCTTTTACTCTGTCTGTGCTGGAGATTGAACTCAAAGCCTTTAGCATGCTCCAGCAAATGCTCCACAGCTGAGCTCGAGGCCCAGTCCCTAATGTTTTGTTTGAAACCTTCTGAAGTGCTGGGAAATGTGGATTTTATTCTAAGTGACAATGTACTTATTTGAAACTCAGGGTTTAATGAATAATATGGAAGGGGAGAATGGAAGGAAGCTGAAGACTAGCCATGATGAACTGATTTATTAAGCAACATTTTCCACTTCCCTCTATGTTTGTGTGTGTGTGTGCCTGTGTGTGTGTGTTGAGTATAACTGTGTGTGAATGTGTATGAGTGTGTGTTGAGTATAACTGTGTGTGAGTGTATAAGTGTGTGTTGGACATTGAACCCAGGGCCTCACACATTCAAAGCCTAGGTGTTCCCAGTGAGCTACACACCTTCAGCCTTCCACTACAAATAATTTGACCTCTTTCCTGAAAGTTCCCTTCACACAGGGCTCTGCCTGATATACGCTGGGCATTCAATTGATAACTGTTGAATGTTAGATAAAGCATGGTCTTCAGCAGTGTACTTCGGCATTCTGCCAACTCCTAAATCCCTCCTCTATCCTGTTCTGCTCCCTGTAAGACGCTCCTTCAGAGCTAAGGCTTCAGCGAGGAGTGGAACATGGAAGGGCCTTCAGCTGGCACTTGTGCCCCACCCTTTTGCTGGTTAGGGAATCTCTGACTTCAGTCAGCTTTCTAGAAATCCTCCCCCAATCCTCCCTGACAAACTTCAGGCATGGGAGCAACCTCCTTATCCAAGGAACTGTTTGGGTTTCCTTCCTCCCTGCACTACTCCTGTGTGGGCCCTGGCATCTGTGTGTTTTCAGGCTGCAGGATGGCGGCCTGGAAAGGAAGGCAGGCTTTAAGAAGAGGGTCTGTCTCCATACCTAATAACGACACACAGAAGAAGAACTCATTGCAGAGAGACAATTATCACACGGACTCACTCATAAATGGTTTTTAAACATAAAGCAAAGAAAACCAGCCCACAAATCACAACCTCAGAGAACCTAGACAACAATGAGGACCATAAGAGAAACAAACATGGGAAGTAGAAAAAGACAAGATCTCCTGAGTAAATTGGGAGCATGGGGACCTTGGGAGATGGTAGAAGTGGAGAGAGAGGCAGGGAGGGGAGCAGAGAAAAATCTAGAGCTCAATAAAAAAAGAACTCACTGCTGATGCATGCACATTAACACGTAAATGTTACCAACCCAGAGAAGGGCAGCATGCGGAAAATAGCATGTCCCATTTAAAAAAAACCAGGACATTTTAGAGAAAAACCAGCATTCATAACCATTTCTATTTCTTTAGTCTGGGGGAGTATAGGAACATGGTCTGGGGAAGGAATCGTGTGAGTGCCAAGAAAAAAGACAAGAGTCTTGTGACCTCAGTTTCTTAAAAAAAAACCCCACTGAATTGTTCTTGGCTTGAGCTTTTGTGCCCCTCCTAGTTATAGCAGACAGGAGTGAGTTTATGTCAGATTATTCATTACAACTCTCTGTTGTTATCTGTTTATATGCCACTGCAGCCTGCCTTGTAACTGTACACGTGACTCTTCTTAACTCTCAGAGTACAAACTGTCTGATGCTCTGAATAAAGTTGGCTATTGCATGAGACTTTAATTGGCCTTATTCACTGACTCCATTTTCCCAGGTCTCTCTGCCAGCTAGAGCTGTAAACGGGAGTGATAATATTAGGGCGCCCTATATAAATGCCTAGAGAGACGTTACTCTGGAGCATGGTTCTCAACCTGGGGGTTGTGACCTCTTTGTAAGCTGTATATCAGATATCCTGAATATCAGATATTACATTATGATTCATAACAGTAGCAAAATTACAGTTGTGAAGTATCAGTGAAATGATTGTATGGCGCGACAGAAACCTCTGTCAGCACACAACAAAAATATGAGTCCTTCAGTACCTTTTTTTAGTTGTGATTTGTTTTATTTTGACCTCTGTAACTATGAATCACCTCTGGGTAAATATGTGGTCACAGCTTCGAACCTGAAAGGATAAAGGGAAATGGCCCTGAGCCCTGTCCCCAAAGCTACCTTTTATATCCGGAGACAATGCCATGAGAAATACAGGAACCCAACACAGGGTCCGTAACAGAAAACAAGGTTTATAAATACTCGTCAAGATGGCTGGATCAAGGTGACATTTTGAAAGATGAAAATAAGAAAAACAGTAAAGTGAGGACAGAGCGGGGATGAGCAGTGGGGGAGTGGGGGACTTGTGGGAGAGCGGCCACAGGAAGTTCTCCACCATCTAAACACCTCCGATCTAGTGTCTGTCTCTTACCACATGCTTTACTGATGTTCAGCCAAGTAACAGGGCACCCATCAACACCAGTGGCTTTTAACACATGTGACTTCCTCAGAAGATCAGTAACCCAAAACTCAACCACCCTTCTTCCAACTCAACCGACACATTTCTTAATCCCTTCCACACCAGAGGTGCTGCGGTTGGCATGGTCAGAGGGTCACCGAACACGAGGGTCACACTGCGATGTGTCGTTCGGCCCACGAGGCAGGACTCATTCTTTTATTTATTTTTTAAATATTCTGTCAAATTGATTAGGCCAAGAAAACAAACCAGAGACTGGTAGAGATATGCAACACAGTTTTCCTTTCTTTGCATGAGCTCGACTATGGGTAAATAAACACAAACTTAAAGAGAGATAGAAAAGAGTGAAGGATGGCAGAGACTCCACAATTGGGCAAATGCTGACCCCAGTTGCTGCCAATGGAAACTGAGGTGGAAGCCAGTCCCGCTAGTGTCTTACAGGCTAGACGCTGGATGTCCTCCAGGGCAGCTGTCCTCTGGACATGTCTGAGTGTCACTCAGTTCCCAAAACAGGAATCTAGGTCAGTGAAATCCGGCAACACTGCCCAGTGATTGCTGGTGATTTGCTCCCTTGGAGAAGATGGGAGGACCAGTTCGGAGGCACTGGGAAGGTCTGGAGTCTTTTCCTAATCCCTCCAAGGCTACCCACCCCATTCTGGAGGTTTCCTTGTGTCATTTTGCTCAGCACTGTTCTCTCTTCTGTAGTCCCTCAGCAACAGGGTCCAGTTCCCCTCTCCCTGGCCTTGCCTCTGCACTGCCCTGTCCATCCTCACACTGGCTTCTCTCTCATTCCTGAAAGACAAATCCGACTAGCTTTCTGAACAGAGCCACTGCTTCTGTAGAGTCAGCAGAGCACAGCATCCTTTGGAGACCACACTCTGATTGACCGTCTCCTAAAACACAGAGGGTCTGTTGTGTGTGCCCATCAACTCAGAATTTAGGAGGCCGTGGACCAAGGACTGTCAGCCTGAGCCAAAGACAGATCCTGTCTCCAAAGACCAGACAGACAGACAGACACACACACACAGACACTCGCACACACACACACAGATACACACAGACACACAATTTTGTGGCTCTCCACAGACTGTAGGTAAAAAACTCTCCACAGACTGTAGGTAAAAAAAAAAAAAAAAAAAAAGTCCAAATCCTGTGGCCAAGAACAATACCACATTAGGCGAGACAGTAGGCCTCCTTTGAAATGATCCTTATTGATAGCTTTATAATTACATAGATGCTACTCCCCCACCCTGCCCCCAGACAGGGTTTCTCTGTAACAGCCGATAACACTCTATAGACCAGGCTGGCCCTGAACTCACAGAGATCTGCCCGCCTCTGCCTCCCAAGTGCTGGGATTAAAGGTGTGTGCCACCACCGTTTGCCTGTTACTTTTTTTTTAATATTTATTTATTATGTATACAATATTCTTTCTGCGTGTATGCCTGAAGGCCAGAAGAGGACACCAGACCTTATTTCAGATGGCTGTGAGCCACCATGTGGTTGCTGGGAATTGAACTCAGGACCTTTGGAAGAGCAGGCAACGCTCTTAACCACTGAGCCATCTCTCCAGCCCTGCCTGTTACTTTTTAAAGGTAGTTGTGCACCCTTACGTTTAGTGGCAATTGCCTTGCTTGGCCATCATGGAGTCCCGGCGGGAAAGAAGGCTCTCACTTCTTCGCGAGGCTGATTCAACTTTTTTATTCCCAGAATAGACTGAGTACAGGACACGGGGTCAAATGGGGAGAGCTAGAGGCACAGCCAGGATGACAATCCATGAATTTAGATTCTAGATGCTCTGCTTTGCCCTCAGAGTTGCTTTGACTCTGTGGGTAATCATGGTGCTTTAGTAAAATCAACACGGGATCAGTTTTCAAATTCTCCTCTTCCATCAGAGTGGCTTGAAACTCACTTTTCTTTTACTTCAGGGCCTGATGTTAGGTGGTGTGTGTGTGTGTGTGTGTGTGTGTGTGTGTGTGTGTGGTGTGTTGGGGGAACTGCACAGAAATACAGAGGTATGAGTCATAGACAAACTTCCTGTTCTCAGAAAATGATAATATTTGTTGAGTTTTGGTAAAACGGGATATTTAAAGAAGGAATTTCAGCATGTCAAATGGACTGAAAGCTGGACTCTAAATGACTACCCTGTTAGGTATTATATTTCAAGTTTGGGTTATGTTGGATTTTATGCATCAGTTAAGGTTAGGATTTCTAGACTCCCCATAGCTTTAGTTTGATGCTTTCTCTATTTTGCACTCGTGCTACCTGGAGACTGGCTTCTTCGGTGGCTCTTTATCTCTTTATTGGGATGTTAAGATACAGGTCTAGCAAGTTGCTCATATCCTTGAACCAACTTGGTCCTGTGGAGGCTGGATCTCTCCTCAAACCTGGACCCTCAGAATTTTCCGAGACTGGCCACAGTAATGTTTTCAGACAGGCCCTTAGAGGACTTTAAGTCACGTCTCTCACTAGGGACTGCTAATTCGAGGTGATTTTCTGACTTTTATTTTTGTGAGTCTTGGATGGCAAAGCATGGGGGCATGTGCCTGCCGCTGAGAGATGGCTGAACTCCTCCTGCGGTACCCAGTGGAGGCAGCACAGTACTTCTGATGCCCCTGTCTGTAATGGACATGTTGAACAGCACTTTAAACATAATTTCTTTTCTTTTTTCCCTTTCTGCCATTTTCTTGAAGGTCCAGAAGAAGAAAAAATGTGCACATCAATTATTCTCCTTTCTCCCACTTGGCCAACTTCTCCTTCTCCTGCCTTGGCTGTTTTGGTTCCACAGTTTCATATTATTTATTTTGTCTTATCATGCCAAAGCATTTTATTTTGGCCACCCCAGCCTTGCTGGCACTGGGTGCTGGGAATACTGTCAGATGTGGTAACTGCTGCCAAGAAGCACACACAGTTGGTGTAAGCTCTGCTTGCTCAGTATTTTAATTTCTTAATACAGCCCTGGTAGACTCAAAGATACCACTGCTTTGTGAATCTGATGAACACACCTGGAACGGGTACCCAGATACGAAGACAGAATTAAACCCAACAGGATTGCCAGTCTACCTTTTACAATGAGGTCCCAAGTGGGAAACCCTCTATAGTTCTCTGGGACAAGCACAAAGACAATGTCTTTCGGTTCCCATTTCAATCACTCCGTTAATACTCATGAATTTTCGCTTGTTCGCTGGTTTTGCTATTGTTGTAGCGTCAGTAAAGGAAATTCCAGACAGTGAAAAACCATGTAAAATCCAAACACATTTAGGGTTTTTCCATCTTCCTTTTTCTTTTTAAATATGGCCATCCAAAATGACATGGACATTTTTGGACATAAAAATCAACGGTGAAGCTGAGTCAAAGCAAGAGGAAACGCGACCTGAGTGGCTTGGATTATATAGTTAGTCATTCAAAGAAAATTAAGCTCCGTGCATGCAATTCAAAGGAGCTGCAAAACAGCCTTTGTCTTCATTCTAGGAATCTTGGATATGCATTCAGTTATTTCAGGAAGCAGACCAGAAGCCTAAGAGACGTTCCCATTGGAATGCACCCGGAGCATTTAATTTAAGATTTCAAGCCTACTGGAATTCTACTGACTGTACTCCAGCTCATTTACATGTCAAAGATATGAAAAATAGAGTGGAGATCTTATAATTCTTCCTAGTTTTAAAAAATAATTCAGTATAATATAAAAGAACAGGATTTTTAGTTCTGTGTTTTTGGAGACAGGGTCTTACTAGGTAGCTCTGGTTGAACTTGAATTTGAGATCCAAGGATATATTCCCACACCTTGCTAAGAACAAAATTATCAATAGAAAGGAAGAAAGGAAGGAAGGAGGGAGGGAAGGTTGGAGGGAGGGAGGAAAGGAAGAAGAGGAGGGAGAGAGGAAAGAAAGGAAGGAAGGAGGGAGGGAAGGAAGGAGGGAAGGAAGGAAAGCTTGTCTGTCCAAGGGAGAACACAACTGCTCTCCAGCCCTAAGCACAGAAGCTAAGAACGTTCCTTGTGTTGACTGGCCAGCAGATGGCAGAGCCCTTCAGTCTTGTATTTCTTCTAGGTTGGGCCAGCAATTTCCTCATCAACTAATTTTCTGAGAGTTTTAACTAAGAGCCACGTAGTGGTTTGAATAAGAATGCCTTCCATGGGCTCAGATGTGTGAACACTTGGTCTCCAGTTGGGGGTCACAATCTGGAGAGGCTGAGGTGGTGCCACCTGGCCGGGAAGAATGCCCCTGGGGCAAGCTTTGAGAGCTAAAACCTCCAGCTGATATCAGTTTCTCTCTCTGCTTCATGCTTGCTTGCAGGTCAAGATGCTAGGTCTCTACTTCGAGCTCTAATTGCCACACCTGCCACTTGTGCCCATGCCTCTTTGATGAGATGGGCTCTTATCTCTCTGGGACAGTAACCCCAAATAATCTATTTCCTCCATCACAGCCACAGCAAAGGGACTAAGAGAGGTCACTGCTTCTTCCTGCCACTCTCTCCCTCCCCCTCCATCTTCTCCCTCTCCCCTACTCTCTCCCTCCCCCTCCATCATCTCCCTCTCCCCTACTCTCTCCCTCCCCCTCCATCATCTCCCTCTCCCCTACTCCCTTCCCCTCCATTCTCTCTTTAAAAGTTCCTTCCCTCCTTCCCTCTCTTCCCTTTGTCCCCACTGTGACTGGAGGATTGAATGCTACCAAGGAGATTAAGTTAGAATTATTGCAAGAGTCTTCTGAGGGTGATTATTAGAAACTGTCCTCCTGTGACAGATAGCATGTAATTAATCCTGGCCTGTGGAGAGGAAGGTGATTGATTTTAGATGGAACTAAAAAAAGAACAGGGCAAGAAATGGCACAACATGAATTTTTATATCTTCCTTTATTAAAAACCAACAAGCTGGTCTGTGAGAACCGTGGGGATCACGTGGAAGATGAAGTGGGGGTGTGGGAGGCAGACTGAGGTACGCCTGCAAATTAATCACCATCCACTTCCAACAACAGATGTATTTTTATAACACACGTAGGAATTGCTTTTGCTAAAAGTATTGAGTTCTCATCTGGGCCCACAAGAAGACTTTATTAGTTACTTTTCTTGTAGCTATGATCAAACGTTTGACAGAAAGCAACTTGGGAGGAGGATTTGGGCTCATGTTTGAGAAGAAGTCATGTTGGAGTTTATGATGGTGGGAAGTTGTAGGCCAGGAGCCAGAGAGGAAAGCTGAAAACAGAGGCAGACTACGAACTTTAAGTTCCTGCCTCAGCATAGCACAACCTTCAGCTAGCTTTAGCCCCTAGTGGTTCTACAACCTCCAAGAATAGCACCATGAGCTAACGACCAAGTGTCCAAACAGCACCTGTAGAGACACGTCCACCCTCTAACATGAACTAAATGTAGGGCAGAAGTGTGGCGTCTCTGATGCCTCTTTGTCTCTGTGTGCTTTGAGTGACCTGCTTACCCTGCAGGTCAGCATGTGAATTATCCCCCCTTTCTCAGATCTGATTGGTTCTTGTCCTCAATCTGCAGTCACCTTGGACTGAAAGGGGAGAAAAACCCCACAGTACAGACCACCCCTTAGATGAGGGTCACTATTCATGAAGGCAGGCTGTACCCTAGAATGGCACTATTTCCCAAGAATCACCTGATCCCTAGAAGCAGGGAGGACTTGCTTGAATCATCTTGCTGAGCTAGAGTCCAGACCACACTCAATGAGCCCACACTTAGATCAAGGCAGCTTACTTACATATGCTTCTCGTTCCCTGTCTCCATGTGTCCTCTGTTTAAGCCTAACACTCATGAGTCTCCCAGACATGGACTTGGGGTCACTAGCTACCTAATAAGATACTCCCCCGATCATGATGGAATGTTGATGGGTGCCACCTTGTAACCTCTGCACTATGAGTTTATGAGTTCAATGGCCATGCCATGTCCCGAAGACGGTGTTTTTCCCCCATACTATTTTACAATTAGATTTCTTTCATAAACAATTGAGCAAGTGCTTTATATAAACTTCATTTGCTTTACCAGAAGAACTAGATTTATTCTAATCATGTAAATTGGATACAAACATAATAGTCCCCATTAATAAGATTGAATATATTCAACCAGGAGGTACTCCCTCCTCTTGATAAATTGGGAGAAAATTTAGCAACATTACCACCTACTGGAAAAGTAGTCCAATGTGCCCCACCCCCATAGCCACAATCCTTTACTAATAATAGTATATGTAATTTCCCTTGTGTGAATGTTATGGGCTATGGATAACAAACCTGTTTGTGCTCAATGACCTTTCTCTATATAAGACCTCAAGCAGATCAACCAGGATTTGGGTAGTTTTCTTTACTTTTTTCTTTCTTTTTTTGTTGGTTTTTTTTGAGACAGGGTTTCTCTTTGTAGCCTTGGATGTCCTGGATCTGTAGACCAGCTGGCCTCCAATGCACAGAGATCAACCTGCCTCTGCCTCCTAAGTGCTGGGATTAAAGGCATGAGCCACCACCACCAGGAAAGGTTATTTCTTTATTTCTTTTCCTTCCTCCCTCCTTCCCTCCCTCCCTCTCTCCTTCCCTCCCTCCCTCCCTCCCTCCCTCCCTCCTTCTTTCCTTCCTTTTTTTTTTGAGCTGTTGTTTCTTTGATGATCTTGAGAACTACACTGAGGGTTTTTCAACATCTTTCCCAAATTTATGAGCTTCCTTGGACGTATGTCAGTGTCACTGTGGGCAAACACTAGTGATTCTGAGAGAACTAGAATGACTCGAAGGGATAGACAGTGCGCAGTGGATTTACACTCATTGGTTTCTCCTGCCTCACAGGACCCAGTGCAGTCCAAGAAGACCCCCAAGAGGTAATTACAACACCTAGGGTGACAGTGATGATACTGAAGCCATTAAGGCTCTTCTAACACCAGGAAACAGGGCCTTCAGGACTAGCATGTCACTGTGGACTTTGGGTTCTTAGATATGGCCTAATGTTCCCTAAAATTCTATATGAATGGGCCTCTATCCATTTGAGATGTCCCTTTATGGGTGTCTCTTCTTGTATTCAGATCTTTTACTGGAGGAGAAGAAGCTCAGATGTAAAGCCTCCAGCCTCAGTAAATTCCACCAGGCTATTAAAGAATATAGATCACAGACACTGCTTGATCCACCAGTCAGGCACAAACGGACGAGCTTTCTAACAGTAAAGATGCGTATGGACTAAAATTTATAAAGAAGACCTGCAAGCCCTCTTTGGACGAGGGCCCTTCCTTTCCAGTGCTGTTATCCCCGCAGTGATCAAAGGCAGAGTAACTGCCCCATCTCAGCAAAGTTAAACTATAGAAAGAAGAGGTTAGTTCAAGCCAAGATCTCAGTTTCACTGCAACCTGGATATATATGATGAGCATATTCATAAGAACCCACTTCACTAACCAAGATTAGATAGGAAGCCATGGCAAAATGTTTCAGATATATTTCACAAATGCCCGGGGTCTCAGATTTTCATAAATATGTAAAAAAAGAGGCTTCAGACTCAGAAGGAAACATATCAGAGAGGAAAGTTTTTGGTGTGTATGATCCACCTCTGTTTGAATGATATGCCCTTTAAAGAAATACCCAAGTGGCCATGGCTTCTTCATCAAGACAATAACAGAGATGGCAAGGTTGGTGAGGAAAATGGTACTTGGAGCCAAATTCACACTTCTCTTGAAACTAGTCAAATTCTGGATACTGGAAAAAGAAAGTAAGTACACACATACATACATAGTAGTAAATAATTGGAGAAAGGAGAGGCTAGGGAGATTAGCAGAACCACTCTCTGATAAAAAGATAGTTAGAAAAAGTTTTTCAGTAGAAAAAGAATGGCCATTGATCAAGCTCTACTACAGAGCTACAGTACTGAGAACAGCCTGGTATTGCCATAAAAACAGACAGGAGGACCAATGGAACCAAATAGAAGACCCAGATATCAATCCACATACCTATGAACACCTAATTTTTGACAAAGAAACAAAAAATATCAAATGGAAAAAAGAAAGCATATTTAAAAAGTGGTGCTGGCATAACTGGATATCAACATGTAGATGAATGAAAATAGACCCATATCTATCACCATGCACAAAACTCAAGTCCAAATGGATCAAAGACCTCAACATAAAGCCAGCCACACTGAACCTCATAGAAGGGAAAGTGGGAAGTACACTTGAATGCACTGGCACAGGAGACCACTTCCTAAATATAACCTCCATAGCACTGACACTGAGAGAAATAATAAATGGAACCTTCTGAAACTGAAAATCTTCTGTAAAGCAAAGGACACGGTCAAAAAGACAAAACGGCAGCCTACAGAATGAGAAAAGATCTTCACCAACCCCACATCAGATGGAGGTCTGATCTCCAAAATATACAAAAAACTCAAGAAATTGGTCATAAAAAGAATAAATAATCCAATAAAAAAAATGGAGTACAGACCTAAACAGAGAACTCTCAACAGAGCAATCTAAAATGTCTGAAAGACACTTAAGGAAATGTTTGACGTCCTTAGTCATCAGAGAAATGCAAATCAAAACAACTCTGAGATTCCATCTTATACCTGTAAGAATGGCCAAGATCAAAAACACTGATGACAACTTATGCTGGAGAGAATGTGGGGTAAAGGGAACACTCCTGCATTGCTGGTGGGAGTACAAATTGGTACAGCTGTTTTGGATGTCAGTGTAGTGATTTCTCAGAAAATTAGGAAACAACCTTCCTCAAGATGCAGTAATACCACTTTTGGGTATATATCCAAAGGATGTTCAAGCATACCACAAGGACATGTGCTCAACTATGTTCATAGTAGCATTGTTTGTCACAGCTAGAACCTGGAAACAACCTAAATGACCCTTGAGTGAAGGATGGATAAGGAAAATGTGGTACATTTACACAATGGAGTACTACACAGCAGAAAAATAACATCTTGAATTTTGCAGGCAAATGGTTGGAGCTAGAAAATATCATATTGAGTGAGGTAACCCAGACCCAGAAAGACATTTATCACATGTTCTCACTCATAAATAATTTTTAAACATAAAGCAAAGAAAACCAACCTACAAATCACAATCACAGAGAACCTAGACAACAATGAGGACCCTAAGAGAGACATACATAGCTCCAATACACATGGGAAGTAGAAAAAGACAAGATCTCCTGAGTAAATTGGGAGCATGGGCATCTTGGGAGAGGGTAAAAAGGGAGGGGAGAGGAAGGGAAGAGAGCTGAGAAAAATGTAGAGCTCAATAAAATCAATAAAAACCCAATAAAAAATAAAAAAAAATAAAGTTAAAAAAATGGCCACTGAGTAGGTCAGGAGCTGTGCTTTGATTCTGGGTGTCCCCCAAAGGCTCATGTATCAGAGACTTGATCACCAGCCTGTGGCACCACAGGGAAGGGGTGGAACTTTTAGGGTGTGGGGTCCAGTGGGAGTATGCTGTATCACTCTAAGTGCTTTTGTGGGAGACCCTGGGTCCTCAGCCTCCTTCCTTTCCGGCTTCCCTACTGCCCTGAGGTGAGTGGCTGTGTTGCACTGTGTGCTCCTCTTCGTGGTACTGGCTTGCCATAGGTCAAGTGACCATGGACGGAAGCCACTAAACCCTTGTTAATCCTTTTGAGCTGATTTATCTGAGGCATTTGTCACGGCACCTGCAGGCCGATGAACACAGTGGGACATCAAGGAAAGAGGATTCAAGATCCAGGAAATTAGATCCTTGAGGCATAAGATACAGCTCAGAATATTTATTTCATCCAAGCTCAGTATTTCACCTAAAATGTGGGGAGCATTAGTCTGGCAACGCGTCTGCTTTTGTAAATGACAGGCATTTCTATGGTTCTTCCTGCACATCCCCGTGTCAGCAGGAGGGCTTGCCCTTTCTCAGGTTTACTGGGAGCCTTACACAGGAACCAAGCTGAGCTCAGCTAAATGAGCATCTCAGGTCACCTCCCTGTGATGTCACTGACCACCTGCGTCTGACCCGAGACTGTCCCCTGTGGGAAAAGCTCATTATTTTCCAACTGAGTTTGTCATGCTCTCACTACAAAGTAAAAGGGTATACTTTTGATGTTAGGAACACGACAGGCAGGCACTCGCCTACTCCACGGGCCCGTGGTTGAGGCAGTACATTTGCTGATGGAAAAAAAATGACCCCCAAAGAGTGCCCTTGGAGCTCACGGGGGCTATTTATAGCTTCTGACACGGGAGGTTTTAGGTGAAGAATGGCCATCATTGTTCATACTCAGAGGAGTTCAGCAGGAAGGCCTATGAAGTCTCCCTAGAATGTTCTAAGAGATGCCACCTTACAGAACTTGTCAATGGGAAGGGAAGGACGAAGGAAAATGGAACACACATCAAGACATACAATGGAAATTGGGGTGTGAGCCCACTTTTTGGTTGTTTGATTTTGCTAGGTTCTCAGTGCTCCTTTTCTTCTGCAATATCAACGATTATCATGTTTGGAGAGAGGAGTGTGGGCCCAGCATCTCTGAAGGAATGATCATTCTACTCAGAGATGTACAGGTACCCAGACTCTTTGCGTGACAACGCTCTCTTCCTCATCTTTAAATACAGCATCTGTAGATTCCACCTGCTCCAGCCAGAGGCTGGCAAGCAGCTCACATCTCCTGAGCACACGTTGCTCAGTTTCAGATGCCACTGTGTCCCCACCTGGAGCCCTTGCTCACTGAATCCCACCCTGACAAATGCTCCCGGTTGTTTTTGACCTACTTCTAGTCCTATGTTTCCCCAGAGGGCTTTCTCTGATTAGCTATTAGGGAGCCGTCTGCTTTACTCTGACCTCTGAGTCAATTAGAATTTCATACTATATCATATTACCTTCCACTTTGTGGTGTCACTTTCTCCAGACAGTCGACACCCACTGAGGCAGCGATCGCCATGCCGCTGGAATAGGGGACCTAGTCTACTTTATCTAGAAGGGGTTATTTGTGCTCACTTACACAAAGGCAGGGTTCAAGCCAGCTTGAGTTCCCTTTCCTTTATAATCGATTCTAAACACATGCAGACCAACTCGGCTCTCATGGACAGATACCACAGTTACTCCCCAAGGAGAAATACCATCTTCCCTGGTCCCCTGGATGGTACCGTTCATCAAATGCTTTCTTTGGAGATGCTATCTTTCCTATACACAGAAAGCCAACTTAGTTCTTCAGAGGAAGCTAAACAAAAGGCAGACTCTACAGGAGAGCAGAGAGAGCCATTCTGACAGAAATCGAGTCCAGCAGATAATTCAGCGACAGCTGTTAAAAGCCCTGGACCTGGATGCTGTCACAGCTACACTTAGGGGGAAAAGGGGAAAAGGCTGGTGAGCTGCAGATTCCACCGAGGGGAAACTGCTCAAGGCAACCATTGCTTCCTAGTTATGCTGCACCTGGGTTCGCTGAGGAAGAGGAGGAAAGACACGGAAGAGCAAAGCAATACACGGCATATATGGGGCACACAGGTTGCCCTCACTCCCTTTGCTTGAGCAATCTATGGTTTTGGTTCACACATGAATCATGCATGTTGACATGAAGGGCCACCTCAGAGGGGGCCCCTGTTCCAGACCACTTAGTGCCAGTCTTGTGACATCGGCAAAGTACTCCATCTGGCTTATCAGCACAGAGGAGACAATGCCACCTCACCCCCAACCAGGAGTATATATATATTCAGGCTCCGTAAAGGGCCAGACAGGAAGAAACTCAAGGGAAAGTAAGGCCTGATCTCTGCCCTTCCAGAGCCTGCGGATTATCTCCCAGCATTGGAGCTGCAGACTAGAGACGTGTTATCAAAGGGAAAACATGGCAACGTTGGAAAGCCCTCGTCATCCAGGACTTGTACTACAGATCGAGCTCTG
The DNA here is from genome assembly GCF_000317375.1 of Microtus ochrogaster. Classification (NCBI taxonomy): domain Eukaryota; kingdom Metazoa; phylum Chordata; class Mammalia; order Rodentia; family Cricetidae; genus Microtus; species Microtus ochrogaster. The sequence goes on along the minus strand of NC_022022.1, from coordinate 39,363,280 downwards.
GGACCTCAGACCGCCATGGTCTTCCTGTGCTTTTCGAGTTTCACCTAGGAGAGGAGGACATTTTCTGTGCCAAGTTTATCATTCTAAATAAAAGAGAAGGCAGCAGGCTCTCTAGGTTCTTCTGAGTCACAGCTTTCTAGAAGGTCACCATGTTGCAGCATAGGCACAACAGAGGATAAGCATATTGTAATGAGCCCCGGATGTAGCAGCTCCCCTCCTTGTGGGAAAGAGAACACTGCAAAGGTCCCTGTCTAGTGAAATGATAAATTTGGTGCTTGTCATCCAGAAACCTGGCCATGTGAGGAAGTCTGATGAGGGATACAGAATGACTGACCTCTCAAGAGCCTTTCCACACTCGGGGGTTCTTAGCTCCTAATGAGGACCAGAGCGGACAGTGCACACCAAAGGTGTCTCAGGTGCCAGTCCGTTCAGCCCTCGCCACCCCTGCCCGGTGTCTAGCCTGCAGCCAGGCACAGCCTGCTGTACCTAGAGGCACAGCCTTGTGCTTACCTTGAGGGCCTTCTGCGCAGATTCACTGGACCCTATCGCAATCAGGTTGGGTCCAGCCATGCTGCAGAAGCTCTTCAGATGCAAAGAATCGGCCACAGGGACTGTGGAGACGGCGTAGTCCTATGCGGACAGACAGACAGAAAGACGAGTGGGTTGTTACTGCAGAGCAATTGCCAAGACTGATTACCAATGGTCAGAACCTCACTTGGTCTTCTGAAGGCGACTATCCCAGGGGGTGGGGGTGGGGAGGCAGGGGGATTGACTCACAGGCATTGGCATTACTGCTTGTAAGAAGAAAGCAGTTTCCTTCCAGAGTTTAACCCTGCCACCAAGGCTAGTTCCTTGGCCTGTGGGGCAGGTTATTCTGGGAGGGTTGTTTGAATCCCTTGTGGATTCTGGGACAGGGAGAGGTGCCTGTCTGTGCGCGTGTGTGCATGTGTGCATTTGTATACTTTTCCAAATAGGCTGGTGAACCCTTCTTCCTACGAGCAGTAAGGGACCTTGAGGGAAGGGTACTTGTATCTATTCCCAAGCAGGCTGGTGAACCCGCCAGCAGTAAATGACTTGATGGAAAGCACCTGAGAGACTTTCCACAGTCCCCAGTACACAGCAATCACCCAGTAGAGGAGATCACACATTCTAATCTGAAAATCACATTTCACATCGGACATATCTGCATCTTCAGCTTTTATTTTCTAAAGTGGTTTTTTTGTCAGGGGCATGCACTAGTGTCTTTATGATTACACCTTAGGAAAAGCCAGGAGGTGAACACACTAACTCTCTTTTTTCCTGAGAGAGCTCAATGGATCCTAATTATTGAGAAATTTGAATTTAATAGACTCTAAAACGTCTAGCAAATGTACAAATACTAAGAATAATTTTTTAAAGCGGGTGAAATATAAACACAATTACTCATGACATATTGACTCAATGGGGCCATGAATATTTATTAAGCAATTACTCTGAGACAGGCATAAACAATCCTTCACCTACCTTAAAAGTATCAGCCAAGATTTCAGCACCTCGCTGGTTTGTCCTTTTGGAAAGGCCCACAAAAAATTCTCTGCCTGTAAGAGATGTGATGGAGCATAACAAGTTGGTGACCCCAAGGAGTACCCCGTTTCTCCACCTATAATAACGACCTCCGGGCATCACACAGTTCTCTTCTCCCTTGAGAGAGTTCCCCCAAAGAGACAACTGCTCTTCTTCCACAAACCAATTAAATGACTGACCTTAAATAAACCTTTCAAACTCAGGGATAGAAATCAGCATGGAAGTTTTTAAGAGTCGGGGGAAGGGGTAAATGCGTAGTGGTTGCTGAATGGGGACGGAGTTTCAACTCAGGAAGATGAAAAATGTCTGGTGATGTCTGGTGGTGGCTGTCCAGATATACAAGGGGAACTCCTTGCTCCTTCACTGCCCCTTAAGATGACTATAAATCTACAACACAAGCCCTGTACCTACAGCTCAAGGAACACCTCAGAAGATGGGCTGGAAGGCTGAAGGAGCCAGAGGAATAGGATGCCTGCTGGGAGATTGTGTTTTCCAGACTTGACAGGGATGCTTTGCTCAAGAAGCATCAACAAAATGGTTCTCGGGAAGCCAATGTCCTCTAATGGTTTCCATAGTCACCAGGCCTGCATGTGGTACACAGGCATGCAGGCAAAAACAAAACAAAACAAAACAAAACAAACCACCCATATACATTAAATAGTCATAATTAAATAATTCTGGAAGGTTTTGGGGGAAGAAAAGGATACGATCAAAATATATTTTTAAAAAATCTAAAAAACCCACAAAATGTAAAAAGTAATTAATTAAATAAATAAATAATCACATTTTCTTTCCTTTCCTACCACATTCACTTACAGGAGAATTCCTCAGGGCAACAATCCTACGATCCGGGTTTGGCTGATGGCCCCCTAACAGCACTTAGCACTTACATGGCTCCTTTACTCTTTGTATTATTAGTAAATTGATGTCTCTAAAAGACAGTTATATTTTCAATTTTTCCAGAGGGGTCCATATGCTCATTGCTTCACACAAGGCATGTGACCAGTGGCCACAGATATTTCAGTGAGGTGGGACGAGAATGATCAAGGGCGTTCAGTGACAATGGCTTAATTCCTCCTTTATGTTCCCCCACTAAGCTTCCACAGTGGGTTGAGTCTCCACTGATGCCTGGGCACAGATCCACTTTTTAAATTAGAGATCTGCATTTATATTGAGAATTCTAAGGAGAAGAAAAAACTGATCTACTTGAAATATAATCCATAAAGGAAATATAAGCTAATTACTTTCCATTCTACAGCTATAGTAGATCTGGTAGTCTCCAAACTTATAAGAATTGTCACATTAAAAATAAATCCATTATGATAGATTAATGCATTAACAGTTAAATCATAATGGAAATTTAGAAAACATTTAGAACTCAATGGCGTTAGAAATATTCATATTAACTAGAGCTTCTCACTGGATGTGGTAGAGCAAATCTGTAATTCTAGCACTGGGGAGGTGGAGGAGAAGGCCTGGGAATTCAAGATCATCACCAACTATATAATGAATCTGAAGCTAGCTTGGGCTACATGAAACATTGTCTTAAACAAACAAAACCCAGAAAACAGAGAAGGAAAAAAGATTCAATTCAAAGTAGTATTTGAAGGGAAATCCACACATTAGAGAAGTGTACATTTCAAAATCAGTAAGATAAAATACGAATTCATTATGTAGGGGGAAAGGAGAGAGTATAAATAAAGATATTTAAAAGAAGCAAAGAGATAATGGAACACAAGAGAAAGGGTTCACAAAAGCCAATATTTAGTCCTCTGAAAAGAAGAATAAAATCGACAAAGTTTTGGAGGGAGGGGGAAGAAACAGAGGGAGGCAGGCGCAAACACAGCGAAGGGGAAGGGGGTATAGCTGCGATGGCCATGAACTTTGGAGACAAAGGCAAGGAGATAAAGTCAGAAAAATGGGAGTCACCAATGTGGACCCAGGAAAGCCTAAATAGTCGTATAATCATTAAAGTAACCGGATCCGGCTAAAGTCTCCCCCCTAATAAAGTGCCAGGAACTGTTTATGTATCTGCCTATCAAGGCGAAGGGCTATGTAATATAAATCGTATTGATTCCAAGAAGAGAGAAACATATGAAGTATCCCCCAACACAATATTTGAGGGTGATATAACAGTTCTACCAAAACCAGATGAGAAAAACAGGAAAGAAAGAGTATAGGTCATGGAATCAAAAGCTTTAAACATATTAGCAAAGTAAATCCAACACTGTATGGAAGTGAAGAATGATGGGGTGACTTTATCCCTGATATACACGACTGCTCAAGTACCAGAAGTTGAGATGGAAAAGGAAAATTCTCAAATCATCATACTGAAGCGGGAGAGAGTCCACCCGATAACCCAGAATCCAAGTGTCGGCCTTACAGAGCAGCCCTTATCCCCGAGCCCCGAAGACGGCAGCCACACTGCACACCACTAGTAAAATGAGTATTTGGTGGCATTCCTTTCCACAGAAGACTGCTCCACATAGAAAACCCTACATTTGCATCGCCCAACTTCCGTCAAAAGTAGAAAAATCACACAAGAATTCGTATCATGGATGCTGCAGCAATAGGAACTTACAAGAAGAGCAACATTAAATAGCATACAACTTAGAAATACATATGCTGAGACAAACTGCAAAGAAAGATCGGGGAAATGATCTTCAGACAGTAAAGAGAACGGCTTCCTGGGGCTGGAGAGGGGACCACATGGGGTTTCTGTGGTCCTGGCAGAATTTTGTTTTATAAGCCAAGGGTGGGCATGTAAGCACTTATTTTAATTTTATTATTGGTCTTTAAACAGTACACACATTCATAACTCAGTTATATGAAATCTATATTTCACAAAATAAATAAAGGGGAAAACTGATGCTATCTATTCAAGGGAACGAGTTGGAAACAACTTTTTGCCAGTAGCTGCTTTCGTGAGTGACAGATTTCCCAGCAGGAAGCGGGATTGGAAAGCAGCTCTCCATCTCTCCATTTCCTGATAAATTATTAATGAAGCGTTGACTCATGGAGAGACAGGGCAGAGAGCATGCAGAAAGCGCTACAGGATCTGTTAGTTACCACGCTCTGCCTAATCGAGGGGCAAACTTGCAAACACTGGGAATGTAACCGCTGCTTCAGGAATTTTACACTTAAAAACAGGAAAAATGGCACATTTTATGTTCTATAAAAGAAGAGGTGGAAGGGGGGACAGGGGGAGACAATGGGGTGCAAGTGTGGAGATCAGAGTATAACCTTGGGTGCTGCTGGTCTTTGAACTAACCCCCCTGCATGAAGCGGGGTCCCTTGTTCACCAATGTGCAAGCCAGGCCCGCCAGCATCCAGGCTTCTGGGGGTTCTCCTATCTCCATTTCTCATCTCATTGTGGACACGCTGGGACTACAGAGGTGGGGTACTGGTTCCGACTTTCTGTGGGTTCCGGGGAGTAGAGCTCAGGTTCTCACCCTGAGTGGTTAGATCAATAATCATACTAACATTTATATTTCGCTGTGTTATGCTGGCACAAAGCCAAATCCATTTGCATAGAAATCTATTTGAAGTCATCTTCCCATCTGGAAAGAAATTACTTGTAAATGATGTAAATTTCGAATTAAGGATTTTGAAGTACAAACGCAGTCTATCGTTACACAATGGAAATACCATGAAACATATAAACTCAATTATAGAAAACACGATACATATCAATGATATCCCTTATAAAGGATAACCAATTATGCACATGAATGTTCTGGAAAAAAAGGACCTCCAATGCAAGGAAGCATGAGATGTATCTCTACATTACAGTGATGATCTCCAAATGGAACCACTCTTTCATCTTCACTGTGACTTTCTGGACTTCTTTAGATCCTCGTGTTTATCATTCATTAATTTGATGACTCAAGAAACGTGTCAACGGAACAAGCAAGTGGGAGTCAGGTCTTAGGATGGAAAACCAACGTGCGTATACCTGTGAATAAGACATCACCACCATCTAAGGTTGCGTTCTCGTCCTTCATCTCCACGATGTTGAGCTGAAGTTTCTCCAGAGCCTCTTTCATCATGTCAACCTGTTGAAAAGAAAACAGTTCACGTGAATACTGACCACTTCCTAATGTGAAAAGCCAACTCTCCACAACCCAGCTCCGAATCACACACCCAGATGCATGCGTGTGCGCGCGCGCGCACACACACACACACACACACTCGATCTTGTGGATATAAGAAGTGTATATTGTATAAATATATAGTTGAGAGCAGGACCAGACGTGACCATTTCTAAGAGGAGAAATTATTTTCTAGAAAGCACTTGTTTAAAGAGTTGCGGGTGGTGGCCTATGCCTGCGGTCCTGGCAGTCAGAGGCTAGCTCAGGAACATTGCTGTGAGTTCAAGGCCAGCCTGCTCTATAGAAGGTGACAGTGTCTCAAAAACAAAACAATTCTGTTCAGTTTCCTTCTAGTGTAACGTTGAGTAATAATACCATAGTCTCTTCTTGCCTAAGAAGGTTAGCTAGTTAGGGCATTGTTGGGGGCTGACCAGTTAGGACGCTGATTAGCCAAGAAGGCGGGAGGCCTACCCAGTTCTCTTGTCCTTGCAAGAAATTCATTTTAAGCCTAAGTTAGACGGTCAAACTCATGCGCACTGAGAGCAGTGATGGAAGGAACAGTGGTGACCAGTAACTCGACATTCCAGTTCAGAGGGAGGACAGCCACTGGCTGCCTTGAAATATCATCTAAAATGCCATTTAGCCAAAGCTTCTCAGTAAACATAAGCTGTCCTGTTGCTAAAATTTATATTTCTGTGTTTTAAAAAACTTAGTTCTCTAGAAATTATTAACGAATACAATAGCTGTTGTCCAACCAAAGTCTATTGGGAAAAGAAGGCCAGGGACTCACTGGGTTTAGGGTTTATCTGTCACGGAGTTGCTCTAGGCCACATCAGGAAACATTACTATGGAGGTTTACTCTATTTTTAATTTTTAAAATTATTCTGAGTCGGCTTTCACTAGGTAACTCAGGTTGGCCCTGAACTCACTTCTGTCTCTGAATACTGGGATACATACAGGTGTGTGCCCTCAGAGGCTTACAACTAAATCCACACCCTCCAGGAGCTTGGCAAAAGCAATTTCAATATTTCCGAAGGTTTCTGCAACCTTTAGAATGGCAAGCATCCATTAAGAAGACATGAACAGGGCTCAGTGAGAAGCAAGAGCTCACATCGCACTGGGCAGTCGTTGCAAACTGCAGAGGCTGTCCGTGGAAGAGACATTGCTACAGATGTTGTTTCTAAATGAATAAAAACATGGAAATACTTTGACAATGCTGACATTCATGCGTTCAAAACCACTGAAGAGGGTAGAAAGCAAAGTAAACACATCATCTCATCTTTGTCCTGGAACTCAGGCTAACTTTCCACAGCAGAGTGACTCAGAACAATAAAAATTATTTCCATGGACAAAATGGCCTTTCTACAGTAAATACTGCAGTGACTTCTTCTACCAGGAAGGCGAATTGTCATATCACACAAACAGGGACAAAGCAACATGTACCATGACTCGGGAGACAGGGAACCCGGATGCTCACAGGTTACACTCACTGATGTCAGCTTCAGTGCCTGTGGAAAATTCACCGAGTGTAACCAGAGAGGGCATGAGAACCGGGCCCCGGTTTCCCTGCTTCTATTGCTGGACACTGTCGCTTCTAGAACTTCATGTTTCAGTAACTGGGAATTCAGCATCAACGTGGATTCCACTTGGAAAAGCTTGTTTGTAATTATAGCACATCTCAACTCAGAACTTTATTCAAACTCGTAAGAGTTAAAGGACAGAAAAAAAGACAGTACTGTCACAACACACTAGTTTCCTAAAACTTCCTGCCACCTTGCAAGTCCTCTGTTGTTCAAAATTGAGGTTTTATTTTCTCCTGGTTTTGAAAAGCAATCAGTCAGGATCATGTAATAAACATATTTCTTTCCTTTGATAACTCTGAGTTCATGTGTAGAGTTAAGCTGTTGGACACTTATGGTAAGAAAATTCTATAGGGAAAATGACTTTAGAAAATGAACCGTGAAACTAGGTATACTGACATTACAAAAACCTGGACGGTGGCAAGGGAAGAACCTGTTAAAAAATATCAGTTTCTGTTTTATCACCAGTCACTGGGATAGACGTTGATATCCACATCATAATGTGGACGGCATTAGGTTACTTTCAGAGACAACTGTATGAGCAAGAGTTTAAGGAAATTTCAATATGACACAGATAGTTTTGAGAGGTGCAGGGCTGTGCAGCATCAAGTTGGAGATGCTAACCCCGGGAGGTTTCTAACAAAACAGAAAGCAGAGCCGGCAGGCTGTCCATTGAGAACTGAATTCTCCTGGCACACATTTCCAGGGGAGCACACACCGTCTCCTACAATGGCTCCGGCACAGCCCCGACACACAGCCTGGAGCAAGCCAGTTATTCGGGCCATTACAGCATTAAGTGTAATGACAGAAGGGAAACTTTTATAGTAACATATCCAATCATGAACCTTAAAAAAATCTGCTTGTTGCCTGGTGACACAGACCTGGCTAATGTTGATTTGATTTACGTTCAGGAGGGGGGAAAAAAGAAAAAACAACAAACACTCCACCTTTCACAGACACTAACTCTGTAGTGGAACTCCAAGTTACTCAGAGAAGCCGGCAGAACAAATGGTACGGATTCCTCAGGCTGAAATGAATGGGCTCCCCTAGCACACGAGATCAGAAATTAAAAGGGAAGATCATCAGTCGAAGAGAGGGAGGAGGGAATATATGAACAAGGGAGGTCATGAAGGGGCACTCTACAGAAACAGCTGAACCAAGCTGGTGGGAACCCTAGACTGACAGCCGTGGAGACTCCAACATTCTGAACCAGGCCCTCTACATGTGGGAGACAGTGGTGAAGTCTGGACTATCTGAGGGGCCCCTGATCCATCCCTGGTGCATGAGCTAGCTTGTCGGAGCCCATTCCCTATGGTGGGATGCCATGTTCAACCTCAATGCAGTGGGGAGGGACTTGGTCCTGCCTCAACTTAATGTGCCAGGTTTTGTTGACTCCCCATGGGAGCCCTTACTCTTTGAGAGGAGTGGATAGGATGTGGCCTGGGGGGGGGGGAGTTGAGGAGGCATGAGGGGAGGGGTGGGAGAACTGTGGTTGGAATGTAAAGTGAAATCAAAATAAATAAAAGAAAAAAATAGAGAAACCTTAGTTTATGATCCAACTCTACTCTAAAGGCTGACAAGAACTTTTTGAAAGTTTACTTTATTTATTATGTATACAGTATTCCGTCCACATGTATACCTGCAGGCCAGAAGATGGCATCAGCTCCCATTGTAGATAGCTGTGAGCCACCGTATGGTTGCTGGGAGTTGAACTCAGGACCTCTGGAACGGCAGCAAGCTCTTAACCACTGAGCCATCTTTCCAGTCCCCCTGACAAGAGTTTTGAGTCATTAAGCTGCCTCTCTTGCTTGGGTTAGTGCACATGCTGAGCCTCTGCTCATCTTTAGAGTGGGTTTTATTCACGCTCCCACCAACTTCTTAAGCTCCTCCCGACCACTACTCAGGTGACGCTCCTACCACACAGAACTGTAATCGATTGCACACTAAGTACCAGGTATGACTTTTGTTATCTCAGTGAAATACCAGCTGTGTGGACATGGTGACAGACACTTGAGCTGCGAATCTGACCCACGAGCAGAGAAAGCTGTTGCTTTTCCTAAAATTCAGACAAGTTTCCATGTTCTACGACTGTGAGACAGACTCCATCTGGGTTCCCGCAAAACAAAAGAACAATCTTTCCCACAAAGCCGAGAGAGAGAGAGAGAGAGAGAGAGAGAGAGAGAGAGAGAGAGAGAGAGAGAGAGAGACCTACAACGAGGGCACGTTCACGTTAGAACCTTGCAGATTTTATTCCTCCCAGCTCCAGGAAGCCGTGTGATGAGGCCATCTCATAATCTCATCTTTGAGATAACCAGTAGTAGGTACCACACCAAGAGGGAGGTGGGTCTGTCTGGTAGGATGCCTCACAGGACACAAAGAGGCATCAAAGGCAGGATGCCTTGTCTCTTGTCAATCCTAGCCCTCTAGAGGCAGAACCAGGGTTATGAGACAGGAGGATTGTGAGTTTGATGTCAGTGTAAGCTACCTGTGAAGTTCTAGCCCTGCCAGGGTTACACAGAAAGATTCCTCCCCTCACTGACTAAAAATAAACAAACCAACTTTCAACCAAAAGGCTCGATGCAGCCAAACAAACCACCAGGACACCAACAAAAACAACCCAATGCAACAAAAATCCCCCCAGTCTCCTCCCTGTTGCTGTGCTGAGATGTCGGCACAGCCTAAGGGAGAAAGGGCTAAGAGGTTACAGCTTACCATGGAGGGGAAGTCACAGCAGTGGGACACAGGTGATGCTGGTGCTATTAACGCTCTACTTTTATACAGCCATGGATCCAGACCCAGGGAATGGCGAGGCCCGTCAGTGTGGGTCTTCCCACTTCAGCTAACCTAGTCAGCATAATCCTGCACATCACCCCCTCACACACCCACTGCCCCCAACTTGCCACCTACGTGACGCTAGATCTTGTCTAGGACAGTGAACACTGCTCATCCCATAACCGCACAAAGCCCCTGGTTCCCGGATTGTGGTTCTACTGGGAGGGAGTAGAAGGCTTACAAGATTAGGCTTAGTGGAGAAGGGGGGCATCTTCCGGCCACTTTGCAGTGTGCACCCTTGAAGGAGATATGGGAACCTCAGTCCCCTCTTCTCCCTCTGTTTTACAACCCAGCCGTGAGTGAGAGATGTCTGCTCAGCACACACTCCTATCATGATGTGCTGCCTGGGTGAAGGCTCCAAATGAACCCGTTGATCCTGGACTGTGACCTCAGACACTGTGGTCCAGAATGAACCTCTTCGCTTTACAAGCTGGTCACCTCAAGCACCCGTCACAACAATGGAAGCTGGACTTACACCGCTGTCTCTGATGGCTGCTTAACTTCCCAAGCCCTCACCCGACTCCTCATGTTAAAGAGTTTTTTCATGTTGCTGTCGCCCCAGCCAAGGAGTTCGGCAGCTGCGGCACAGCTTCCCAGACGGTGAAGCGATCCCTTCCTTCTCTGGCTGCTGAGTTTTGCTGTCTTCTGATGTGAAGTGTAACAGGAGGGCAGAGCTGAGGAAGCTAACGGAGAGGCTTGTCATGCCTTTCGTGCGTCAGGGCACAGCTGGCTTGGGACCTGCTGATGCATCAAAGCCACACGATGTCATCCTTGGTAACATTTGAGAGGCCACAATTTCATTTCTTTATGCCACTTTAATATTCTTTGATAATCGGCACATTTGTGGCCACTTGGTCTAGTACATTTGACTACTTTTACGTCAATGCTTTTGGTCTGTGTCATGGTTTCCTATCCACTTTCTTATGTGATCTACATCTTAGTTCCACAAACATGGGGTGGATACCAACCTACTTTGATCAGACTACAGAGTTCTTTTCCTTTTTTTTAAAAGGGCAAAGCCCATACTCTGAAAGCTGAAATTTTGGTGGGATAGATACAGTTTGTGATTACACAGTGACAATAAAATGGAATCATTTCGGGATGTTTGCAGTTATTCTAAAAGGTAGTAAGGGTAGGCTTTAGGACACCCATTTTACACAAGAGTAAACTGAGGCTATGGGGGCTGGAGAGATGGCTCGGTGGTTAAGAGCACTGACTGCCCTTTCAAAGGTCCTGAGTTCAATTCTCAGTAACCACATGGTGGCTCACAACCACTCTTAGTGAGATCTGGTGTCCTCTTGAGGAAGAGACCTGGTCAGTCGTCCTCATCAACTTAGACCATGAAACCCAATATGGATAAGTACAGCAGAACCAACATATACGGGCTGCCCATGCATGCTTCAGCAGGGCCAGGGCATAAATTTCATTTTCAGACTGAGGCTATGAGAGACTGATTGACTTGTGAGTCAAATTCTGTGAACCTCCTCCCATTGCACACTCACTGCACTGAGACGGATGCCCCCGGGCTCAGCATAGCTAGTGCCTGCATTTGAACCGAGACTCTCAAACTCTGCACATGGTTTTATATTCCATGATAGGCTACATACTGGAGATACATGGAGTTTCTGTGCATGTGAGCTGTAGGATGTTAGGTTACAGAGTGATTAGCATGAAGTAACACGAGTGGAATGTGCAGACCATACCGGGAACACTGACTTGAGGACACGCCACATATTAACCACCACCCTTCAATCTTGGGATGCCTTGGATTTGCCCAGTGGTTAATTTCTTAGCTTTTCCACATGTGTTCACTAAATTACTAAAACTAACCAAAATTATTAAGACAAAAGATCAAAGACAGAATTCGCCCTTCATTCCTAATTGAAGCCACATTGGAATCCCCTTCAATCTTCTACTTTTAGGAGGGAATTGGTAATGATGATTGCAAACATGTACACGTCTTCCTATATGCCCGGCACCCTCAAGAAGGATGCGTTCTTCCTCCGGAAGGTGCTTAGGAAGTGCTGAGTCTGATGATGGCCTAGCATTGTCCCAGTTGGTGAGGAAACTGAGCAGAGTGGAGAGCCTGATGAAGTCACATGTCAAGTATGCAAGAGAGCGCAGACGGAAAGTTCTAGGCTGCTCTGAAGCTTGTCACTAACACAAAGGAATCAGGGTGTGGTGTAGGAGGCCCTTCTGTATTTGTGTTGCTTTCATTGGTTATTAAAAAACTGCCTTAGCCTAGTTGATAGGGCAGAACTCAGGTAGGCGGGGAAGACAGAACAGAATGCTGGGAAGAAAGCTGAGACAGGCAAACGCCATGATTCTCCTACCCGAGATGGACGCTGGTTAGACTCTTGCAGTTAAGCCACAGTCATGTGGTGATACACAGATTTAATAGAAATGGGTTCATCAAGATGTTAGAGTCATCCAATAAGAGGCTAGAAATAATGGGCCAGGCAGTGTTTAAATGAATACAATTTGTGTGTTGTTATTTCAGGGTATAAGCTAGCCAGGCGGCAGGATACAGCCCTCTTACAACAAGGGTGTCTACTCCCGTGCAGTCCCCAAGAAACCAAAGTGTCACGGACGGTGAGGCACTGAACATTTGTAGAAATGGCGGGTTTTTTTTTTTTTTTTTTTATTTGAAACAGAATGTAGACTCAGAGATTCCAAGGCCAAACGACAGCCGTTCAAGCCTGTGCTTGATACTGAATGTTGAACTTCGCTTTGCTAAGCACCACACCAACTAAGTCTAGTGGGTTTGGGGAGCTAGGACTTCAGTTATCGAATCATGAGCAGCTATTTGCACAACAACGTTTTAAAGTGATCAACAATGTATTTTAAACACAACGAAGTTACAAAAGAAAACGATCACACAGAAATACTCCAAACAAAGACACTGCAAACATTCCCAAAACAGTATGATAAGCTTCCAAAGGTGAGAGGGGTCTTTACCCCATTGGAAAGGGGGCAGGTGGAATCCTAAGACTGCTGCTTTTTAGATCTCTAAATATCCTGTACAAACTTTGCCTCTGTGGAAAAGAACAATATACGGGCCGGGCCTACCACTCCCGTGACAAGCTTACACTGCACAGAACAAGGGAAGATATTTTTGAGGAGGATGTAATGTAGATGACCAAACAGTTGACTTCAATTAATCAAGAGGGAGATTAGCCTGAGTGGCCCTGACCTAATCTAAGCTCTTAAAAGGGCTTTTCACAGTTAGAGAGAAGTCAGGAAAACGTTGTGATGCCCTCTGCTAAAAAAAGCACGAGGCTATCTTTAGCTCCCATCCCATCACAACAAAAGCCACTGCACCAGGCTTTTTCTTTTGGGCCACCAACCGGTTCCCAAATCTTGACACGAAGACTTCTTTGTAGTTATAGTTCATTTGTATTTTAATAAATAAAGCTTCCCTGAAGGTCAGTGCAAAGCAGTCACACCAGTCAGCTATACAGGCCAGGCAGTAGTGGCGCACACCTTTAATCCCAGTAGCCATACTAGTTTGCCATATAGGCTGGGCTGTGGTGGTGTGTGGGGTGAGACAGGAATGATGTGGGAAGGTCATTTGTCTATCTGTTGCTTTCATTGGTTAATTAATAAAGAAACTGCTAGGCCTGATAGGTCAGAACGTAGGTGGGTGGAGTAAACAGAACAGAATGCTGGGAAGAAGGGAAGTTAGGCAGTCACCTAACCCCTGCCCATGCAAGCCACCCTAATTAAGTTCAGTGAAACACAAATTGCCCCCAAACAAACTGAACAAAGACACGAAAATAGGAGCAGAATCTGTCGGTAAGAAATAGTTCAGTGGTTGTGGGAGAGTGGTGAGAGAGGCCAATGGGGTATAAATGATCAAATTACATTATATGCCTGCATGAAGTTGTCAAATATTAATAATTTCTAATTTAGTAAAAATGGATATTGCTTATCTCAGTTATACATATACATACATATATACATATTTGCATATACACATATACATATATACATATTTGTATACACACACATATATGGTATTTTTGAGGTCACAAATATCAAACCACACAAGTCTTTTATAGTTGGTTGTTATGACAATATCATGTGTGGGATACTTCCTGTTTGAGAAACAAGGCAAGTACATTATTTAGACAAGGGCTCTTTGAGGAGGTGACATTTAAGTTAAGAAATCAAAATGTTTACACTAGCTATTAACCCTGCTGGCAGACTATCTAGGCTTAGAAACAAAAGGGGCTTCTTTGATGTTCCCCAAACTCTAAACAGCTTACCTGAGTCTCCAATAAATCAACAAAGGATTTATTGTACTAGAAAAATGGCCTATATAAATGGAAACATTTAATAACTGATGATTTCAAGTTATCAGAAAGAGTTAAATAAATGCCATTCAATGTAGACAGAAGTTTCTGTTTCTCTTTACAGTGTACAAGAACATTATCCCACAGAATTTCAATCTTCTGATTATTCTGGGAATTCCTCATATTTATAGAATGGCCAATATGTACAACAGTTGTATAAACAGTTCATTTTCCCTCTTACTGAACCTTTATTAAAAATAACCATTACAGGAATAAGATCTCTTAAGACATCTCCCATAGATTTAAATATCTGCTGCATCTTTCCTCCAATGAGTTCTTGGCTTTCTAAGCTTACTGATTTATTTCTGGAGTCAAGTACTAAAAATTAATCAGGATGTTCAGCATCTCTGTACCTATATTTGCAATACAGGGGGGGGTAGAGTTTAAGATGAGGTCATTTCCTGTTCTAGAATCTAAGAGTTGTACTCTCAAAACTGCTCTTGGCAGTTGCAAATGTGTACTCGTATTTTCCTCCCACTCAGTTTGCTGAAAACACCCCAGATGGCCATTCATGAGTCAAGTATTCTGGTGTTTAAGCAAACTCAATCAGAAGCAAGAGGCTGGGTACATGGATAGAGGAAAGACGGGATTAAAGCCAAAAGTGAATTTTAAAATTCCAGCAGAATAGGAGCCCTCAAAGATGAGCAGAAGATCTCTGCTGAAACAGGAACCAACCAGCAAAGAAGGAATGTGAGTGCCAGCCTAACATTAAATGATAACTATGTCTTATTTTCATATTCGTCCAGCATTGTTCCTTTATGCTTGTGAATCACTGGTTGATAGGTTTTCTACGAGGCGATAAACAAGGTGCTCTCACTTGTCAACCTCTGTGTATTTTCATACCTCAACACCTCAGACAGACTCCATCAGCACTGGGCTCATTCCTTACCCATTCCTCAGAATCCATCTTCCCAAGAGAGGAGGATTTAAGTAGCTCCGTTCCAGTACTCTGACACCCAAGATCCAACTACCTTCTGCTCAGTCCTCCCCCACGTTACACTCTTGTGTACCACGGTGGTTCTTCCCCCTGGAGTTCTGTGCTATTAAAATCAGTTCTTTCCCATATGGAAGGTTCTGCTTTATGCCCCGAGGAAATGGAGTCTTTGTTTTATGACATAGACTTGCAGAAAGTTGTCTTTGTCACCACCCCATCTTCTCAACTTAGAATTTACATCAATCAGGACTGAGGGACCCATGGACTGCTCACAGCTTGGACTCTCCTCTGCTTTTAGCAGCACAGATGCTCCATCATCTGTTTACATGGGCGCTTTATTAAGCTCTTTTTCTAAGGGCCAACTACTGTTGAAAATGATTTGACCTACACACGTCATTTAGCTATCACCGTATCCCTTCAGGTCCCTCCCAGTCCAAGTCAACCACGTCCGTTCCATCTCCTCCAAGTAACATAGTTTGGGCCAGTAAGAGGAAATCTGTTGTATGGTTCCTGTAGCCACAGGAAGAAACAAAGCCTCTTACCACCCCACCCCACCCCCATTCATGTATATGAAAAACATTGACAAGCAGTATCCAAAGAGTTTGTCAACAAACAGATCACCACCTAACTAAGAGACACTAATTCTGTGTATAGAAACAATTAGTAACGGGAGGTGCATTCCTTTCTGCGAGAACGGGACACAGATTATACACTATGTGAAATGTGATTTCAACCGATGCTGTCTCTTCGGGTGGCTGATAAGAGTGTTGATTAAATGATACTTCTAACCACTCCCCAGAGTAAGTCCAACTTATAGTAATTAGCCCACCAACAGTAATTTGTAATACCAAATGAACCATAGGCAGGATTTTGCCTTCTCTGTTCTGTGGATCAAGTGTAACTGCCACAGGCTGTTCCGAAAGTCAGAAATAAAGAAATCTTTCATTAGAATATTCTCTGTAACTACTGTATATATTTTTTAAAAGGGGATGAGGCTATATTTAGATATTTTCAAAATTCTGTGCTTGTTAGTTTTTTCACCATTTGAAACGAACCTTCACAATGTCTGTGAGCTGAGGCTTTTGACTGCGCAGGACTGAGCATGCTCTGCTGGGTGGTTTGGGAAGGGTGGGATTGTTTGTTTATTTTTAGAACACTGGTGTTTGTTTATTTTCTTCCTACCCTGGACCTTTGTGAGCTGCGACTAAAGCTTTCACTGGAGAGGCTCTGAAAGGCTGCAGCTGGGTTACAGAATACATGGTAACTGAGGAGCTGCTGTCTGATTCCAGGCTATGGCATGGACACTGATATTTAACCATATAGTCACAGCTTGCTTAAAAACTAGTTGGATAACCATAGCTTCATGGGTAACAAGGAACAGTTTATTTTTAGCCCTAGTTGTACAAAGTAGTTAGCTTTGAGGGTTGGGGACCTGGCTCAATGGTAGAGCACTTGCCTTGCATGCATAAGACCATTGGCTTGATACACACAAACAGATACACACACAAACACACAGGCACACACAAAGACACACACAGGCACATACACACAGTCACACACATAGAGACACATACACACAAGCACATACACAGACACATACACACAGTCACACACACACAGACACATACACACAGGCGCACACACACACATACATAGACACACACAAACACACACACATAGACACACACACAGGCACACACAGACACACACACACACAACTTCAAGAGATTGTCCTTGAAGGTTGTCCATGCTCTAACACGGTAGTAACAAAAACAGTGAATAATTTCCCTTTTCTGTTATCAAATCTGGGGACCCTTAGCAGACTGAGATTGGAAAAATTCAATAATATTTTCCTAACAGAAACATCCCAGTCAATGTTTTAGCAAGGAAGGCTCAATAATTATTGTTGAGCTAATGAGTTTTGCCTTTCTCAAATTACTTTTGAAAAAATATGATAAGCTCCTCGCCTTTGTATTATTTTCCCCCTTAGGAAAGAGAAAACCCTTTAACACCTCTTCCAACTTATCACTAACTACCAATTTTAAGATAAAACACTATTTGGGGAAGAGCCTAAGATACCACACAGAGGGACTTTGTGTGCACTGGGACTTTAACACCATCTAGATACACGCCTGATGAGGCAGAACATGATGAGATTGATTCCCATAAATGTCACTGCCCCTATTTATTGTCTTTCCCCTTGAACCAGAGCTGTACTGGCTGGACTCCATTGTCTGCCACACAGATTTACTGCAGCTCAGATGCATTCCAGTTCACAATAGACATGTGCCCGCAAAAAACACAAAGCTTCCCACTCCAGCAAGGCAGACAATGCGCTGGCGAAACCCACGCAGCTGCAGAGGGCTTGCAATCTAGGAAGTTTTCAGATGCTTCTTAACTGGATGGAATATCATCTAAGTTGATCTTCAATCCCGAAACGCATTCCCAATGGACAGATTGGTTTATACTTGTCCAAATTAAATGTGTTTTTAGCATTTTGCAAAGACACAGCTAAAGCATTTCTTATTGACATTCTAAGGTTAGGCTGGATTTTCTTGTTGCTTAGGTTTCTCCTGGAGAGTAACTCAGAGATGCTGGAAAGTAGTTAACTATTTCTAGTCTGCAGGGCACACGTTAACCTGCAGCCGACTGAGTATTGGAAGCCGCTGGGTATCTGTGGAGGGAACTGAACAGCATCCTGACAAACACGCAAGGGGAAAGGAAGAGCAAGCTGATGAGTGAAGGGAAGCACCAAATCTACAGTTGAAACAATGCAAAAACAAGCAGAAAACAACAACTGGGATTGCAACAGTCTGCCAGTTGACAGAATACCAGGAAAAGTGCAGACAATAAAACCAGCTAATGTTGGCTAGCCAATAACAGCTGAAGCCTGCACACTGCCAACTGCAGTCACGTCTCTACAACTAGGCGAATCACTGCCTGCTCCCAGACAGAGCGCACAGCTCGCCAGTGCAGACTTTTGTTATTCTGATGTCCAAATACTCGTGCTCCCCCAGATAAGGACAGTGGATTCCTCGCAGCTCTGCTGCAGGGGTTATTTCTGTTTTGGTTCTTGGTCGGGCACCTGTGGCTTATTCCACCCAGGCTGTTTCTGATATTCCTATGCACTCCTGTCGTGGACCGGACTGGCAACAACCATCAGAAATCTTTGCTGTCACAAGCTGCCAGTGCACATGCCATTCGGTGCTAACACTCTGACACAGAAGTTTGTAGACATTTCGATAAGCATGCTATGGGTACACTTCGGTAACACTACTTTTAAATTAGGCTGTAAACAAGCATATCTTACATTTAAATGAAACATGGAGGAGAAATTGAACTGAGGTGAGCTCACCAACCAACGTGACAACAGGGGGAGATTTGGGCTGAGACCAAAGCAGCCAACACTGCTCGGGGACCCTGCCATCATGGCGGCACCATCATGGTGGCATCTTTCATCTCTTCCGCTAGGGGGCCAGGGTCAGTTTCGAACATCTTTAAGTGAACCTTCTGGAAGCTCTGCCAGTCAGTTCAACAGAGTCCTCACTGCTGTGTACCTAGGGTTTTACTACGATATAAAGTACGTTTTCAGCTAATTGGGACTCACCTGCCAGGGGAAACCACATGGTTCCTCCCTCCAAAGTTATTGAATTAGTAGAAACAGGACCTGTGAGATCTTGGTGAGTGGAGGTTTTGCTGTGCAAACTGACTTCCAAGAGATGTTCTCTAACCTCTACACTTGGGGTGTGTGACACACACACACCAACACAAGCATACAAATGTTCACACAACAACAAAATTTAAATCAGTTGAGAGATGGAATTACTATAAATCAATTTAAAAAATAAATCCACAGTATTTAATCTGGGATTAACTTAGATTTTTCTGAGAAATTATCTTTGAAAACAGTATTTTGCTGTGAGTGTATGTCAAATGTGAGCAACCTTTCTATACTGTATTTTAGGATAACTCAAGACTTAACCTAAGACAGAATCAGACTTTTGTTATGGTAAGTATATTTTGAGAACAAATCTATAAAATATTCATATTTACGGCAATACTTAAGGAGTCATGTAGGATATATACTAAAGTCTGAGAACTCAAAGCTTCATCTGAATCCACAGATCCCTTCTACTCTAAGTGTGAATGAAACAGCAAGAGCAAAAACCGAAACAGAAATGTTTATTTGTTAAGGAAAGAAGCCATCTCAGACATCAGTGAGGTGTGAGGCCATGAGGTCTCTAATCTTCCGTCAAGAGCCCAGCCACCAAGTGATGCGCCGGCCATTCAGAACAGACCCAGAATGCACCTGGCCAACCCCAAGCCTCATTATCTTGAAGACACCTGATGCCTTGTGGCCCTCAGCCCCTTGTCCACACTGATTATGTGCCGTGTACCCAGTTTTATAACTGAAGAGGATTTAAAATTCATGAGGCTTGTTGAAAGCCCAGCGGGTACATTCTACTCATCCCAGTGTATGGGAAAAAGAGCCGGACCGACGTTTCAGTCAAGGCCATTATTGTGTTTGAACAACCATACTCCATTAAGTTGCTAATAACCCTGCTTGGAGATGTTGATCCCCTCAGCCCTACGGCTGCACTCCCTGCCTTCCTCCACTCTTGCCCTACGTCACTCTGGGCAGTAGTACTTTCTCTGTGCCCTTTATTCCACGGTTGCCCAGAATTCAAAGCGCTTATTCAGTGAGGTTGTAATCCAGTTTAGTACGCTGTTAATGGAATTCTCTAGAGAAGATCATGGAAAAGGAAAACCACACTTGCTCTGGGGTCAGTGGCTAATTTTAAGGGGAACACAGTCCGAAGGAAAAGGCGGGATCTATGAGGCATTAAGGAAAAAAAAAGAAGAGAAAACATCCGCCTCCATAATTTTCCAATATTCCTTAAAAATAAACACAAGCCCAAGTTTGGAGTGGTAAGATCCTGTCCTGCAGATGAACAGCAGCACTTGCTGGCATTCATGGGTGCTAGGAGGCACGGGTTTCCTTCCACACCGCGGGAGCTTTGCCTCCCTTCCCTTCATTTATTCTGGGGTTCAGCAATGAACCTCACAAATATTCTTTTTTTTCCCTAAACTTCACAAGTCTTGACAGTCCCTCAGAGTGAGTGTGACACAGAATGGGTTAGAAGCTGTAACGTGTGCTGGTCACTAGCGTGGCCGGTTTTCTATCTGCCATAAATGTCACACGAAGCCACTGCTGTTACTAGGACTTAATGTCCTGCAAACACACGGAGCAGAGCGGATGCCTGTGGAGGCTGGCATTTTTGAAAGAAGGAATACATTACTTACACTGTCTGACGTTTATCCCCGTTAACAATGAACTGGAAGTGTAACATTTGAAACAAACAAAAACAAAAAACTAAAGTTAAGGGAATACGTGTCTTCATTTTTAAACACTGTTATCAAATGGCAATTATTTCCTTGCTCCTTTTCCTATCCAGAAGGTTTGGAAGAAAATGTTTTCCCACATTCTGGGTGGGTACCAAATGCCCGTCTCTCTACGGACAGTTTCAGATGAATAGAATTAGAGAAGTTTTTCTTCTATGGGGTAACTGGGTTAGAAAAAACTGTCAGCGCACCCCAAATGATTACTTATCAGCAAAATTAAGCTGAATGCAAGTATGGTTCGGGCCAGCGAGATGGTGAAGATGCTGCCAGCAAGCCTGATGACCTGAGTTCCCACCCCAGAAGCCATGGTGGGAGAGAACCGACGCCCACAAGTTGTCCTGTGACCCCCACAAGCACACCAGCACACACACACACACACACACACACAAATGTAATAAGTACTTTATAAAGTAGAATGTACTTCCTGAATTACTTTATGACTAGGAAAATATTTGAATAAATCTTTTTTTAGAGTAACCAAGATTAGGTATAGTTTCCTCTCTAAAACCCCTCAGTGAGGACACATAAAAAACAGCTCTAAGACCTGAATAAAGCTTTAGTAGAGGGGAAATTAATGTTAAAGCAACAATAATATGATTCAACAAAAACAAAAATGAGTAATAGCTCCAATATTGAAAGTCATGGAATTACAGTGATTTCCCAATCCCTCAGAAACAGAAAAGCACCATTCATTGCGCTAACAAGTGTTTATTGATCACGTCTGTGTCCAAGCTGGATGCACAGACATGTGTAGCAAATTCTCGACCGGAGAACCAAGTGAAAACAAGTGAATCCAGCATATAAACTTGAAGAACTGTGAAGCGGGACAAACAGGAGATTAATCCTAGTGCTCACACAGACCAGGCGACCAGGCCCCAACTATAAGGAACAGTCTTCAGTCACAAGAAGAAAAGCAGAATTAGAACACAGGCTCCCTTTCTTGTTTGCAGGACAAGATATGTGGTGAACTAGAAATGTCATTGAGGAGAAAAGCCAAGATTACGACTACTAATAAGAAACTAAGCCGGGCCATGGTGGCGCACGCCTTTAATCCCAGCACTCGGGAGGCAGAGGCAGGCGGATCTCTGTGAGTTTGAGACCAGCTTGGTCTACAGAGCTAGTTCCAGGACAGGCTCCAAAGTCACAGAGAAACCCTGTATCAAAAAAAAAAAAAAAAAAAAAAAAAAAAAAAAAGAAACTAAAAAGATTCTGCTTGAATTATTTGGAAATATCTAATAAGTTATTAATTATATATGAACATGTATTCAAAGTTCCTCCTGAAGTTTTTACATTGCTGTGAGCTCACCTACTTCTATGTAAGACATGAGTGAGGACCACGGGCCACCATGACATGTTCCAGACAAAGACATTTGAGAAGTTTCCACAAAAAAAATGCAGAATTAATGATCTACGTGTTTTCCAACTGCTCTTGACAGGAAGTCTTAAAAAATCAACACTATTTTACAACAGTGTCAAGATTTTCCCTAAAAAGACTCCTTTGAGAAGCAACATCCTTCTTTTTCCTTGCGACTCTCTCTTTCACAAACACACACAGACTCACACAAGCAAAAGCACTTCCCATACCCTGCCACTTGGAGTATGACTTTTAATTCATCTGAGGATTGGGGATTTGGCTTCCCAGGCAAGTCTTTTCATTAATATCTGAAAGCCTGTTGACCTGAAGACTTGGAAAATATACAGACAGTGACACCGTTTCTACTTGATAATTTCTCAGTGGAAATGCCCTTAAATGAGCAACAAGCTTTCAGCATTAGAAACTCAGATTGGTTTCATAAAGCAGTGAGTCTGGCTTTTGGTAGTCAACTTAACGGGATTTCATTCCACAGGTCCCAACCACGTTCTCCCACACTGGTATTTAGGAAGGATGCAAATGAAAGATCTTGTGTACGTATGAGTGGGGGTACCATTCTGCCAAGCAGGAACGTGCTAAGAGGAGCTAATGAGGGTGACTGAGGTCCGCTCTCCAGAGGCAGAGCTGCAGAGCAGATGAAAAGTGTTGAGTGGGGAGGTCATTTTTAATCCTCCCAGAGCCTCTTCCCAAAGACGGCGAATGCAAACCTTTGTATGTGTACTTAGCACGCCCTGATTAGCAAAAAAATTCTCATAATGAAGAGAACTGAATGCCACAATAGTAGCAGTAAATTAGCATGTCTGTGGAACCTGCTACTTTATTCAACAAATGGAAATCCTGGCAAATCCAAGACTCTATTGCTGCAAACGAAGCAGGTATCCAGACACGTGTTCTGTACCATCACTAAGCCAAGCGCAACTGGAGACAGTTAATGTGGCTGCCATTTGTTCGAAACCCTGCAGAGGTTACACAAGGACAGGTGAAGAATCAGGCAGGGTTGACAGCGCAAATTAAACGAGTCTCCAAGGCAAATTTCTGAGGTTTACTGCTCTGCCATTCCTAAGCTCTCTCCCCTACTCCTTCGACGCAGAGAGGTGTCTTAGGCTTGTCTGTTGTCATCGGTGTGACAAAACACCTGGTGCGCAGTAAACTCAAGGGAGGCAGGGTCTCTTTTGTCTCACAATTATTGAGTCCAATCCATCTTTGCAGGGACGTCATAGAAGGGGAACATGGGTAGCTGGTCACATTGTGTCAGGAAGCAGAGAGAGACGATTGCTTCTGTTCAGTTTGGTTTCTCCTTACTCAGGCTAGAGCCCTGCTCACAGATAGTCTTGCTAATTTAGATAACTCCTCAGTGGCATACCTGGGGGCCAACCTCATCCACATCATCTCTCACAGGAACCCCAGAGGCTAACCTCATCCAGACCATCTTTCACAGGCATACTGAGAGGCTAACCTCATCCAGACCATCTTTCACAGGCATACTGAGAG
>NC_022022.1:39336953-39339392 GCF_000317375.1 Microtus ochrogaster | reverse complement strand
CCCTTCCCCCCTCCTCCCACCCTTCTCCCCCTCCCCCACTCCTCTCCCCCTCCCTCTCCAGTCCAATGGGCAGTCAGGGTTCCCTGCCCTGTGGTAAGTCCTAGGTCCTTAAAAATTTATTTTATCTTTATTTCTATGTATGTGCGTGTGTTTGCAGCTGTGTATCTGCCATGTGTGTGCAGTTACCCATGAAAGCCAGAAGGGGGCATCAGATCCCTTGGAACTGGAGCTATAGATGGTTATGGGTCACTTGAGGTAGGTGCTGGGAATGCAACTTAGGCCCCTACAAGTATACCGAGCTATTCACCCTATTTTCACTGCTCTGCAGAAGAAACTGAGGCACCGAGCACTTGTATATCTTGTGAGGGAGAGGATACACACACCACATCCTCTTTTTAACCAAGACCATATACCGACCTTCTCGTCTGTCCACCCATTTGCTGCCCCTCTATCCAACACATGGATCCCCTAACCTGCCGCTGCTCAGACCTTCTACCTCAGCCAAATGTCAGCACGGTCTTAGTCACCAACCCAGGAGACTTGGTGTCAGGTTTGATTCCCTGACTGTCACCGTTCATTTGCCTCTGCCCTGGGAAGGTCCCGTTCTGCTCCATCCTCCCTCTGCTATGGCCAGGAAATGGCCACCAGACAGCTGCTTTTCTCACGGACCATGCTCCTCTTTCCTGGTATACACTGTCTGCAAACGCTTGTAGCGTATATCTGACTGGGTTTTATGACAGTTTACAGCAAAGGGGAAATTCCTCCAGCCATTCATCTTTCATGCACAGAAGTGAATTGCACAAGTCTATACATGGTTACTCTGCCTCCATGGTAACCTCTATGATAACACTATGTAATTTCTCATCATTCCAGAGAGTATATTTTTCTCATTACAATAATGAGGACCAGCATGATCTCCCCCACCCCCGACAAATAATAAATCAATACACAGTTTTGCAACTACTTCTGTCAGAACAAGGGATGGGCGAGCAAATGAGACATCTGTGTCATGTTAGCTAAAATAATAGGGCTCAATACGGTTGTCCACCTTAACAGAGGATCTGAGAGGCTAATGAAGAAGACCTGTGGCTTCTGTGTCTGGACTCTGTGTGTGTGGGGGGAGTCCCTATAATAGTAAGGTGATTAATGAACAAATGTAACCATTATATTAAAATTAAGAGCCAGAAGTGCTACTTATGCCTCCCCTTCACCTCTGCAGTATCTACTTAAGCTCCTGAATAAGGAGGCCCGCCAGAGCATCTTTGCAGAAGGACTCAGAACTGCTGGCTCAGTGCAAAGTGATGAACGCACAACCACGCCACAGCTGTACAGCTTTTCTGCTCGAAGCAAAACCAGATTTAGAATGTCTTGGGAGAAAATATCCCATCTGTCCAAAATCATCATAGAAAAAAATAATCAAAGATTAGTGAAAACAGGTACTGAGTCATAGCTTCATAACTATGTTCTTTAACAGCACGGCCTGAGGAGCGCTCCCCGATGGGAAACATATTTTAAAAGAATGCCACCATGTTGGAAAGCCTGTCGGTCCTTCCTTCAAAGGGAAGCCAAGCCTACTTGGCTGGAGCATGGGGTGTCATCACTTATCTGAGATGGGCTACTCTGCTGTCAGGCCAGCCAGGAGGGAGGGGCCCCAGCACAGCGGCAGGGCTCATGGATACCGGGTGGGATGGACAGATTTCATCTTCACTGGTCACACAACACTGAGCTATCGTTCAACTTCTACAGCTTCTGATTCTTCACTTCTAAAGTGGAGATGACAGGAGCCACGGTCTCCTAGAGGCACCCCGATGATCAAAAGTGAGAACACATGGAAAAACCTCGGGACAAAGGCTGGCACACAGCACGCCCTGAAAGAAACCTTGGGACAAAATCAAACCCCCGCCTATGTCAGGTAAGACCTCTACCACTGAGCTGTACTCCCAGCCTTGGCCACACAATTAATTGTTAAAAAAAAATACATAAGTTGCCTCTCCATCATCTACCTTTGAAATACAAAGTAAGCAGAGTAGATATACGTAATACTTCCATAAAAATACAAAGAGAGTAAATGCCATAAGCTGGTAGATTACAAAACTAATACACATACCTGAACAAAAATAATCATAAAAATTATTTTATGGGTTAGCAAGAGGGCTCAGGGGCCGGGTAAAGGTGCTTGCCATCAAGCAAGGCCACTTTGAGAGTGGCCCTCAGGACTCACACGGTGGGAGGAAAAACCAGGTTCTGAAAGCTGACCTCTGGACTCTAAACACAGCCCCCAAATAAATGCAATGTAACAAAAAGTTTAAAGCCTGATTATTTTAGCCATGTCCATGAGAAACGATGCTGGAAGCATGGGTAGCACCCAGAAACAATACCAGAGGCATGGGGAGCACCCAGAAACAATACCAGAGGCATGGGTAGCACCCAGAAACAATA
>NC_022022.1:39315523-39336853 GCF_000317375.1 Microtus ochrogaster | reverse complement strand
AGCACCCAGAAACAATACCAGAGGCATGGGGAGCACCCAGAAACAATACCAGAGGCATGGGGAGCACTTTGTCTACTTCTTCTACCCACTTTCCCTCCAGATCTGCTATCTGGCATAGTCATTTCCCATGATAAAGATGAGGTTACACTTTACAGAGGAATTTCACTGGTAGAAACCACTTGAGAATATCCCACAATAATGACCATCTAGGAAAAGCTATGGCTCCCCGAGGAATGAAAGATGTCACTTCTGTTGTGCTCCTCATGAAACCATATCTTTGACTTTTAATGCAGACAGTTTGGCCCTAAGACAGAATCTCAGTGGCCCAGGCATCGTCACCAAAAGGAATACAACTCCCTGGATGCTACGCAGCGAAGTGGTTAAGTTTGTTTGTGGGTTTTGGAATCAAACAACTTGATTCAAATCTTTGCTCTGACTCCCTAGCTCATCAGGCAAAAGTGACTTATACTCAAACCTTAGTTTCGTCAACTGTAGGATATATATTAAAACTGACACCATAAACCTACTGTCTAGAAAGCATTCAGAAGGCTGGGAATGCAGCTCGGCGACAGGGCAGTTGGCGTGACTCCTGCTCAGCAAATGTTCATTACACAGTCATACCTTATTGCAGAGTCTTTAACTAGGAGTCTCGGACAATCCTTACAAATGTCAGAACATAGCCATGTGTCGTCTTCACGGCTGGTTTGTGCACCCACTCGGCAGACAGATGTGGGCCGAGTGGCTGTGCTGTGGGAGGCTCCGTGTTGGATGCTTTAGTTACCTCCCTGAAATCCTCTTTGCTACAGACTGTGGCCACATCACAATGGCTACGTTACCAGTTAACATATGGGCATGGCACTGTGTGTACCAAAGAGGAGATGCCAACAGGCTTTTGTGGAGTGCATGACAAGAATGAGTGACTGGCACAGCCCGGAAAGGATTCAAATGAATTTCCTGAACCTCAGCAAGCTCACATTCTAGCTGAAGGCAAAATCAGCCCCACTCCCACAAAAGGAATGGAAGAGGGAGGGGATTCCAGGCAGTGGGATGGCAATTAGCGAAATATCCCAAATTGTTTTACAATTATGTCACATAATTCAGTAACAATGAAAAGAGTGTGTAGTCAAACTTGACACTTCTAGAAGATCTTAAGAACACTTTTATTGCTTAATAGAAGAAACTCAAATCAATTTTATATTGAATTAAAATAAAAAGAAAGGACTATGCCCTCATATATTCTTAGCTCAAGCCCCAAACTGTCCCGAGACGAAGAAGGGCCAAAGTCTATTTCTGTGTAGACCCAGCATAGCCCAATCTTCTGGCAAGGCAAAGCTGACCTAACAACCCAATGGTACCTTTGTGGTCAACTCTCCTGTCCAAGGCATTCCACAGAGCACCAGGAAACAGGGGCAGAGAAAACAGCGGAGGCTGTGAAGGGCAGGGACGTGTGGCTGCCAGCCCACCCAGTCCAGTGAGTAGCTCCCTCGAGATGTGAAACATCTCTGAGCACGATGGACCAGGAGAGTGCCCTGCAATGCTCTGCTTAAAGGAGACAGAGACAGGGCCCCCTGCTTCCCACCTTCTGTGTACAACACTCTTGTAGGAGGGAGAGGAAAGGGAGCATTGTACAGAAGGTGGGAAGGCTGTGGACATATTCTGACTGCACTTCTTAACTTCTCTCTAGTTAATCCTGAACCACATTAGGACTCAAGAGGTGTGTTATTTTCTGCCATAGGTAGCATAAAATTCAGCAGTCTTAGTACAATTTTTTTTTTAATTGGCCTCTGCCTTCAGTTCCTGGCATAGAGCCCCTAAGGACCCTGGGATTTCCTGAGTGATAAGCGTCTTTTGTTTTTCTTAACAAGCCTCCATCCATTGCACTTGATTTATAGCTGGCCGGATGGGGGCCTGTTTTCAAATGAAGCTGGTCAGAAGACCAATGATTGTAGGGCTGGAGTGTGGACATTTCACCCAGAGATCTCCAGGAAAAGGGCGGCGGCGGCTAAAGATTACTTTCTGGGACAAATACCCAATGATACGATTTGAGGAGTTCCAGGGTTAGTGAACACCCTGAGGTGCTGGGAGGATGGTACATCCGGAAAAAGCATGAAGTCCCTGCTCATCTCCATACCGTCCTACACGTCATTTCCCCCTAGCCAGCCCCAAGTGGTATCCTTGACCATGAACTGGTGAATGTAAGCAGTGTTTTCCTGAACCTGTGATCCAGTTTCATTATTGAACACCAGCATGTGGTCACAGAAGCAATGGCAGAAGTGCAAACTTGTGGTCAGCATGAGAAGCAGGGGCAGACCCCAGGAACCACACCCCTACCTGATGGATTCTGAAGCTCACTCGGGTATGTCAGACTTGAGATGAGCACGAAGATGGAAGAGATGGAGTTTCAGGGTCAAGTCTCGGCTTAGGGAGTCTCAGTGACCAGACTGGTCACTGTGCCAATTAAAAAGGTGAAGAGTGAGAAAGGAGATGGGGTGCTGTGGCACACAGGGTCCAGGAGTGCACAAAGGGACCTAGTGACTCAAGTCCATCTTCAAGGTATTGCCATGCGATTTGGGCTTAAATACAGTTAGGACTGGAACAGGGTAAGAGCTATGCATAGACAGTCTGGTCAATTTAGTCCTTTCTACCATGGCTCTTCACTGTACTCAAGGATTTCAGTAAGAAACGCTTATTGGTTGAGAGAGTGAGGTATCCTGCGTCATGGTGCTGCCTCCCCACCACGGACAATTACCCTCATTTTGTAGAGCGTCCATCAGCTAACTGATGCTCGCAGGGGCAGGGGAGGCAAGGCTGGTTTCTTGTCATCAAGGTGTTTATCAGTCGGAACTGCCACTCCTAGAGTCCAAGGTGATTATAGGACAGTAACTGGAAAACTTCAGGTGACATTTAAGGGACTGGAAGAGGTACCGTGGGGTACCGTAAACCCCACGATAGTGACTTAAAGAAACAGATAGAAAGGTAGAGATGCTCAGCTTTTCTCCTCTTCTGAGTGATTTTGCTGGCCTAGAGGAAGAGAACACTTTCTGGCTAAAGTGGTTTTGAAGTGCAGATCCCAGGGTTCACTATGAACATAGAACCCCTCACTAGAAATGGATCCAGAAGATAAATTTATAACCTGATATTGCCCCCAAAGGGGAGGAGGAGGCTTCGTTTGAAATCAATGCTGGTGTGGTGTTGCACGCCTTTAATCCCAACAATCAGGAGGCAGAGGCAGGTGAGTTCAATTTCTGTGAGTTCAATGCCAGCCTGGTCTATATAGTGAGTTCCTGTGCAGCCAAGGCTATGATAAATAATAAAACGATCCTAAAGTCAGAGTATTCTTATTGTTTGTCCATTAAGCTAGTTCAGTGCCTGGGCGCATCATCTGTGGAGAGGCACCTTGGAGACGGAATCAGCCGTCACTGCCTAGCTTGAGTGGCTGCTTCACTGAGGTTGATTCCATTGAGACCGCCACTATGCCAATTCGGTTAAGTGGAATAGTAGGGCCTTGACGGCTTACTTTTATCTTCGTGGATGTGCTCAAGAGGACTCAAAGGACTCACCCATCCCGTCCATCGGCAAAGCTTGGCCTTATTTGCTGTACGTCAGTCACTTCCAAATACAATCTTGACTTTACTAGAACTATCTATCAAAAAACAAACCCAGGAAGGCTGCCTGAAAACCTAGTCCACTCTTCTGGAAATTATAAAACATTCACCTGAATTCAGAGGGTTCATGTGCTGTCATCTGGAATTCAGAGAATTGCTCCAAGTGTAAAGATATAATAGGTACCATGGCTTACATCAGAATACACTGTCCATGGAGTCCCCAGGAGGTGAGGCCACTGAGAACTCCAGGTTAAGTGTATCTTCTCAGTCATGTTCCTAGAGGGGTTGGGAAAGCACCTGATCCTTGGGTGAGATGGCCTAAGGTTAGGGACACCTCCTAAGAAACACTTTCCCCGATAACCATGGCAAACAGAGGCAGACGGAAGGTAAAGAGAACATAGGGAGAAGCTAAGTATGTCCAGGGGGAGGAGCATGGTGCGTGAACCAGACAAGAACAAAAAAACAGTCACCCCAAGTTTTCATCTGGTGAGGCTTTTATTGAGGAAGGCGTGAAAACTGGGCTGGAGCTATGAGAAGACTTGTCAGCATGGACGAAGTCCTGAGTTCAATCCTCAATGCCACATATCCGTACCACCAGATATGGGGGTACACCAGATATGGGGGTACACACCTCAATCCTCAATGCCACATATCCGTATCACCAGATATGGGGGTACACCAGATATGGGGGTACACACCTGGCATCCTAGCTTCCAGAGATAGAAGCAAATCAGAAGTTCGAGGCCTCAGCTATATAGCAGGTTTGAGGCCAATCTGGGCTCGGTGAGATACTTCCTCAAAAACAACTTCATTTGACTCGAGAAGCAAGAACCTTAATTGTGAAAACTATCCTCCACTTCCTGAGTCGACAGAGGAAGAAATAAGCTCAGTCTACCACTGCTCACTTAACTTTGCTGTCAGACAAAGGATATTCTGTGGGGCTCAAAATTCACAACAGGTATGTTAGATAGGAGATGACTACACATGAATTTGATCACCCCACGTTTCGCTTTTAGCTTTCGTTGGCTTTGGGCCAAGAAGGGGCAGTATTTACAGCTGTCATTTCACCCTTTAGCTTTGTGGCCAGTTCAAAGCCCCTGCCACTGGTTCATACTTAACCTCACACTTCTGAGCTCCGAGCTGCTCATCCAGTACATTTTGAACCACACAGAGGCAGAGTTTGAGGGCAGACAGGTTGCTCATGAAAAGATAAGGCTTTGGAAGTGTTCAGCTGCTTCCTTGAGAATCTGCCTCTCTTCCCAATCGCCAACTTGCTGCTTACCCCAGCAGGAACTAATCTGTTTAGATGTTTGGGTCTGCACAGTGCCACCAAGGCCACCTCTATCTGTCACTCAAAAAGCTGAGAGTGGAGTCTACGACGCACCTACAACAGTGTGTGGGTCCTGCGTGTTATCAGTCACGTTCCTGGCTCCATCTGAGGGCAATTTGTTTTATCTCTTTGTCCATCTTTTTGATGGATTGCCCTTATATTTTACATATCCTTCTAAGCTGCACTATGCTTGTGCATAAATGCAAAACATAAAAATGTAACCAGAGGTTTGATTCAACCCAGATCTGTGATGTGATCACATCTTTTAAAGATGCAGTAGGCAGATATCTGGGGCACTCAAACTATCTACACAACAAAGCACACTGGAGTAGAAAATGCTAATACTTCTCAGGACAGTAAATGAAGATTGGCTCACCACTAGATTTTGGTGCTCCTAGGAATGGCATGTAAGGATCTATGAGGATGTCCTGTGTTGATACAGGCCAGCATTAAGATCTGAGAAGCATCTCCTCTCTCCATGAGTCTACAGCTCCGTAAAGCTTCCTTCTTTAGAAGGAATCCTACAATGAGACCTAGAAACTTAGGGAAAGTCCAACCTATCATAACTGACATTTCCTTCCTTCATTTACCTAGATTTATCCATTTCCTGGGAACACTGGAGCGTGACTGAACAAGTCAGATAAAGACTAAGCTTGTATGCAGAATACTGTAGCTAACAGTTACCGCTAGGAAAAAGAGCAGCACAGAGCTAGAAAATAATTTTCCTTGAATTTAAAAAGAAACAGCCCCAAGATATCTTAAAAGACTTGTCATCTAGCTGCAGAATCAGATACTTAGTTATATGGTCATTTTTAAGTGCACTATTAAGGGCTAGAGAGGCCAAGAGCACACACGACTCCTATACAAGGAGAGTTTGTTCCCCAGAACCCATGTCAGGTGGTGCATAACAGCTTAAAGCTCTACCTCCAGGGGGATTTGACGCCCCCTTCTGGCCTCTGCAGGCACCAGCATTCACACACATACACCCACATAAAGATATTATTTTACCTGAAGAAAATAGTTTTCACAAAGTATTTGGCACTTTTTAACATCTCCTCTCTCTCTCTCTCTCTCTCTCTCTCTCTCTCTCTCTCTCTCTCTTCTCTCTCTCTCTCTCTCTCTGTATGTTAAAGTCCATCTCTTATTTTTTTATTGCCATTAGAAAAATAATATAATCTTCTCCCATCCCCACTAAGAGCTTATGACAATGAGATGATCTTTTCCTCTCTCAATTAAGAGATTATGGCAAAGAGAGTGCTTGGCAGTTTTTGTTTTAAAGCAAAACATTTTCTCAAAGACAGTATGCATGTACTTCCTACACTGTTTTGGCTGCAGATTACCTTAGGGTTTCTTCTGGGCTCTAGCATTTCACATACAAATAATAAAATTGCTGTGCAGCTTTGCTTTTCTGTGAAACACACACATCTTGAATTCCATAACTAGAGAACACAACTATTAAAAATATTCTCAGAATTCTCCTTCTCTCTCTCTCTCTCTCTCTCTCTGCTCTAATAACATTAACTTAACCCCAACAGACACCCGTTCTCTTAAGAGAGCTGTGTACACACCTATGGAGCAGTGTCTGTTCCCGATGATAAGAAGGATGTGTGTGTATTGGCCATGGTTTGGGAGCTTCCCTTGTTCCTGCTTCGGGTTTTCTGGCGAGTAATGAGAATGAGTCTGAGGGATTTTTTCCCTTGGGCATGTAAACATCTAAGTTTACCAAACCAAATCACAGAGCGGAGAGGAAGGGAAATGAAATTCAAGTTACATCCAAGAACTATCTGAAAAGAATCATTCAAAACGTGCGAAACACACTGTACCCAAGATGTGCTCAAAGGCTTGTTCCTGTGAGAGCTGCCTCAGCATCCCCGAGCTCGGCAGGCTCGGGAGAGGAATCTCATCTCCAGGCACAGTGGCCTGGGGCTTTCACAGTTTATCAACTGGAACTCTTAGCAGTCTACTTAAAAAATCATCTCAGGTCAGAAACTCAAATATGGATCTATTTTTCAACTCCCAAGTTGCTTCTTAGTCAATACAGCATGAAATAGTCTGAGCCGAGGCTTCCTCAGGCTGGCTGTGGTTCAGTTCTACAGTTATTAAGGGGAATAAATAAGCTGCCCTCAAAAGGAAAGAATCATGTCTACACTCTGTCAGAAAAAGATCTACTTCCTTCCCTCATGCTGAATTATGTATTAAGTCAGTTTGTATTTTATTTTGGACCATTAATCTGTAATTCAGCATAGCTGTTAAAAAAATCTATGAATGTTTCACTCTCTTTTGTATCAAGTTGTTTACCAGAAAAATAATTCACTCAGTGGAAGATGTAAAATCTAGTTTCCCCTGTGTGATCACTGACAAATGGATACACAATGTACTCTTGGCGAAATTTACTTACTAAATTATAGCAATATATCTGTTGACAGTAAAAGAACATTTATTGATACAAAGCAATTATATATTTCAAAAATCACAGCTATTCGCTTTCTTCTGCTACTTGTAACAGGTTAAGAAATTATTCTACAACTAGTTTTTTTTAAAAAAAAAAAAAACATTTGACAAGCCCAGGTTTGATAGGATTTCCCCCTACATATTACAATTCATAACTCAAAGCGCAGATCAACACTAGAACCCACAAGTATTAAGCATTCAGTAACATCTATTTTAGAATTCACTGAGAGGTTGCCACAGCAGCACATAGTGAGCGTCTAGGTGAACTTTGCCTACAACCACGGGTGACAAGGTGGTTCTGCTGGGCTTCAGGTGTCCTTACCATAGCTGACTGCCATCAAACTCCATCCAAAACTGCCCTGGGAAAGCAGCCCCTCCGCAATCTTTTCAACAGACTCCCTGTTTGAACATCCGCTTGTGACTGTAGAACACTCTGACCCAGAATGAGCTGTGCAGCAAACACAACTAACACCACTGCACCTCCAGACAGAAAAAAAAAAAAAAAAAAAAACCAAACCCAAAAATCCAGGAGTCAGTTTTCCAGACACTTGTGGGAATATAAGAGCATGTCTGCGGAAACCAAATCCAAGAGTCCGATGGCACTGGAGACGCAAGTGTTTCTTTACACTCTCTCTAATGGCTTTTCCGTTCTTGGTGTTCTATAACGCATATCTGAGCCATGATTTAGAAAGCGAGAATCCCTCGCCTTCCTCCTCTCTCTTCCTCAGTTGTTCCAAGGAGAAGCCTTGTCGGATCCCAGCACTGCAATTTAAGTCACTTAGTGACGATTCTCTTTACCTCGGGAAACACATTCTCTAGCCATTAACCCCCATTCCTTTCCTTTGGCTTCTCTTTGGCTTCATTGTTGCCAGGGCCTGGCTGACTCTTCCCCCCGCCCCCCACCTCCTTTGGCTTCTCTTTGGCTTCATTGTTGCCAGGGCCTGGCTGACTCCCCCCCACCGGGGAGTGCAAGGCAGTGTAACTGCTGTAGGTAAAGCATGCCAGCCAACACAACCTCTAGATCTTATGCTAACCACACTCTCCTTCGAATACCTTTCATAAATTAAAGACATCTCGCGAAATAAGTCAGGCCTGGTGGCACAGACCTGTTATCCCCAGAGGAAGGCAAGTTCAAGGCCTTTCTAGGTTACAGAGTGAGTTCAAAGTGAGCCTGGGCAAGAGACTGCGACTGTGGGTCTCTTAAAAAAGGGCTGGGGAAGTAGCTCGGTGAGAGATCGCTTGTATAAGCTGGGTTCAACTCCTAGCACTGAAGACATTGTCACCTTATTGTAACCAGTATACAGTGAGTTTCTGGAATATTTTCAGCCTTCTTCCAACAAAATTCCAATTTATGAACCTTTAAGGATTAGATATTATGACTCACAAGTAAAGTTAATGAGGACAAATCAGGTCAACATTATAACTCACCAACATCATACCCTTATCCTCTAGTCCCCTTCCCTCCTTCACAGGTGTTTATGAGGCCTTTCCTTTTCTATCCAGAGGCTACAGAGTTCTGTGTCAGGACTATCTAATTCCTACTTCATGTTAGGTGATTCGGGAGGCATTGTTTCACTTGATCTACTGCCTAGCATAAGAAAGAGGTATCTACGCCATCTCTTGTTTTTGTTTTTTTATTTTTTTTTTCTCTTAAGATCACAGAAAGAAACAGTCAAACACCTGAGGAACAGTTCTGGCTTTTCCTAGAGACTCACAATGAGAAAAATGCACTGCAAAAGTATGGGTGTTCAGGTATCTAAAGGGTGAGCACCGTTGGTTATCAACGCAGACGTGGAGATTCGGCCTTTGAGCAAACACAGGTGTTCAGAAGCTTGCCTGTGTCAGTGCGGTCACTTCTTAGTTTTCGCTAGACTTGATTTATGGTCTTAAAAAACAACATTGTATTCACAGCAACTAGACTGGAACCAAGGCTCAGTCGCTTCCCTGCCACACAACTACGGTGGCTAGAGTTATAGTTGAGACAAAAGTCTCCGGAGCAGGTGAGGTCATCCATAAGGACGTCTAGGAGGGCAGGGGCCAAGAACCCAAGAGTCACCAGTATCTGGCTTCTCTGCAGAAGAGAGAGTGTAGGTGTGGTGCTCCTTTGGGTTCAGGGCCATCACAGGTAGCAAATGTCCTCACCATGACCCAAACACGTGTCTGCTGGAATGAGACAAAGACAGAACACTCACTGCCAACCTGAAACAAACAGGGCTCTTGTGAACACGCAGAGGCATGTTGACATGAACCTCTGACATGCAGAGGCATGTTCACATGAACCTCTGACAGACATGTAGAGGCGTGTTGACATGAACCTCTGACATGCAGAGGCGTGTTGACATGAACCTCTGACAGACATGTAGAGGCGTGTTAACATGAACCTCTGACATGCAGAGGCATGTTGAATGAACCTCTGACATTCAGAGGCGTGTTGACATGAACCTCTGACATGCAGAGGTGTGTTGACATGAACTTCTGATGTGCAGAGGTGTGTTGACATGAACCTCTGACAGACATGTAGAAGCGTGTTGACATGAACCTCTGACATGCAGAAGCGTGTTGACATGAACCTCTGACATGCAGAGGCGTGTTGACATGAACGTCTGGCAATCTGAGACAAGCAGAGCACCGGCACTCATCCTGGAGTCTGCTGCTGCAGCTACTGAGGTCTGGCGTCTGAATCCTGTAACTACCTGGGGTTGTGACCATGTGTTTAGCCGACTGGTGTGGATGGTAGGGCCCAAAGGGCCCTAAACAGTGGGACCTCGGAGCAGCACCTGGCAGTTGTAGCACCTTGGCTTGTGCCACTCCAAGGCCCAAATTCCATCTCGAAAGCTCCTTTTAGGATGTTTGATACGGCTTAGATGAAATGCGATTTCATTTTGGGAAACTAAAGACTGTAGAGGGAAGGAAAAGCCTAGCTTGCTTTCTATTGCTGCAGTGAAGCATCATGCCCAGGGGCAGTCTGGGAAGGAAGGGGTTGATCTGGGTCACAGGCCTTGATCATGGTCTATCATGAATGGAAGGCGGAGCAGGAAACTCAAAGCAGGAACCTGGAGGCAGGAACTCAAGCAGAGATTTAGGAGGAGCGCTGCTTGCTGGCTTGCTCCTCATGACTTGCTCAGCCTTCTGTTTTATAACCCAGGATCATCTGCCCAGGGTGTAGCTATGTGTATATCGGGCACTCCCACATTAATTATTAATGTGGAAAATGTTCCAAAGATACATCCATAGACATGCTGCATGGACATATTTTCTCAACTGAGGTTACTTCTTTTGGGGGATGATTATAGCTTCTGTCAGGTCAACAACAACGAAAAGAAGCTAGTAGACACAGGAAGGTTATACCATCATTAGCTCTGACCTCTGTGTGTGTGTGTGTGTGTGTATGGTGTGTTTGTGCTGCTGGGCCATAGTTAGGCAAGTGTTCTACCACGGAGCCACATTCCCAGTCCCCAAACATCTTGTTTGTATGTTAGGCTTCGTTTCACTCAATCTTCCTTTTTAAACTGGTATTTCCCATTATCTCTTTTAAATCATCAGAATAAAATTTTAGCTTCCAGCATTAAAAAAAGCAAATTCAACAATCATGAAATCATTACCAAGTTCACAAAGAAGATCAATATAACAGCTGCCAGGCATTTACCAACATTTATTAAAGATTATACAGACTACAATAAACTTTATATTTTAAGATTTAGTTTTTTACAAGCTGAGAAATAGAAATTAAATTTATGGGCAATAAAATGCCTTAAAATACATCTATGCTTTATGGAGTGGCTGAATCAAGTTAATTAACATGTGTATCACCTTATATATTTGCCATTTATTTGTGGCAAGTAGACTTAAGCATCTACTCTCTTAGCAGTTTCTATTAAGTATCCAATGCATTGTCATTATAAAACAAACTATTTTATATTTATTTATATTTATAAAAAAACAGTTAGAAAACAACACTCTTATGATGTTTTCCATTCAAAACCCAATCACACCAAAGACTGAAAATAATATGCTAAATGGCAAAGAAAGTTGATAGATAAAAGGAGACCTATCATACTATATTTAAGAAAAAATAAAGAAAATCTTCATTTGAAACATAAGTACAAATGCATTATATTCCTTTAAGGACTGAGACTTCCCTTGCTGAGTTTTTCTATGGCTGTGTCCACTTCTTAGATAGTCCATTTCCTCTACACATGTGGGTTTTCTTTTCCTGAAATATTATGAGCTGGCCATTTTCTTCCCCTCAAGCAAAAATCCACCAGCTGTGTCAGTAGACTTTCCATTGCTCCCAATTAAATCTCTGGCAAAGTTTTAATTACTAATTTAAGAAAGATGAGACGTTTTAAGGTTTAATACACTTTGCCCTTTCTCTAGACCACATAGAATAAAACCTTAGTATACTTGAAAAATCTCTTAGCCGCGGAGAGCAGAGCTGGCCCACAATAGTTGATTCATTGATTGGCCTGAGTGTGCAGGAATGCCTGCCAAGGCCTGAATAAACTCACATTGCTAGACGCTATGGTAAAACGCACCCTGACCTCTTTTAAAACTTAGTCAGGGTGGAAAGCTAAGCTCCAGCTCGCCAGCAATTCACCGGCATCTGGAAAGATGCTTGGATTATAAACATCTTGCTTTTATAGCAACTGATAGACTTTCTTAGATGATCATTTTCACCTAATTAGATAACAGCTGCCATGACTGAGTGATTTCCAAGGGGCACCACTGTGAGTTTAGGAAATAAAAACCAGGGTTGTCTATTCCATTTAAATCTGAAAGGAGGTTTTTTGAAATAAAAATCTCAAAGTACTGATTGTATTGATTTTTTTTAATACTGACCCAAGAATTTTGTAAGATTGTCCTAAGTAATAATTTGCACATTTAAAATTGATAAACAACATGTAAGGTGCTCACAATGTTTGTTAGCATGTGCCTATACGTGGACAGCCAACCAGGACATATCATATCATATTTATATAAGGCTCAGAAGAGGTCAGCTACTTACGTACATCTTATGTCTCCCTGGCATCCTTTTTATAGGCAAGTCTTATTTTTGCTGCTTTAGAAATGAAATACCAGGCACACAGGATTCTAAACTGTTGGCCCAGGTTGCAATATGGACTTTTCTAGTTTAAAATAGGGTATTGGACTCTTGGCTTTCCAATGCTGCTCACAACTTTAACAGCTGTAATAAGAAACAAATCATTTGTGAAACCTAGTCCTTTTCCAGTGTTAGACAAAGACATCCTGATTTCATTGGCCCTTGGTAAATGCATGTCCAAAGAAGACTTTCCTGGCTGGAAAAGGCTTTGTTTTGGGGTGCCTTGCTTCATCTTTATACTCTCTCCCTTCCCCTTTCATAATAAAACAGTGAAACAGTAAGTTTTAAAAAACTATTTCAGTATATACACATGTGTGTATCTATGGAAGTGTACATACACGTGTGTGTGCAGGTACCTATGGAGACCAGAAGAGGGTGTCTGATACTTTGGAGCTGGAGTTATAAACATTTGTAAAACTCCCTGTTAAGTAGTAGGATCCAAACTCAGGGCCTTATTACAGCACAGCAAGCACTCTTAACTGCTGAGTCATCTGTTTATCCCCCAAATAAAGATTAACTGACAGGTGATCCCTGCCACTCTTGGGTCCCCAAAAGGTAATCACTGTTACCATTTTGTGTTGTTTCATTTCAAACTTTTCTATGCATATACACAATTCTACATATAAGATACAGTTTTCATCTGTGCTTTTCTCCCTTTTAACATGTTGTCATGTATTCTGTTACTTTTAAAAAGCACTTCTTGGAAATCTTACTAGTTCTATGCTTATAAATCGACTTGCTTTTAAAATGTAGTAATTGGGGCAGGCGGGGAGACTGCTCTGCAGGTACATGCTGCTCTTGGAGAGGACTCAAGTTCAGTTCAGAGCACCCCTGTCAGGCAGCTCAAAACCCCTTAACTCCAGCTTGCCAACACCCTCTTCTGGCCTTCAAGGATATCTGCACTTAAGTGTATACACACACACACACACACACACACACACACACACACACACACACAAATATAAAACAAAACAAAACAAAAAACCCCGTAAGTATTCTGTAGTGCAGAGTTTTGTATTTGAAATGGGGCAAATCACACACATCTATTAAAATATTGGAATTCTCTTCCAATGACCAAAATGAATAAAAGAAAACTAGTATATGAAAGAGCAGATGAGGAAAGGCATTTTTTATTCATTTACCTCCTGATAATTCTATATATCCACCAGCAGTGGGAGCAACAAGTGGGCTTATTGCACTGGATAAGCAGGAAGGTCAGAAGGAAGGGGCAGAGAGCACCTCACGCTCCCTGCCCTTCTAGAG
Source organism: Microtus ochrogaster (assembly GCF_000317375.1). Taxonomy (NCBI): domain Eukaryota; kingdom Metazoa; phylum Chordata; class Mammalia; order Rodentia; family Cricetidae; genus Microtus; species Microtus ochrogaster. The sequence goes on along the minus strand of NC_022022.1, from coordinate 39,323,103 downwards.
CTAACAGCTTTCATACTAATTTTCTGTTCTCCCCGTCACAGTTGTGCACCTCTGGTGTGGACTACTGTAGGGCCCCTTCCTAGCATCCCTGAGTCTGGCATCTTAATCAACAACAAGGATATATCCAAAGGAAAAGACATTTGCTGTGCTGCAGCCCAAATGCATGAACCTGAATGTTTTTCCTGAAGTGGGACAAAGCACAGTCACTCGACTCTGGAGTTCATGGCCTCACATCCCAATTTCCGCCCTTCGACTTTGAGTTTCAGTTACACCGATGACCTGCCTGCTCTGTGGAGAGTCTGTATATGTCCTTTCTTCTTCAAACACTGACTTAAAACAGCCTTGCATCTCTCTGAGTAGGCCTCATCTCTGGTTCTAGACCCAGTCCAACAATGGCCTCCTCAGCAAAGGCTACCTTATCCCTCAGCAAGTACTCAAGTCTTTGACGTTCTTAAAGTAGGTGGAATTCACGTCTGCAGTAGCACACAGCACTGTTTGCTGTCATTTAGAAACACCCTTTTCTACTGGGTAGAGCAACCTTGGGGACAGGAACCAACAAGGAGCCTGAACTCTGATGGGGGTGGGAAGGAAGAAGATCCTGTGGAAGAGGCTGTTGTACTTCCATTGTTCACTCACAGGCTGAGGTGTTTCGTGGGAACTAAGCGTACCCACAGTTGTTCTTTACAGCGCCACTGATGGGGTCTCTTGACCAGGACCCTTGGCAGCCACGTCTGATCTCACCCATACTTTACCACATTATCACAAAATCCACTCAGGGTATGTGAAAAATGTTCAGCGATTATCATCCACGGAAGAACCAACAGCAGTTTGATAGAGAGGTGGGCGTCTGAGAAATAGCAGTAAATTGTTATGAACTGACTGAACAAAATAAGCACCTGGAAAAACGGAACGCAGGAGCTTAGAATCAGACCAGAGAAAACAAACCACGAGCTAAGGCCGAGTAAGCCAAGAGAATTCCCACCAGCCAGAAAGGCAGAGATCTGCCTGCCTGCAGCAGGATGTGCCTTTGCCTGGCAAAGCAGACGGGTAACTCAAATGGGGGCAGTTGACGCCGTGTTTCTTTACCACGTGGGGCATTCTTGCACTACACAGCAGGAGCCCATGCGATGGCTAGCACTGTCTGCCATCCATGTCTTGGTCCCTAGCCCTCAGCGTGATAACCAGTCATCGCGCTTCTGTCTAGATCCAGAAGCTAGAACAGCACATAGCTCGTTCTCTGAAGTCTTAAATTCAGAAAGGTCGTGAGAGACTTCTGCAGCTGCTGATCGCTGTCATAATGACACCGCTGAGCCACTGGAGGGAAATGCTGAGCTCCACTGCCAGTCTGAGGCTCCAGAGTTTTCTGCACTGCTATCACTAGGCCTCCATTCTGAATTACCTGAGCATTGTACACTTGCTTGTCCACTTTGAGAGGAAGAGGATCAGGCCGGGTAGAGGACTTGGTGGGTAAAGTGCTTGCCACAAGCATGGCGGCCTGAGTTTGATCCCCAGAGCTATGGGTGTGATGGCAACACCTGGAACCGCCATGCTGGAGAGTTGGAATCAGCTGACCTCTAGAGCTTGTGTCAGCCCATTCTGGAATTCCGGGCCAATAAAGAGACCACGACTCAAAGCAGGCAGGAGGCAGGAGAAGGGGATGTGGGTTGCCCAGTAAAGTGCCTGCTGCACAAAGACGACAACCCAAGTTCAGCTCCCAACACCCAAGTGAAAGAGCAAGGTGTGGGTGTGCATGCCTGTCACCACGGCACCGAGAACGTGGCCCCAGAGTGTGCTGGCCAGGCAATCACGTCAAATGGCAAGTCCCGAATTCACTGAGAGGTCCCGTCTCAAAAGACTAGGCAAAGAGCAAGAATGACATCCACCTCTGACCTCAACATGTGTGTGTGTGTACACAAAAACTCACAGGCACACACACAAACAAACGCCTGAGGAGTGACACCCCATCTCGGCCTCTGGTCTTCACAGGCTGGTGCACACGCAGGCACATGTGCCAATACACAACAGCCGCAAAGCTGCATAAATAAATAAACAAACAAATAATATATACATAGGTCAATGTTTTTTTTTTTAAGGCAAAGAGGACTAATTTTTTTTTTTTTAAAAAGAATTCCTTTATGAATCAAATTCCTGTCACAGTAGCAATAGAGCAGGGAATTCAATATGTCTTTGGAAGCCAATTTAAAACATTTGTAGGTTTTGTTTTAAGATCTGGGATGGACTCATTTGATTTAAACCATCTTCATTATTCAGCCTGGACTGACGGCACAGGCTCTATGAGGGTGGAGTTGAGTACGCCATGCTATCTGTCCCAGTGTTATCTGTTATGTGATACACAGACAGAGAAACAGTCTGCTGTTGGAGTCCACTGCATTCCACCCAATGGAAAACCGCATTCTTGTCTATGGCCTCTTCTGATTGGACCCTCCTAACAAATCACAGGGTCTCATTCAACCAGGTGTGGTGGCACCGGTTTGCAGTCCCAGCACAGGGGAGTAGAGACAGGAGGAGCAGGGATTCGAGGTCATCCTTGACTTTAAAACAGCTCTGAAGCCATCCTGAGCCACAGGAGACCCTGTCTTTAAAAAAAGGAAGTCATGAGTATCATGTCCCTCTACTCAGAGCAAAACACCTTCCCATGGTGGCCAGTCTCTTCTCATTACCATCTCTGCCTTTGCCTGGTATTTCCCCAACAGAAAACTCTTTATGTCTAGTAAGTGTGGTATAACTCAAACCTTTCCCCCATAAGTCCCCTCTTCCCGGCCCTCAGTATGTTGACAGGACCCCACCCCAACTTCCCTCCATCCTCGGGAAAGCACAGTATCAGTTTCCCAGGCAACAATGAAACCTCTCAAAAAAAGAGCAAATAGTATGTGCGCAATATCTGGATGAAAGGTTATTTTATTAGAGTTTTAAGGAATCATGATATAACTAGAGTAAAATGTAAAATAAAGCCAGCAGTATAAAAGCACTGGTAGAAGAATTAAAAAAAAAAAAAGCATGGCTTGGAGACACTCGGAATCTCAGTCCGTGGGAGGCTGAGGTGTGAAGGCTGACCAGAGTTCAAGGCCAGCCTGGGGATTCAAAGAGTCTGTCAAAAACAACAGTGAGCATTAAAATAAAAAATAAAACTGGAGACTTATCTGTAATATTTTACAACAGAACGCAAGTGGCCAGCTTGTAGTGCCTTTATCGAGTTCCATTGAGTTCTGATACAATCAAGGATTTCATAGACTTTATAAACATCTGACCGGGTCTTTGACAGGCTGTGAGGAGAAGCAACTTGCTTACAGTTTTACCATACAAGGGCACTGCGTCCCCGTCCCTGGAACCTGGGCCTTTGCGCATATTTGCTGCAGCTGCCGGTCCAGTTCTGAGCCAAAGTTGTGCTTTGAAAGCTCGGATTCCTGCGTGTTGTGATAATAGGCCGGAGTTTGGAAATGCCTCGGAAAATCTAACGCGCTGGCTGTTTAACTAGGCTTCTGAAGAAACAGTTAACATCTGGATTCAGGCATTCTGTGGAGCTCCAGGAACAACAGAGGGAAGGAGGTTCCTCTCAGCGACAGTTACAAGGTAGCGCTTCCCTCTTCCGTCATGAAAGCACCTGTGACTGTGGAGAACCCGGTGGAGAAAAAGGGATTTCTGAGCAGTTATTGCTGAGTGTGTTTCCTACATATGCTTCTTCAGGCTTTCAGCATCAGATCCGAAAAACAAGCAAACATCCAAGCAAAGCCTTCCTTCCTAAACCTTTCCGGAGATGTTGCCTGAGGGGACCAACCCTGTCATCATTATCTACAGCATGGGGGGGGGGGTGCTCCCCACCTCTCGGCCATCATAACAAGGAATGGGCTAATGGGAGAGGTGTGTGAACAAATCTATTTCATTCACATTTTCTTTCATGGCATAGGGGATGTCAGAACTGAAGACCCAAAGAACCAGGGGAGGCCTTTTATGTTTAGGTGGAGAGAAGTTAGCTATGATGAAATGTGGCTGGGCAGAAGGCTATGATGGTGGATGAGGAGAGACCCAGTAAGGCCTGCCTGTTCAGATTCTTCTTGGCTTCTCTGGGTACCACTCCTTCATGGGAACAGAGAAAGAACCATCTGTGATGACAGGCTTTAGGGTAGAATGGAGAGTGATCTTTCTGGGATTGACAGTTTATTCTTGAGAATGGAGGTCTAGTTCCCATCTAGAGAGACAGAAATGCAGTTTTCTCTGACTCCCTTTGTGGCGAAGCTGAAGGGGCAAGGGGAACGGGAGGCCTCCCAGTACCCTTTAGTTCAAAATACTCAGCGTGCCAGGTTTTATACATTCACGCACTGTTTGCAGAACCCAATATGAGCAACGACAATGGATGAATAGCTGCATTTCTTAAATCTCACACAGCCACGGCAACATAAATCAAGTGCAAAAAGTGGTTATTTTTCACTGAATGTTTATTAACTTTCGACAAACTTTATGCGCTAAAATGTACTAAAAAGATAAGGAAGACAGTTCAGAATTTAACACGTGTTAGGCTCTGAGAGTTTAACTTTGAAAACGATCATTACCCCTCCCTTCTTATGAGTAGCTGACACACTGGCACACTGGCATAGAGGAGCTAAGGCTGGGATAAACAGAGGAACGCAGAAACATACATGCATATGTAGGCTATTACAAGGGTGGGGGCAAGCGCATAACTCAGGACAAAGAAAGCACTGTAGATCAGTGCGCAAAAGACGGACTATTCAAACGGTGCTGGGAGAGTTAGCTCTCCATGCGGGAGAAAGAAAGAAATCAGACTCCTTGTTTATACAAGACACAAGAATACAGCTCAAATAAAAGTACGGTGTTAGAAGTGCGAGGGCAAAGGCTGAAGCTGCTGGAGCGCAGTATCAGAAACGCCCTGCGTACTTTAAAACAGAGAGCTTCCATCCGCCAGAAAACACCAAGAAGTAAATGGCAAACCTCAAACTTAGGATGACCACTGCAACATATATAACAGGGACGTTTCTAGAACACACCAAGAGCTCCATCGAAGAAGAAGAGCAGCCTCATAGAAAAACAGGCCATCAATAGATTGAGGATTCCAGGAGAGCAGGGACTCAAAGGGTTCTTAGCATATGGGGAGTACTCAGCCCATAAACACAAACAGCCCATAAACATAGAAGAACATACACTGGAAGAAATAAAAGCAAAAGCTACAGGTAGTGGTGGCACACCCCTTTAATCCCAGCATTCAGGAGGCAGAGGCAGGTGGATCTCTGTGAGTTCAAGGCCAGCCTGGTCTACAGAGTGAGTTCCAGGACAACCAGGGCTACACAGAGAAACCTCATCTGGCAGAGGGGTGGGTGTGGGGAGGGGTGGAGTGTGTGTGGGGTGAGGGGTGGGGGGTGGGGGGCGATAGCCACACTGAGATACCGTTCCACATTCACTATGCTGGAAGATACCAAAAATCAAAGAATTTGGGGTCTCGGGAGGAAGTGATGCCACAGGCACCCTCGGCCTCTGCCTGTAGGAATATCAGCGAGGCAGCCACTTAAATGTTTTAGTCTAATTTAATGTATCTGAAAATCCTGCAACCCAGCTCTGCTCCTAGAGTCGATCTGAGAGATTCTCCTGCAAACATGGCTTATGTGACATGTCAAGATCTATCGATTGCAGGATTGGTCACATCAGCATAAACCTAGAAACAACTCTAATACAAATCAGCAGGAGAGTGAGTGAGAAGGACGCCTCCACACACAGCAATACAGTGGAAGCCACAGGAGCACAAAGAAAGAGGCACACAGCCATGGCTAGCTACAGTAACTAATTACTATTTGGGCCAATACATAGGCCATCAGCTATAATAAAAAATAAGGAAAGGCTGCCATAAAATCCAGAGGAACAGTTTAGTGATGGGACACTCCTGGCTCCTTGAGATGACCTGAAGCTCCCCAAAAAGCTGTTTGGGCTGGATGGCTGTGTGGAGCATGTAGCCAGGAGCTGGCTGGGGCCAAGGACAGCCACCTCCTAGCAAGGCTGGAAGAGTCTGCCTGACCTGGGAGGAACGGGAGTCAGAGAGAAACCAGTCAGGCCGGGAGCCTGACTCAGAGAAGTTAGTGGGACCAATAGGCTTGCTTTCTAGGAATTTTGGTCCCATCTTTTCCATCACGCCAGTCTCTGGCCCCCTCCCCAGGCTCTGTTGACTATAGAGTCCAGGCATTTTTTCCCCTGAGAATGTGAACAATGGTTTCTTTGCAGAAATCCACAGTTGGTCCATGAACCCTATCTCACATCTCTCTTTATCAGCCTCCCTTTGTGGTTCTTCCCAGAGTCCGTACCATCTTCTTGCACAAAAGAGAAAAACAACCCCAATTGCCACTTCTATGTCCCAAACAGCGCTGGTTTAATCTATCCACGCTGTAAAAGCCACGCTGCTCCTAAACTGAGAATGGAGGTAACTGATGCAAACTGATTGCAAAATACTCCAATCTGAGATCAAGCAGAAGCTTTGTAAAGGTCGTATGAGGGGTGCTTCCAATCTTTTAGTTCTTTACTTATTTATTTGGCAGTATTGGGGATTGAACTTATTCGAGGCCAACACTATACAGCTGAGATATGTCTCCAGCCCTCTAGGATGTCTTGGAAATGTAAGTATCACACACATTAACACAGCACATTCCATTCTCCTAATGGTTACAAATGATTCTTGCTCTGGGGCCAGGCAGGAGGAAATGGTAGCAGATGATAAGCCTTCAAAGAGTTCGAGTAGGGATGGACATAATGACGAAATCTACGGTACCCTTGGAAAACATTCCTGGGAGAGGCCCAGGCTCAGGCTGCATCTCTTTGAACCTCGTTTGTTATGAAGCTACGGTTGCTGCTGTGGACAGATAAGGTCCAAGACCAAACATGACCACGTAGGCCTGACACAGGCTTATCTCAGCAGCTGGCCCTCCTCTAGTCAAAGAATTGGCCCGAGGAAAGCATTTTTCCTGACAATTCAGCTCTCCCAGCATTGCAATCAAAAGGAAAAGCATGAAATGTTCATTTTTCTTCTCTCCCATTAAGATAAGACCAAGAAACACCAGTAAAATAAGAAATTTATTAAGTTCTTTAAAATATAAATTCCTTATACATGGTTTTCATTACACATACTTTGACACATCTGGGGTTTATAATTCATAAAAACAGAAAGTAGAAAACTATTAATTTGATCTGGAATGGGGGCAACTTTATAATCTAAAGCTCTGGTAGGTCATAATTTATGGATCAAACACTAAAAGAAGGCCTCAGAATTGATGGGGATTTAATATCTCATTTATGTAGTTCAGTTTAGTCTAAGTGCCCACATTTGCAGAGGAATCAACAAAATGTTTCTGTACTTTAGGCTATTGTTCGAGCAATCCAAGCATGAAGCTACTCTTTGGTCACTGGGATCTTCCCTCTTTGTGCTCTGGAAAGCCACCGAGGCCTCCTCTCAACCCATGTCCATATGCATGATTCTCAACCCATGTCCATAGTCATGATCCTCAACCATGTCCATAGGCATGATCCTCAACCCATGTCCATAGGCATGATCCTCAACCATGTCCATA
>NC_022022.1:39311692-39313926 GCF_000317375.1 Microtus ochrogaster | reverse complement strand
ATGTCCATATGCATAATCTTCAACTTATGTCCATATGCATGATCCTTAACCATGTCCATATGCATGATCCTCAACCCATGTCCATAGGCATGATCCTCAACCCATGTCCATAGGCATGATCCTCAACCCATGTCCATGTTCATGATCCTCAATGCTGGTGCTGGGTGCTGAAGGTCCAGTCCTGCCTCTGAGGCCATGCTGAGGTTAAAGATGAGGCATATAGACCATGGGCCAGGAGTACCCAGTCCTATGTCCCTCAGTGCACTATCTTCTGTGTAGCCTGGTGAAGGGACTAAGTGCCCTGTGTACTGCATTTGTTACTTTGTCGTTGATGTGACCGAACGCTTGACAGATGACAACTTAAAGGAGGTTGCTTGCTTTCCTCTGGGAGAACCAGGGAACAGGTAGGGCAAAAAAATGGAGTCCGAGAATCACAGGGCTTATCCCTCGCTGACCCACCTCCTCCAGGTAGAGCTGACCTTTCAAAGGTTCCACAACATTCCAAAACAGTGCCACCAGCTGTTGTCCCACGAGCCTGTGGAGGGTATTATATGTAGAAAGCCTTACATACATCCCTGGAAAGAGACCCTCAGATTTAGCCCAGCCACTATCCTGAGCACAACAATGAGGGAATAGTGTAACCAAGGGGCGCAGAGGTTCACAGGGAGACTGCTCACCCGGGGTTTTAGTTGAACCAAGGGGCGCAGAGGTTCACAGGGAGACTGCTCACCCCGAATTTCACATGAACCAAGGGGCACAGAGGTTCACAGGGAGACTACTCACCCCGAATTTCACATGAACAGTCGTTTGGAATTATGTCATGTCACAGGTGGGAACGAAAAAGTCTGGGTAACACACTTTTAGAAAATAATCTTGTTTGAAAGAAGTTTTATATTTATGCAAAAACTGTAAGCCAGTACAGAGGGTTCCCACGCACCTTGCAACTAGTCCCCTCCTTTACTGACATAGTAACCATTATGGTACATTCATTATCACACATGGCTACATTGTCAATGACGAACTAGCAGGAAAAAAAGAATCAAGGACAGGAATAGGAGTTATCCACTCCTCATCCTGTCTCCCCAGGGGGTCTCTTGGCTCTAACATTTCTTTTAAATTTCACTTTGTGGATAACCTGAAGAGCTTCAAGGAGTGTCGGTCAGCTTCTATGTTTTCTTTGCAGAATGCCCCCAACTTTGGATCTGACTGACATCTTTTCCTCCTGAAACATCGCCTTTATGGTTTGCGGGAGGCAGAAACGAAGGAGAAAACCATTTTCACCATTTTATACAAACAGCACCTTCTGAGCAGAAACTTATCTGGCTCACACTGACCCGGACTGCCTGGCCGAGGCAGCTGGCTCACACTGACCTGGTCCGCCTGTCTGAGGCAGCCTGTGCACAGTTTCTCCCCTGCAAAGCGTCTTCCCGGAACTCCTCCACACACTTTTCCATAGCTTCTCATTGAAAGGAAGCTGCTATGTGCAGTCTATGTTTAGGGAGTTGTGACTTTTGGGTTACCTCCCTGAAGGCAGAATGCTTAAATAAATGTTTCCACATTCTTCTGTGAGGGAGATGTGTCTTTCCTCCCATGTATGTTTGTTCAGTGGCTTGTTTACATCACGAGAGCCTCAACCCAGAGCATTAGTTTGTTGCTCTAATTGCTCCATGCTTGGCCACTGAGCACTTTTCAGTCGACTTCTGGGTGCCCCTGACACACTTTACCTACTCACTTCTAACTTCTGCCAATCACGAGCACAGAAATACATGTGCTTATATGAACTCGGAAACATCTGTAAGCATTTCCACATGGAACCATCTGCATCTCCAGAATCAAATATGGACTCCTAGCAATCTCCACCGGCCTACATAATAAGATCTGTAAATTCCCTTGTTCCACCGTCTGCAGCCCACTCACCCAACTGCTGATTCTCAGTGGCCTGGGAACCTCACAACACCACTAGATCACAATGTTCAGTGGTTGCATCTGCTTCTAACCCAAGGGCTTTTCCTCGTTTCCAAAGTTACCTGGGCCAGCAGTTCCATCCCTCTCTCCCTCTCTCCTCCCCCTGTAAAGTAGTTTCACATACTGGAATATAAATACAATTTTTAATGATTCTGCTTTCCATTGGAAACTCATCACCTCCTAAATTTTTTTTTTTAAATTTTATTTATTTATTAAGGATTTCTGCCTCCTCCCCGCCACCGCCTCCCATTTCCCTCCCTCTCCCCCGA
>NC_022022.1:39308701-39310657 GCF_000317375.1 Microtus ochrogaster | reverse complement strand
CTAGATGCCCTTCAATGGAAGAATGGATGAAGAAAGTATGGAATATATACATATTAGAGTATTACTCAGCAGTAAAAAACAAGGAATTCTTGAAGTTGTTTTTTTTTTTTTAGTTTGTACACTGTGTGTTTGTTTGCATCTTTTCTGGGGTGTTATGAAGTGCTGTATGCAATGACAAATGCATGCTATCATATAACCCTAACAGAAACGCCACATGGAACAGTTTCATTGTCCCACCCAATGCCCAGAGCTTCACCTCTCCTCTCTCCATCCCAATCACTAATCCTGTGTGCTGCTGGGGTTGTGTGTCTCCCAAGCTGTCACACAGAGGAATCATAGTGTCTAGCCTTCTCAGATGGATTTATTTCTGTTCGCAAGGCACTTTAAAGATTCGCTTATGCTTCACACAAATTACTGTTCATTTCTTCTTATTGTTAAATAATTTTCCTTATATGGATACACGTAGTTAGATTATTCCTTTAGTTACAGGATATCTCGTTGCTTCCAGGTTTGGGTGATTATGTAGATGCTATAATACATAATTAAATGCCAGCATCTGTGTGCACATAAATTTTCATTTTCTTTGAGTAAATGGCCAAGGGCATAGTTGCTGGACTCTGTGGTAAGAGCGTTCAGGCCTTGAGAGAAGCTGCCACAGTGGCTGTACCATTTTACATTCCTACTAGCAGTAAGAACTCCTTTCATTTTATATCCTTGCCAAGCAGATAATAGTAACATCTTTTCTACTTCAACCTCTCATTAAACAAATTATGCCCCTCAGTTTAATTGGTAATTTGTTAACATGAAATGAATATCTTTTTTTATTTCCATTTGTATGGTTTTTATGGAGAAATCAATTATTAATCATACTATTTTATTATTATTGAGTTTGTTCTTTTGTTTTGTTTTGTTTCTGTCCTGTTTTTTGAGGTATGATTTCTCTATGTAACCCTGGCTATCCTGGAACTTGCTATGTAGACCAGGCTGGCCTCCAGTTCCACCATCTCCCACATGCCGAGACTACAGGTGTGCACCACCAGGCTCTCGCCTTTATTGTTGAGCTGCAAGAGTTCTTTGGTTTTTTTTTTTTTTGTTATATTTATTTATTTACTATGTTTACAATATTCTGTTTGTGTGTATGCCTGCATGCCAGAAGAGGGCACTAGACCCCGTTACAGATGGTTGTGAGCCACCCTGTGGTCGCTGGGAATTGAACTCAGGACCTTTGGAAGAACAGGCAATGCTCTTAACCTCTGAGCCATCTCTCCAGCCCTGCAAGAGTTCTTTGAATGTTTTGCATAGAAATCTGTTGGGGCCTGGGGACCACCAGACCCTGAATTTCTTGTAAACAACTTGTTTTCCTCTGTTCTGAGCAGCCTGCAGCTGCTCTGAGCATGAGACCCTGATGGCAGGGGACTGGGTTCTGATGAGTCTGCAGCTGGGGCGGGGCCAGAGCCCTATATAAGCTGCCCCTGAGCACAATAAAGTGGGCATTCCTGGCATTCTTGGATCAAGGATGTTCCCCTTGGCCCTGTCTGTGTATGTATGTTTTTGAATTTTCAGCCTAGTTCCCGTAGCTGTGGTAAGTAGAGGGCAGAATGGAACTGGTGTAGTTTTACAGAAATCCTCTACCAGGTATGTGTTCTACAAGTATTCTAACTCCATCTGTAACTCGTCTTTTATTCACTTAACAGGATCCAGCCTCGCTGGTGCCCATATCACAAACCCACAGCCTTTAGCTCTGTGACTGTCTCTACATGGTTAAAGCTACCTAGCCATGGATCTCGTTACGACAGCCCAAGAAGACTGACACAAAAGGCTTTTAGACTGAACGAGCATGGGATCAAACTGGACCCTCTGAATGTGGCTGACAGTGGGGGCTGACTTGAGAAGCCAATGATAATGGCACTGGGATTTGATTCTACTGCATGTACTGAATTTTTGGGATCCTAGTCT
>NC_022022.1:39232724-39308601 GCF_000317375.1 Microtus ochrogaster | reverse complement strand
GGGGGGAGTGGGAGGGAAATGGGAGGAGGGGAGGAAGTGAAAATTTTGAATGGTATTATTTACAAAGCAATAATTTTTTTTAAAAAAAAATCCCTGTCAAAGATCAGTTAACTATGCTTGTATGGCTTTATTTTTCAGGATTTTTCTAGATTAAAAATTCCAGCCTTCATTGCAGGTATAGAAGTAGTTGACTTTGTTTTTTGTTTTTTGTTTTTTTTTTTTTTTTAGTAGTTGACTTTGTGTATGAATGATGTGCCCTGAGACTTTGCTACAATTCTTTCTTTGTTCTTGGAAATTTGTGAGTGTGTGTGTATGCGTATACACATGTGTGTGAATGTCAATTCTTTTAAATTTTCTCATGTAGAAAATCATGTCTCTTTAAAGCAAAGGGGAGTTTAGTTTTTCTTCCTTCTGCCTTTTATTTCATTTTCTTGTCTTATTATACTTGCTAGCACTTGCAGTACCTGCTCTTAATCTTAAAGAGCAAATATTTAGCTTGTTACCCTTAAGTATATATTTGCTGTAGAAATTTGATATATGTCTTTTTTAAAGGATTTTTTAAAATCACATTTAGTTATGTGGCTGGGTGGTATGCCTGCCACAGGGCATATGGGGAGGTAAGGGGATGACTTGCAAGAGTTGGTTCTCTTCTTCTCCCATGTAAGTGCCAGGAGATCAAATCCACATTTGCAATTGCCTTTACCCTCTGGGCCATCCTGCTGGTCGCTTGCCTTGCTGGAGTTCTTATCCAGTCAAGGAAGCTCCTCAACATTTTTGGCTTGTGGGGAGCTTTGGCTTGGTTTGTTGTTGTTGTTTGCTTTTGCAATTGTGAGTGGGAGTTTCCTCACATAGCTTTTTCTTTATGTGTTGATATGAATTTAAGATTTTTCTTCCTTCTTGCCTAACTGATTTGGAAGATTATGTTGATATTCGAGTGCTGAATTAGTCTTTTATACCTGGAATAAACGCTACTAGTCATGACATACAATTGGTATATATATTATTGAATTCAGTTTGTTAGTATTTTGAGGACTTTAAAGATTATTCATTTATTTTATGCTCCAGTGCATGTATATGTACCACATGTATGCAAGAGCCTGAGACAATCAGAAGAGGGCATCAGATCCTCTGGAACGAGATTTCTGGGCAGTTGTGAGCTGGCATCTGAACCCAGGTCCTCTGCAAGAGCAGCAAGGGCTCTTAACCACAGAGCATCCCTCCAGCCATGAGGGTTAAACAAAAAGTCAGCATTCTTAAGAAGCATTGGTCTTAAGGCTTTTCTGGCAATGTCTTTGTCTGCTCAGTATTAGGATAACGTTGGCTTGTCAGGTGGGTTAGCATGTGTTCCCTGTGTTGCTGTTCTATGAAAGAGATCATGGAGAATTACTTTCCTTTCTATAAATGTTTGGTAGAATCCAACAATAAAAGCAATTTGACTTGCTGCCTTTCACTTTTAAGATGACTAATTACATTATGATGGAGATGGCCTATAAAACTGAGGTGAAATATGATGTACGGCTCTGCAACCTTGCAGGGTTGTGTTTTCTGCACAGGTATAAAGTCAGGTGTTACCGGGCAGCACACAGTGTAGAAGGGGTTCTGGGTAGGTGCTTCCGAAGACCCATTTGCTTACTCTCTCCCCTTAGCCAGTGTCGCTGTCGTCTCGACCACAAAGCGGGCATCATTATCATCTGATGTTTTAGTCCATGCAGGTGTGTAATTACAAGGCATCGTTTAAGTTTCTGAGTTCCTAAAAGACTTCATAAGGAGATATAGGAAGCCTCTCTAATGGAAATATCTACGCTTTGAGATTTTAAATGAAACATTTTTTGTCTTTCAAATTTTCTCTAGTGATTGTAGTTTTATTACAGTACAAAAGTTATAAAGTAGAGCAGGATCACTGTTGGATTTACTTTCTAGAGTGTCAGCTTAGAAAGAAGAAGAAGAAATAAACACACAGAACATTAGTTATGTAAACAGTTAATGAAAATGATCATTCATTAGTTTGTTGCCACAGGCTGCAGGAGAGAATCTATTGCACTTCTGCTGAGATATTTATTTGGGCTCTGCTAAGAGGCTTTTAATATTTCAATTATCGAGGTCATGCAGTACCGTTTTTAAATTAAACCTTCCTTTGCAGTTCATTTTCAGGTGAGCTGTCAAGTCACACTGCTGCTGGGTGTAATTAGGAACTACATCTCACACTGCAATTCTTCCATGCTGAAACCAACCCTCACTTCAGGACTGTAGCTTTACGTTTCCACTTTCCAAGACAATCGTCACTTTGTATACATACATACACACACACGTGCGCACACACATACACACATATATACATATACACACATACATATACACACATATACATACATACACATGCATATATATACACATACATACACATACACACACATAAACAAGATTTTCTAAATAAAGTTTACTTTAAAATACACACACCTCATCTTTGGTGGACTGCTTTACTTTGCGTGTAGATAGTTTGTAGTCTCAAGCATTACTAACTCAAATCTTGCATTTGCCTTGCATTAGATCATGATTTTAGTTAAAAAAGGTAACTTAAATAGCCACACCTCAGTTTCTCTACCTGAAATTCATTTGTTAAAAAAAAATGTGTGAAGGTCTGGAGAGATGGCTCAGCGGTTAAGAGAGAATGCGGCTCCTGCGGAGGACCTGGACACTCACTCCAGGTAGCTCACAGCTACCTGTAACTCCAGCTCCATGGGCACTGGCCTCTGAGGGTACTGGCACCGATGAGCACACGCCCACACCCAGCTCCACACATATACACATAGACATGATTAAAACACGTCTTTAAAATATGTATGGAGTGTTAGACACTGTCCTAACTGCTATGGGTATGCGTGAATGAAATAGTTTTTAAAAAGATCCTGTCGAAGGGAACCTGATAGATCCTTTCCTGAAGGGTTACTGTCGGGACCACACATGAAACACTCAGAATAGTGCTGGGCACGTAACAAAACTCCCAGGGGCTGGAAAGATGGCTCAGCAGTGAGAGCGCCTGCCTTGAGAGCCTGACCACCTGAGTTCAGGCCCCAGAACCCACATAAGAAGCAGGATGTCATGGCATGCATCTGTATCCCTAGCTGGCTCCCATGGCAAGATGGGAGGTGAAGATAAAGACTCACCAGGAAGCTGGTGGGCCAGCTGGCTCAGCATACATGGTCAAGTGGTAGAAACAACCAAAATTGTCTTGCAAAAGATCAAAAGGAAAGAACTAACTCCCAGAAGTTGCCCTCTGACCTCCACACATGCACCACGGCATGCCCCATCCTTCGGGTACATGAGCTGGCATACCCACACATACACACACAGCTAATAAATATAAAATAAACTTAAAATGGTCACTATCATCTTCAATACTGCATACATCATTCCCACACTTTTTTTTTTCATTTTATTTTTTCCCCATTTCTTATCACTGTGGAACAAGACTGAGGTCAGAGCATCATTCTGTGTGACAGTGCTAAGCCTCATTTCCTTATTGCCTGCCACCCCAGAACTGGTGTACACAAGCACATGAAATGGTTTGTGCAGAAATGCTTTGCAAAGTATTGAGGACTACAAAGATCATACACAGAACTTGGCAACAAGCCTCACCATCTAGAGTCCCCTCAGTACAAGGTAACCGAATTACACATTTTTTGACAAAGGACTTGCACAGCTCCTACACCGGGAAGTCCGTGCTATCCTGACGGCTTCAGAAGCCATCCTGTGCCGAGCATGTCCCCAGCTCCCAGCTCACTGTGACAGTTTCTCCCTTTCTCAGGCTGCCTGCCCGGAAAGCCGTGGCTTTGCAGGAGCGGTGCCTCATGACTGTAGGCCTAGCACGTGAGAGGTGGAAACTGGAAAATCAAGAGTTTAAAGCCAGCTGGGGTAACACTGGAACTCAGGTACAGCCTCAGCTAAGAGACTCAGCCTAAAAACAAGAAACAAAAACAAGATGGCACAAGCCAAAAAAAAATGATTTCAGGTGATTGTTATTTATTTGTTAAGTCAGGATATGAGGATTACAGGCCTCTATTGTCATACCCAGTTTATCTGAGATCTTAAAAGTCTTGAAAAATACTACATTTCCCTGGCCTGCCAACTTAGACTAAAATTTCTAAATTTCCTTATTAAGTCAAGGGTAAGAGTCATTCAAATTCCTTGTTTTATAGCGGAGTCAAACAAGGCTCCGAGAGGCGAGCAACCCCCAAAAGCCCATGAGAATCAGCACCTGTTGCTCTTCCACCCTTAATCCAAGACAAGTGAGCCTCGTGAAGAAGAGCCCCCAGATCCCAGCTGAAATACAACTTAGCCCTACAGTATATAAAACCTCACCTTTCTTCTGTTTCTAGCAGGGCTTTTATTTTACTCCCCCCTCCCTGCATGTAAGCTGCATGGTCGGGGGAGGAGGAAAGAAGAATCTGGAGGAGAGAGCATTCTGACCAAGGCATGCTGAAAACTCTGTTCATTGTCCGGAAAAACACTGTTTGCATGTGTGCTGCTTTATATTTCTGCCCATGACCCCGCATGGAAGGAACGGGCCAGTGGCTGAACTTTGTTTAGGGTTCTTCTGCCAACTGGTTCATATGATAACTTGGATTCGAGCAACACTTTACAGCCCTGAGCTCTCAATATAGACGCAGCATGTGCAAAATGTTTGTGTGCTGCCAGTCCTGGCGGAGCCAGCTCCGAGGGACAGACTGGGACGGGCATCTATCTGCTGGCTTGATCATGGCCCTGGGTGTGTTTATAGGACTGTCAGCTGCTCTGGAAAGACACATAAACACAGTGCAAATGTTGTGTCACAACCGTGAGAAAGAGCAGATGTGGAGGACTCAATACGGCTTCTGCTGGTTGAGCATATGTTCACACCCATTCCACCTTGTAAACACTTTGGGTGTTTGCAAATGAGCTGTCCTCAGAAATACCACAAGGTGTGTGTGTCGGGGGCACTGGGGGCTGTTTGGGGTTTTCGGAAGGCAAACACCTAACACTGAGAGCTGAACGCGGGGGAGACAGGTATACGCTGAGGGACATTTATAGCACCCACTCATACCCCAGTCTTAACCCTTACACAAAGTCCTAGGCTATTGCGCTCACCAGCTGAGTCACAGCTAACACGCTGACTTATCTATTTTTATGGGAACCCAAGTAGTGTGTGTCACTCAGCGTCCTCGGGGTTACCCACCTGCCGTGAACCAAAGCCTGAGACTCAAAGCTCAGCCGAGAAAGGGATACTGGTGCGTGTGCACAATTCTGTCTGGTTGGACAGCAACGCCACTTCACAAACAGAAGGTTGTGGCCAAGGTCAGTGAACTGATACCCAAGAAGGCAGTGGGAATGGCCTGTTCTCCACCAGCTTCCGGCATCAGACTCAAGACAAGGAGCCCCAGACAGCACAGAGAGCCAGCAGGGTGTCTGTTTACCCATGCTGGCCTGGGCAGCAGAGAGTCTGGAGCTTTTGCTCAGGATGCTCAAGGCGGATCAGCCCCAGAGGACCAGCGAACTGGCTGGGCTGAAGTTTCTAGTGAAACTTTCTCCTACTAAGATGGATGACAAAGAGGGGACTGTAGCCATCGCCACAGGGCTGACTCAACAACACAGGGAAGGGAAGGGGTGATGAAGGTGAGGTGGAAGCCTACCACTGTAGACAAGAAGGCTAGGAAGCCCGGCAGGGCTGGGGACAGTGGGAGGCTTTTCGGACCCACCAAGGGCAGCAAGGACAGCAGTACAAAGCAGGCTACCGGGCAAATATTTACTTCCTTGTGTGACAGTGAGAAGATAAAAAAAAAAAAATCCCTGGAGACTGGAGGGGAAAAAAAAAACTATTCCTTAAGCTGAAACTCTCCCCTGGAAGTCTGTCCCCTGCTCCCTCCCTCTCCCCATTTTAATCCACTTCTGCTGCTGTGACAGAGGGTCTGACAAAGCAATTCAGGGGAGGAAGGACTTTGCTTGTGTGGCTTCTAATTCCAGGTCACAGTTCACGGTGTGGGGAAGTCACAGTGCCAAGGATTTACAAACACGAATAGGAAAGAGCAGAAAACACATCATGCTCCCTGCTTGCTCAGACTCAGCCCTTAGGGTCTAGGACTCCCCTAAAGGGAATGGTGCTGTCCACAATCGACTGAGTTTTCTTCATCATCAATCAAGACAATCACCAGAGACATGTCCCCAGGTCTCTTCCTAGGAGATTCCAGGCTGTGTCCTACCGACACTCAAAACCAACTAGCACAAGACCAGAGTCTCAGCACAAAGATTTATTTGCCCCGGAGGGACAAAGGACTGCCTCTGGATAGAGAGGGGACAGACGTGGCCCATAGGCAAATGGCAGTTTATAAAGGTAAATGGGGAAACCCCATGTTAGGATGAGGTGTTTAATTTTTATTAGACAGGCTAATTAGGGAGGACTTTTGATTGCTGGATTTCAATAAATTGATAGCTGGACCTTAGTAGTCAGATCAGGAGGAGGAAATGGCCAAATAAGGGACTAGACCTTGGTGGCTAGTTTTAGGACTGTAATCTAACAGTTTTTAGCAATGTAGCAGGAATGGAGAAGGGCAAGGCCTGCCAGTGCCATGTTTGCCATGCTTGGGCTGGCTAGAGTCCCTTAAAATGTTAGGTACAGTCCTTAAGTTCTCCCTCAAGCAGGGCTATTCTGTACCCTTTGACCTCTTACAGCGGGTCAGTTGCTCCATCTGAGCAAGGTCATTGTTCTGTGTTTAAGCAATAGTCCTTAAATGCACCTATTTATCAGTTTTATAGCCTGATGGGAAAAGAGCGCAAACAAACTAGATGGGGCACACGCTAAACTTGGTGGCATCACGGGCACAGGGCGCATGGTCCTTCTATTCCTGACATGGGCTTGCCTTTGACATCAGTGTGGGAGAAAGCTCTCCAAGTGGACACCGTTTATCAGAACCACTGGTGCTTGTTTTATGGCACCAACCCCGGCAGATAGTACACACAGCCACTCAAAATGATGTCACTTCTAAGTACCTGTAGAAGAGCCCTGGGGAAACGTGAGGTGCCTGCAGTTTTAGAAAGGTATCGGTATATGTGGGACGTGTCCCTCTGTGACAACCAATATACCACCGCTTCTTAAACTACAGAGCACACAACTCAATGTGTGGGCCATGGATGTTTTGGCAGCAGTAACATGTTTCTGAGCACTAGAAGTCCAAAAATTCCTTTAAAATCAGGCAATGAATGAATCCGAGGTACCTCTGTCGCTTACCTGAGCTGCATCAAGCAACTTCACTGTGGCCTTGGTTCAAAGACACAGCATGTGCCCTTTGCAGCATGCATGCCATCTTCACATGCAACACCACAAATGCTGTATGAGATGCTGTGGGGAGCATTCAAGACTATTGTATGCTAGGAATTGAGGGTCTTTACTGCTCATACGGAGTTTTCTGTTCTTGGAGAAGTCTAACAGTTAAATTGTAGAGGACAAAGACTTGAGATATTTTCTTACTGTTATTCCTCAGTATGTAAGCATCCAATTAGCATGCTTGTGGACTATATTATGTTAGAATGCTTGATTTTTATAAATTACTGTTTGAGTTTGACAGAATTTTCAACAATTTCTGAAATGGCCCTAAACATACTTCTGCTATTGTGTACTATGTATCCATGTGGAAGCAGTGGTCTCAACACTGCTGATTATAAAATCAAAACATCAATCAGCCTGGAAAACGTTGATGATGTTTTGCCCCGCAGTATAAAATGTTCAGCCAAGATTTATTTCTTTATGTAAAAATAACAAGAACAACTATTTCATTAGTATGCAAACTTGCTTTCCTCTTCTGTGAATGGTAAAATCACAAATATACCAAAGACTTGTTTTAAAATAAATGCATGCGTGCAATGTGTGCATGTGTATGTTTACTTAAATGCAGGTATGGGTGGGTGTGCTCACTCGTCTGTGGACAGGTGGAAGTCAGAGGCTAATCTTGGCTACATTTCTCTATCACTCTTCACTTTATTTATTTATTTATTTTTTTGAGGCCAGGTCTCTCACTGAACCTAGATCTCATTGTCGGGGGAAGGCTGGCAGGCCAAGGAGCCCCAAGACATGAATATTGCTGTACCCCTAGCCCTTTGGTTACAGGTCACCCCACTATGCCAAGCTTCCATGGGGGGTGCTAGGATCCAAATTCAAGTCCTTATGGCACGTTTAGCCACTGGTCCAGCTCCCACCAGACTAAATTTTCTTGGGCTTTAGGGATGGTTCAATGGGTAATGGTGCCTGCTGTCAAGGTTGACGACCTGAATTTGATTCCATGGAGCCACACGGTGGAAACAGAGAACTGATTTCCACAGGTTGTCCTCTGATCTCCACAAGCTCACACAGATACACATGCACACAGGATAAATAATAAATTAATACAATAACAAACACTGATTTTCTTATGATTTATTATCAGTAAACATTTGATTTGGATTTCTATACACCTGAGGCTATGTAAAAATTTCCAAGGTGAAGACGGCCAACAAGTGAAGAAACTCAAGAAGCCCCGCCCTAGACTGACACCGCGGCTCGTGCTGGGTAGTCCTGGAGCTCGGTCACATGGCTAGAGTGAGGGACACCACACAGCAGGCTCCTGGGTCCCTCTTCTTCACATCCCCCTTTCCTTCCCATGGGCTAACACACGCAAACCCAAGGCTCCCTCTCCCAGAACCGACTCTGAGATGTCTCAAACATAGAACATAGAGTGAACACAAACCCCGTTGTTCTAGGTGCTTCTGAATATGATGTAATATCTGGTTTTTGCGTGGATTATTCACGGCCAGGTTTTGTTCAGAGTGGATTCTACGCTGCCTAGATTAATGAAGGAACATTACATCCCTTGATGGCACAATCCAATTGCTTTCAGGAAATGCAGTTATTTTAATAACATTGAAAACCAAATATAATTAAGAATGTGAATATTCCCAGCAAAACATCACATGACATATTCCAGAAAGCAATCTAAATGCCTGCTAGCTGAGCTGATGATTTGGCTTATCTATAAGCTACTTCAAATATTTAAAGTCTAAATGTTAATTCAACTGTTATTCAAATGTTTAGTGTGTAATGCATTTAGAAAAGTAACTGGATTTTTCACAGTAATTCTGGTATTTTAGCATCTTTGTTTTTGTTATTTGGTTTTTTTTTTTTTTTTTTCAAGACAGAGTCTCACAATGTAGCTCTGGCTGTTCTGGAACTTGCTCTGTGTACCAGCATGACTTAGAGAGATCTGCCTGCCTCCGTCTCCCCAGGGTAGGATTCAAGGCAAGCACCACTATGCCCATCTGCATCTTAGCATCTTGAAGAGGTGGTGCAGTGAAAAAAAAAAAAAAAAAAGAAACAAGATGCAGCTGAGGCTTAGACCGATGCCAAATCACCAAATCAAAACAGACCTCAGTCCGGATGGAGAGCTCCCTCTCCTCCCACATAATACACATATGCAGAATGTCTTCTTTGCTTTGTTTCCCTCTGTGTAACAATCACACAACAGCACGGTGCCAAGAGGAGTTGTAGTGAGAAGATTAAACACCATGGAACCGGCAAGGGGATTCTAGCTACAGAGCCAGGGTTGAGGGTTGGGGGATGCTGCAGAAGAGCAAGAGCGCTCAGCCGGGGAGAGGGAGGCTTCCTCTGTCCCTGTAATGGAATCTACCTCCACACAAAGACTTCAGGAAGCCTACTTCCTTTTGTAGAAATCCCTGCTTTAACTCTAAGCAATACTGACCACTTCAATCTTACATGTTGACTATTCGTACAGTCTGAGAACATGTCCAGGGAAAGCTCGCTAATATTCTATTTTTTAAGAAACTTCTAAGTATTGTCATCAATCTAACAACTGAATAAACGAAATGCGTATAAGTTTTCAGCTCAAAAGTTGAGCAGATATCTTAAAATTTCTTATTTTTTATATTCTGTACCATTCTTTTGCAAGAACATTAAAACCACTTGTCCTCTTTTCATAAACACCAGTCAACAACAAATTAACAACCACTCATTGTAATCTACACAAATATGTTATTTGCAGCCCAAACAATATTAATTCTAGAAACCTACTAAGGAAACTTCAAATGTGACAGATAAAACTCATTACTTCTAATTTAGCTAATTAGCAGTCCACATGTGCAAAATATTGTTGACATTTGATTTTGTAGACAAGAAACAGACATAAATGTTGTGGAATATTCATTTACACTGTGTAAATATATGTGGCTGTAATTGGTTTAATAAAGAAGCCAACTAGCCAATAATTGAACAGAATAAGGTTAGGCAGGAAGACCAGACTAGGAGAATGCTGGGAGGAAGAAGAGCAGGGTCTGGAGTCACCAGTCAGATGCAGAGGAAGCAGGAGATGCAAGTGCCATGCTAATAAAGGTACTGCAGTGTGGTATAGCATAAAAAAGGAATATGGGCTAACTTAAAATGCAAGAGCTAGTTAGTAATAAGCCTGAGCTATTGAGCGAACATTTATAATTAATATTAAGCCTCTGTTTTGGTTATTTGGGAAGCTGAAACACAGAAATCTCTGCCTACACATAAATCTCACGTATTATGTTATTTAGGCCCAATGTAGCATTTGAGCAAAATAACATCAGTTTATATATTTTTATTAATTAAACTTCTATAACATTTATGGAGTAATGGTGGCTTGTGAAATGTCATTAGAGCAACTGGTTTTCCACTGTGATTTCTCTCCCTATCCCATACTGCTTCTTTCATGCCTTACGACACAGCTTTCAAGGTTGACTTTTTGGTTATTTTTTTTTAATATCCAGATATTTCAAATCCTACCATTTGGGGAGAAATAAAGACTACATTAAATATAACTTCATCTAGCTAAGCTTATAACTCAACACATGCTTGCAACCGTGGCACTTGGGAGGCTGAGAGACTGGAAGATATTTCAAGTCTGAGGTCAGCTTGGACTACCTATAAGATACTATCTCAAAATAAAAAAAAATAAAATAAAAACAAGGCAGAGACAGAAAAAGAAAGGAAGGAAAGAGGGAGGTGCAGGAGGGAAAATACAATTGAACCTTGGCTTAAATCTCACTTTATACAAAAATGAACTCAAATGAATTCACAAACTAGGCATCCAATTTAAAACCTTAACTTTGCAAAAGATGCTCTTGGGAGTCAGCGGTGCAATTGTCCTGAGACCCGTGTAAAGGTAAAAGGGGAGGACCATGTACACTGGGTTGTTCTCTGACCTAAACACACATACTGTGGTGTGCCTGCCCCCACCATCATGCACACACACAATAATAACAATTTTCATAAGCGTAAAAACAACAATGAGAAACCAAGCACTGTAAGGCTCTTCACCCATCAGATAACAGACACGGCTGATGGTGTTCAATGTTATTAGGCTAGGGAAATGCAAATTAAAACCACGCTGTGCTCTCACTGCAAACACGCCAGAACAGCTGCAATATAAAACACTAGCATGGGTCAGGCATGGAGCAGGGAGACTATAATCTTACTACTCGGGTGGTGGAGGCAGGAGGATCGGGAATGTGTGGTCATTCTCAGCTACATAGTCAATTGTAGGCGAGCTTGGGCTACATAGGCTTCTGTCTCAAATAAGACACACACACTTCAAAAAACGGCCTTGATGAGGATATGCACAACTGGATCATTAATTCATTGCTGGTGAGATATAAAAGGGCAGAGCTGCTTTGGAAAAGTTTGACAGTTTCTTTGATGAAACATCCCCCAGTAATAAAAGCATCTTTAACCTATCTTAAAAAAAAAAAAAAAAAAAAAAAAACCTCAGCACTCACCTCATTTTAGATGTTACCATCACCACCTGCACTGGATCTTTTTAGATCTTCCTGTTTTGGTGGGGGCCTAGTCTCGTTACATTTCTCAGGGTGAGACAAACTATCCACACAATAAGCAATTTAGAGGAGGAAGGGTTTCTTTTAGCTTACAATTCCAGGCTAGGACTAGGGGAAGTCACAATGGGAGGAGCCTGACGGTCAAGAGCAGAGGAATGGATGCATACCTGCTCACTTGCCCTCCTGTGCTTGCCTTGGTTTCCCCACTTTTAGGCAGCTCGGGACCCCTTGCCTAGGGAATGGTGCCTCTCACTGTGAGCTGGGTCTCCTCATACCAATTGCCTTAATTAATATAATCCCTCAGACCTGCTCTCAGGCAACCCTAATGAGACAACCTCTCATTATCCCAGGTAATTCATGGTTGTGAGATGTTGTTGACAAGTAAAGCTAACATCACTACAGGCCATTTCCCTCGTCAGGTTCTCAGCAAGTTTACTACTACCTCTGTCTCCTTATCCTCCTCTTCCCCATCCTCCTCCTTCCCCCCTCTTCCTCTCCATAAACTCACTAGGCTTTAGTAAAGCTCCCAGCACAGTGTCCCCAGTATGGAGCACAACACAAACCACTATCAAAGGAAACGATCGGAGAACATAAACAATAGGAACCTCTGCCTGAGCGCCACCCACTCTAGTCAGCTGGCTAAGCTTGAGTCCTGGCTGTCACTGCTCCTGCAGATCCCAAGTCCTTCCTTTCTTCAGCAAACCTCATGTGAAGTTGGGAAACACTGATCATTCCCACTCCAGGTTTCTGGTATTTCCAAGGTCTTCTTGCTCAGTGGTATTCGTTTTGGTTGACGACCCACTGGACTCTGCACAAGTCCTCCGCTGGCTTTCTCGCAGAAAACTTTCAGCTACCAACGCGGGAAAATGGAGGCAACTTGGGTCCTTGCTCCTTATTCTGCAGCTACAACCTAGGCCTGACTATCCATTCCAATGTTTCCCCTGAGTTCAATTCAATTATAAAAATATATTCATTGGGCCTCAACAAAGCACCACGAGCCCTGGAGGCTCATCTGAGCTACACACAAATAGAAGCTGCAAACTCTCGGACTTCTATTTGGGTCCACTTATTATGTTGTTACCTTTGGACACACGAGAAAAGCATTTGTCTCCTAGCAATACCACTTGAAGGAAAAAGCATTCTTCAGCGACTGGGAGCTTGACATACTATGCAAAGACCGTAGGAGGAAGTGAAAAGACAGAGAGAAATGGTTGCCGGGTATCAGGAATGGATAGGGAATCAGATGATCCAATTTAAAACAGAATTTCACCATATCCTAGTGTAGAATCTTGGACAGATTAATCTCTTGAAGCGTCAGCTTTGCTTCTGTAAATACAGATATTATAGCCCCCTGGAGATTAGAATAAAACATGGTTAGTGTCTCACACAGGAAACCATCCCTAAGTGGTCACCATCAATGGCATCTGAACTTTGCAACTCAGCACTACACTAAGTGCCCGGTCTAGGCGGCTGCAGTCCCTGGGGCACAAGCTCTGCAGACAGCTGCTTCTGGACAGGTTATGTGGCACAGAGTCTCTTGTTCACATCCGATGCAATGATTCCAAATTAAGATCTCAGGACTATGCGTGCCCTCCTCAAGTCAAGCACTGTTTGAACATCAGAAAATGTACTTGGCCGGTTCCTGCGTAAGTCACAATGCAATTTATAACACAATTAAGGTATGGGGTCACTGACTATCACCGCATAAATCTTGCAGATCATTTTCAGTTGAAGAGTACAATGTAGATATGATGTTTGACTAATGAGAGAGAGAGAGAGAGAGAGAGAGAGAGAGAGAGAGAGAGAGAGAGAGAGGCTATTCTAGACAGAATAACAATAATTTTTATGAGCCCATGGAACAGCTCTCCCTGTCAATGCTCAAAGCATTAAGAAGCTTTTAGCTTTTAAAATGTTTTCACAAACATTAGGGAAAAGCAGTTAGGGGATGTATGCAAACACGGAAATACCGAACTCTATTGTACAGTGTGTTGAAGTCACCAGGGCAGTCAGACAGGGAACTTCCTGCTTTGTCCTCTCTCCTTTTCCAGAAGCAGAACTGACTTTTCTTTTATGCTTTGGACCGGCTTATTTTCCAAACCACAATATTTCTAAATTATTTTATTTTCCCTTGTGTGTGCGCTGTATATGTGTGCCTTGTACAAATGCACGCGCTTATGCGAGTGCACAGTGCCTGTGTGTGCAGGAGCAGAGAACAGAGGAGATGGCGGGTGTCCCCACCCCCGCTCATCCTCTGTATTATTACCTTGAGGCAGGGTTTCTCCCTTGACCGATTCTACTGGGCTGGAGGCCAGCAAGCTGCCAGGATCCACTTGTCTCCACCTCTCAGTGCTGGAGCTATAGGTGCTCTCGGCCACACCTTGCTTTTTGACATGGGTCCTGGGGACCCAAACTCAGGCCCTCATGTTTGTACAGCAAGTGCTCTTGTCCAGTGAGCCATCTCTCCAGCCTAGGTTACCTTTTTCGTTAATGCAGCTTTTGATGATTCAGGCATCTGTGAGAACTTGAGAGCAAGGTGTACTAAAATAGACAGGGGAGCTTTTCAGTGAGACATCCTAGGAAAGTTGTGTCATTGTCACACAAGCTAGAGAAATGTATTGTGAGCACTGTGAAAACACGTGGTATGGTAACTGGCATTGTGAGCCTAGTCAGAGTTGGTTCAGGTAGTCTGTGGTCCTGATGCTACCATGTGAATGCTACCCATCCCTCTAGACTGCACTGTCCAGGGCTGATTAATTCAGCAGGTGAAAATTATGATCAGGAAGGAGGATGTGGGGTGGGAGAGCTGGGGAGCTCTGGATTTGAGAGCAGAAATGTTACAGCCATAGAACGTGTCGTTGGTGGGAGGAGGGAACCCCAAAAGTGGGCACGTCTCTGCTGTGGAACAGTGAGTGCTGTTGCAATCTCTCTCTTTTCTATATTACTGCCCAGGACCCACCCTGTTATGTATAAATTGAGACGACATCAACAGATGTGCAGCTCCATCTGAGTCACAGGTATCACAGTGATTTTCAACAAGTCCATGAAATCTTAGACATGCTCCCACTGAGGGCAATGGCTCGTTCTCTTTTCCCTGAGTTCCTGTTCTCCTGGCTCACTTCTAACAACAAACCGACCGACGTGATGCTGCACATGTTCCGAGGCTGCTTAGAAAAGGGAATGTAGCTTTCTCTCCTCCACACCGAGACCACATGGAAAGCCCACCCAGGGAGTCCCCAGAGAAACGGGGACTAGAAAAAAGTCCTAGACAAACTCAACTGTGCCAGCCTCCAATATCGGAGCCTCCCCTAGACCCTCCCAGAATATGTGGCATGCAAATAATTATTCTGTTCCTCTCTACTTAAGAAATAATGATTTTAAATTTTATTTTACTTTAAAAAGAATTATCTTATGTGTACATGCATGTGCAAGTGTTCCTGCACACGCCTCTGGGTGGCCACAGAAGCCAGAAGAGGGCACTGGATCCCCTGGAGTTGGAGCTACAGTTAGTTTTCAGAGCCTGATGTTGGGAACTATATTCTGGTCCTTGTAAGAACAGAGTGTGCTCTTAGCCATGAGCCATCTCTCCAGCCCGAAGAAGTAATTTGGAAAAGAGCAGGTTCAACAGCACAGATTCAGCCCCTAGAGCCAGCAGGACGATAGTGCTGTAAGTATATGTTCTGAAAACAGCTGGGAGGCCAGTCTTTTCAAGAGCCTCTGGCTCCACTCACGGAGACTCAGAGGCTGATGCAGGACCTGGCTGATGGTCCAGGTTTAAACCAAAGAGTGTTACTGTGGGTTCTTAGCATTCAGCACCACACAACATCTGCCTGCCTTGTTCAGATGAAATGTTTTCATTATCCTCCGCACTAATTCTATTGATTATCTGGGGTTTATGAGCATTAAATAATAAAACAAAATTCAAAAGACTGTTGTGTAATTGTGATCTTTAAAAACTTTTTTTATTATGATCGTTTTGAATCAAAGGTCCTTTTTTTTTTTTTTTTTTTTTTTTGGTTTTTTGAGACAAGGTTTCTCTGTGTAACCCTGCCTGTCCTGGAACTTGCCCTGTAGACCAGGTTAGCCTTGAACTCACAGAGTTCTCTGCCTCCTGAGTTCTGGGATTAAAGATGTGTGCCACCCTCGCCCAGCTTGGAAAAAAAAGCACATTTTTTTAAAAGTCAAAGTCTGAGGGTTTTGTTGTTGTTGCTTATTGTTTTTCTTATTCCTGAGTCTGACTTTTTTTTTCTGACTTTATTTTTTATCCTCTAAAAACTTCCACCTTTCTTGATCCTTAGACTTCTCTCCTCTCCAGCTTCCCAGAATTCCTCTGAAGCTCTGTTGCCTTGTGGACTTCCAGGGCTCTAAGCAGAGGCCGTGGCCCGGGAGCCCTGAGTAGGAGCCCGTGAACTGCCTCTTAGAGGTTATTTCCCATCCCGACTCTATGCGCCGCTGTCCTTTGAAAGGCCTGGAGAGTATTATGTAAAGTCTTTCACACTTCAACTTTTCATAAGTCAGAAACACCCAGGGGTTTTTGGGTTTTGAATGTAACTTCCTTAGATAAAAGTCAGTTTCCTTTTTCCAATCCGGGAAGTGGATGTCTGTAATACAACATAAATTACACAGTTTCTGATTTTACTGTCTAG
Source organism: Microtus ochrogaster (assembly GCF_000317375.1). NCBI lineage: Eukaryota > Metazoa > Chordata > Mammalia > Rodentia > Cricetidae > Microtus > Microtus ochrogaster. The sequence goes on along the minus strand of NC_022022.1, from coordinate 39,292,087 downwards.
ACACCGTCAACCTCTTTAACACTACCTTCTCTGTCAAGAGTCTGGGCAGAGCCCAAAAAAACGGATGTCCAACTAAGCTCGGAAATATATTTCTTCCAACGAAAGCTGGCAAGGCTCCTCTGAGCATGCTTGAAGCCAAGGAAAAACAGGACTGGAAAATCGAGAGGGAGGGAGGAGAGGGAGAGGCAGAACAGAAACAGACAGACAGACCAATCCCTTTCACAAAGTGACAAGGCTCTACAGCACGAAGAGCTTGAAAGGCTTTTGTCCCCGGCCCCTCACCTCCGGCATCTCAATAAAACCACGCATCCTCCTGTAGAAGAAAACCACCTTTTGTAGAGCCTCACTCATCAGTGGCAGCCGTAGGGACAGAGAAGAAGAGAAGGGAAACACAGCTCCTTTCTGAGCTTTAACTCACCTTTGTACACAGCTAAGAACGAAAGGATTATAAAAGGTGATACCTTCTGCAGGGTTCACAGGTAGAGGGGCTGCAGACCCTGCATAAGGCTGAAGACTCCCTGCCTCCACCATCACATGTGAGCACATACACATGCACGTATGCACAGGCACGCGCACACACACACACACACCTGCCGCTGCTCTCTTCCCAGCTGGCTGAGGGAATGCTGCATGACCATAGTGACGAAGATGGCCAATGTCATATGCTACACTGGGCCAGTATCTCCTTCCCCACTGAATGACTTTCAGCTCTGTGGTGTCTGCTGAAGAGCAGGGGTCATAGGAAGAGGTTTGTCCTCAGATACACTTAAGAAGGATTGCTTTCCGAAGTCCACTCGTATGCTTGTGACAATATTTTGCTTATAAACTGCACTCCATTATGACAACTCCCTTCCTCTCATTTTCCTAAGAGTCATTACTCTATTTACATATGAGAAAACTCGGCTCAGGAGGGCTGTGGCCAAAGCCACATGTCCAATAATGGACAAAGAGAAGCTTAACAGCCGCAGGGCTGCTGACCTCAGGTCTTCATAACTCCTCCCATCCTGAAGTTGTCACCTATGCAACAGTCCCGTGGTGGGCCTGGAAAAGAAGGTCAACCCTACATCGCACTGAACACAGATCCCTGGATTCACCCAGAATCCACTGAGCACTGAGGGCCAAAGGTCACAGTGACAGAAGATGAAGATCATGATGCAATCAATCACTGCAACAGAGGAACACATGAAGTCCAGAGTACGTGGGACACACTGAGTCTGGGAGTCCATGACAGTGACAAACATCTGACCTATGTTTAGTAGGATGAATCCAGCCATTCCAGAAAATGATTGCTCTTGTTTTTGTCATGTTATTATTATCATTGTTGACACAGGTGCTCACCTAGCTCAGGCTCATCTAGACTGGCTATGTATTGAGGGATGCCCCTGAACGCCTGGTTGTCATGCCTCCATCTCCCAAGTGCTGGAATGACAGCTGTGAGTCACTACAGTTGGCACTAAAAGTCAAGAGAGTGAGGGTGTGGTGGGGATGTGACCCTGCGGTAGAAGGCCTGCTTAGCATAGGCACAGAGTTAGACCCTGTATTCAGTCCCCAGCACGGTGAAAGGAAGGGAGGGAGGGAGGAAAGGACGGGACAGAAAAGAGAGGAGGAGGAGATGGAGATGCAGGGTAAAGGGTGGCTGGGTGGCTGTGAGGAGAAGCAGATTGGTGGTCTGTGCAGTGTTAGCCCTGGACTGGTTATTCAGAAACCTTGACGTTCATGGATCAGCAGGAAGACCGTCTGCAACGAATTAGGAGAGATGGTTTAACATTAAAAGCGCAGTTAAGACACACAAAATAAAGAGGTCCATCTGCCCTCCCCGTAGCGCGCATGGTGAGATAACGCTACATTTAGAGTCAGATGAGTTGACCCCATAGCTAAATGCCATCTGCCACTCTGACCACTTTTGGAATGGAACCACAAGCCAGTAAAGACACCTGGAGCACGCCTACACTTTCTCCCCATCTGTACTCCTCTGACAACAGCTGGTTAAATGTCGACACACTCACTGAGCCGTCCTGCCTCCATGATTGCTCAGTACCATGACTAAGTGAGTGCTTCCAGGAAAGTGGAAAGTTAAGCATCAGCCCAGCCAAAAGGACCCGAGCCCAATTTTGGTATGACCCCCTGGCAATACCATGACCAAGAAGGAATGTGATACCTTCCAAGCAAACCCTTTCCTACATGTTTGCTCTAGTGTGTTCTTTCTGTAGACTAGGCTGGCCTTGAACTCACAGAGATCCGCAGCCTCTCTGTGATTAAAGGCGTGCCTCACCACTGCCTGGCTTACCAAATTTCTGAGTAGAAACTACGGCTTTCTTTTCTAGCCAGCCCGTCCTCTTCTTCTTTTGGCTCCCCCTTGTCCCTTTCCTTCTTCGTGTTCACTCTCCCTACAGCGGTAGTTTTTAGATGATGTCTTAGGTTTCACCCTGGGGCAGGCTACATTTGAACAGAAGGGAAAGGAAGGCATCATCATTTTCTTTCAGACAGATCACAACACTGCGGCCTCCTCACCCAGGGCACTTTGTCTTGCACAACTGCTGGGTGTTTGGATTCATGCAGCAGGAGGCCAGAAATGCATGAGACACTGTCTGCCTATTTATATACAAAACCATGTCTCTGCCACTCTGAGCAAACCCCCTTTGACCTTTGAACCCTGAAACTAAGCTGACGGAATCTAGGTTGGGAAATTGCCCTAAACCCAGTGTATATACAGGTTGGCCAGCTACCAATGATTTGATTTGGTTGCTTGGCTCAGCAAATTAATATAGGCCCATGAGACGGGGGGTGGGCCACAAGTTATTAGCAGCTTAAGTTATAGATAAATGGGCAGAAAGAAACATAGAGATCCCTAGAGAGAAGAGGTCCTAATGATCTTGTGGTTTCAAATAGACTGGCACTCCAATTGTTCTCCTTCTTAAGTGGACAAGGGTAGCTCCCTGGTGTTCCCAGCCTAAGAGAAACAACACTCTGACTAGAATATAAATTCAGTCGTCCTGAGCAATATGACTGCTAGCCTTAGCCTGGAGGCCATTCCTTTTCATCCCAAGGCTTGCCAAAAATTCAAATTGAGTTACCAGGAACCCAGTTACCAAGAATTACAGGTTTAGACAGTCTGAATTATGCAAACTATTACACTCGCCTTTGCTCTCTGAGTTTCCTCAGAAACACACAGGCCTGCTCTCAATGCAAATGCTGGAACGGTTTCTTCTTGGCAAATCTACTTTCTCCTTTCCCAACCATCGGCCAGAGGCGGTGGCTGTGCTTCCATCATCCCGAGGAGGCAGTGGAGATCTCCCACGGTTTCGGTACTCAGCAGTAAACATCCAGCAATTATGATCGGGAGCTGCAATCTCGTTTCCCCTCCTTGTCAGAAGAGCCAGGCCCATGATTTCAGGTTGCTATCCCGACTAACCAGCATCTGTGCTTTTATCATCCCTGGGTACGCTCTTTAATTCTCTCAATCAACCGCGCTCTCAGAGACCCAGAGCAGCGGGGACTCTTGCCAAGAGCGAGAAGTTCTGAGAACTGGTTTTCATGTGCGAGGTCTGAGAAGTGTTCCCTTCCTCCGCGAACCGGCCACCTGTGTTTACAAGCCAGCACAGCCCCGCTGATCGCACTCTGTCCAAACCTTCAGAAGAGAAATCGTGCATGAGTGACTGACATCTTCTCATGAAGGAATGTCGAGCACGGAGCAGCCCCACACTCCAGCCCACCACACAACTGACCTTTCTGTTCCAGAGCCTGCACCATGTCCTTTGTTCCATTCTTCGTTATATGGAATTGCAATAATGTGAACAATTTCTCTTTTACAAAAAAAAAAAAAAATCACAGAACACGGGAAATCTACAATAATAGTTTTGACAACTGAGATGTTCATATTTTAATCTGCTTAATTAAACACGGTAAAATTGCTTTTCCATCAGCAAATGCCATTTTGCTAAATTGCACCGAAGTCAGTTTAATGAGGGATTCGAGTTTCTTGATTAAACTTGGTCAGAAAGATAACGTTTAAGAGATAGCTGCCACAAGAGGTGGGAGGGAGAAGGAAAAGGGAGGCCTCGGCCTCAGCTGTCACGTGACTCTGGTCTTCTCAGTAGGTTAAATCTAAGGTAACGGCCTGCTGGTTCAGAGTCCAGTTGGTAGACTGGACTCTCATAAGCTCAAGGCCAGGGATGGGCCATAGCTCTGGGCAAAGGAAGATGAGCCTGGCATCCGAGACTCTCCAAGGAGGCACAGGCTGGCAGTTACACCCACCATAGGGTAGGATGGGGTTCAGCCTGCTGTATTCACTGTGCAGATGCAGGAGCAGGGCTAGCAGAACATGGCACCGAAGGTCTTAGCAGTCAGTTTCTGGATTCCACAACACCTGGGGTCAATTTTCAGGTCTTGTATTAGAGATCCAGAGGGTAGTAGTAGACATAAACCCAGCTAATGAGATCGGTTGACAATCGGAGCACATGGAAGGAAGAATGGTCACCCCAGGACAGGTCTAACAGCAGAAGTGACCAGGCTGACCAACCGATCTAGTAGCCAAGAGACCTCTTATTTCCTCTGCTAAGAACAAGACACTGCCTACTCCCAGAGCGTGGATCAGGGCCAAGTCAGCTGCTGAGAGGGATGGACTTACACGGCCGGTGCGAATTAGTGCTGCCCATGAGACACGGGAGCATTGCTGCTCCTTTCTGCTGGTGACAGTCTCCCAGGGAGAAGATGGGTTACCCGAGAGCTGGATCCAAGCACGAGTGAGTGTCGTGTTTGGTCGTAAGAGGTTCACACTGGTGGGCAGTCTTTGGGGAGCCTGGTGGTATTAGAACCAGGCAGGGTCTCTAAGGGGCCCCAAGGGTTTAGTGATGAGAGAGTGGATGAAGGAAAATTGGACTTTGGGGGTCTGGGGGGGAGCGGAAGAAGAGAGAGCCGAAGCCGTCCAAAGACAAGTCCCTGTGGGGTTAGCAGCTGCGGCAGGATGATAGCGTCCTCCAGCAGGGAAGGTGACTTTAATAAGAACAGAATCAGAACTGCATAAGTAGGAGCAGCAGCACATGTGACCCACAAATTCTTTTGAGCATAGGAAACACTGGTTCCAAGCTTACAGCCTGAGAGAAGAGTCTGGAGCCAAGGGTTTATCCAAGTCTTCATAGACACAGAAGGACTTAGTTAAGGGGTTCAGGAAGCAAGGACTCTAAGCCAGGCATGTGACCCTGCCTCACTCCTGTCACACGCAATAAGGCCTAGGCCCTACATGCACCCACAGTCCCTCACCAAGACACAGGTGCATGGGGTCATTGAGGGGTTGCTTCCCTGTCCCGTGGCTTTTGTCCCTGGGGTCTATGACACCAGCTAAGCTGCGGTTTAAGGTTAAAGTTATCTCACGACAGACATAATCTGTGACAATCTGAGTCCTGCCTTTCATGTGCTTTTCAGAGAGTTTCTCCTGAACTGTCTGTGGGAAAGCTGAGCAAGAGTTGGTGTGTGTGTGTGTGTGTGTGTGTATGTGTGTGTGTGTGTGTGTGTGTGCGCGCGCGCGCGCGCGTGTGAGCACACACAGGGAGTAAGGGATGGGAGGGCAGAGGGCAGAATTAACCCTGAAGGGACTGCTGCCTTCCTGGAGCAGGAAGATTCTCAGTACTCCTGCTCAGGCTGGCTTTCACCACGCCTCAGCGCTCACAAGTCAAGGTCAAGCCCCTCCACAAGCTGTCTAATTATTTGGATTAGACCTCTGCCAGTAAATATTAAGCGTGGCTAGAGACAGTGAGAGCCTTCTGTGTTCCTCCTGGGTGTGGATGTTCCTGAGCTAGCCGTGTGGAAGAGGGGCAGAGACAGGTAGCTGCTGTCCAGAAACAATGACTTCAGCAGGAGAAGGGCATGTCTCGATGTCCTCACTAACTGGCCAGCTGACTCTGGGGGCCATCAAGCTGTGGTCATAATATTTATACTGACAATGTCTTAAGAGTCCTGATCCCCTAACAACAGGCTGAGTGGTCATGTCTGCTCTCTGGCATGGTTACCAAAATGCCCTGGCTTTGGAGAACAAACACCGGCTCTCCGTCACAGCTTTGGGACAGTGCTATGGTCCCTGGTCGGGAAGCTTGGTTTCTGTGTGACAAGTGACTGGGTCACTACACTCGTGAATGGATTAAGACCATCCCATGAGAGATTAGCTGCCCAGAGTTAGCTGAGTTAGCTGCCCAGAGAGCAAGCCGGTACCTTCCTGGTATCCTGTTTTGGATTTTTATCATATTCCCTCTTTTGCTTGCTTACACTTGGGCCTCTTATGGGCACAGAGCCCATTCCCTGCTGGCAGAGTGCTCTCACATGCATGCTGGCACCATGACATTGAGACCATCCTATTGAATTGCGAACCATCTCTACCGTTTAAGTCACCGAGACTCAGTGTTTTCTCATAACCTAACAATCTGGGAGAACTAGTAACTATCCAGCCCTAAGACAGGCCTTGTTCTCTCGTTTGAGGAGACAATGGGAGCAATGGAGTGAACTGGGGGCGCTCTCCTGGTGATATGATATAGAGGGGCACACAACACAACACCCAGAGCATAAAGCCTGGCATCATGCTCGGGGCGCACCTAGCTCTGAATTCTGCTAAGGGTGCACACTCGCTCACTCCTCTCCCGTTCTCTTCTAACCTGAACCTTTCCCCTCTACTCAACCGTCCCTCAGCCTGGGAAGATTCCACACTCAGGACTCTGCCCAAGACTGAGGGGCCGTCTCAGGCAACCCGTTGCTGGCTACCGGACAGAACCACAGGGCTGAATCAGGTCCGTCTTCAAATGTCCTGAGGTTCAAATGGAGACGCAGAGGCTACTGTTCAAAGGCAGCGACGATCCTGACAGACTACCTTTGCATTCGCGTCCTCACTCAAGCTTCCCGAGTTACAGGTCGGAATTCTGAACCCCACAGAGGTCAGCATCAGCCCTCAGCAGCACAGCATTTAATAGAAATATAGAGGCTGATGAGATGGCTTGGCAGGCTAAGTGCCTGCTTCTGCAGCAAAAGGATCTGGGTTTGGTCTCCAGCACTTAAATAAAAAGCCAGGCACAGTGGCAGAGGCCTAAAATCCCCCTATAAAATCACCTTAACTTGATTTACAAATGATTGTATCACTTCTAAGTGCACAAATTAACTCCATGGTGTTATGTGAGCAACCTCTATATGTGAGCCTGCCTGCTCACTGGGAAGAGTCTGTGGCTCTGTTTCTCAGCACTTGCTTTTCTTGTCCTCTCTGTCTTTAGACTCTGCCTAAAGAGAAGTGATTTACCTTCCTATGTAGTAATAAAGACCTATGACTCCGACACCAAGCACCCACCTACTTACCTGCTTTTGACCTGTACTAAAACGTCATTGTTGAAACAGCAAAGACTGACAACAAAGACTAAGATGATAATGTTTGAGTTTTATCTGGGTCTATACGAGTAGACTTCAAGCCTCTTTACAAGTCCCAGGAAGAGATACACTTTCCTGTGTGATCTACAGCACACAGGGAACATACATGTGCATCCATGTATAAAAATATAACGAAGTTTACATCCAGCTATCCCTGGCTATATTGTGAGCAGTGGGCACACTCTGTCATGCCACATACTAGAGTTCATTTGCTAATGAACAAAAATATTGGCATGGCCCACTCAAAGCACTCTGCAATCCAGTTAGGAAACGAAGCTTGTCATCGGTACATAACCACCCCGAGCCACCGTATATGGGCCAATCCATAGTGTTCCAGGAAGCATCCTGAGAGGTGAGAGAGAACAAAAAGTCAAAGGAGCTGCATAGACCAGCTCCTTTATGGCCAGTTCCAGAAAAGGCCACAGCAGGGATGACATCCGAGAAAGGAATCAGCATGAGGTGGGGGGCTTGTGAAAAAGCAACTCATTTTATAAAACCCTCTCCCGGCTTCAGCAGCACATCAAAAATCGGAACTCAAGAACTCCTCGAAGCATTTTCAGTGACCCACGCTGCCACCAAAGGTCATTTACAAGGCAGGGGCTGTGAGAAACTGATTTTATTCCAACCTTATTTTGAATGTGTTCAACCGTGATGTGTGTGTATGTGTGTGTGTTGAGTTTTAAAGCAAGCCGAGGGACAGTGGTTGCTATAGAGGTGGCGTCTGCAGTCATCAGGTGACCTCAGGGCTGGACAGGGTTTGGAGGAGCGTGTTCTGAATACTGACTGAGCTCTCAGCTGCACGGAGGCCAACGGCCTGTGTCGTGGGCGTTCACACATGTTCTCTCAGGAAAAGGCACTAAACCAAATCCTTATCACTGTCCCCACTCAGGGAGAAGCTTCTGTGAGCTCTGAGTAGAGGCTCTGTGGTTAAGAGAAAACCAGACATGGACACAACACCAGCGCCAGCCACTTGTTGAAGCTCCAGGCTGCACAACTCCAAGCCCCTTTCCTGACAGTCAATGTCTGTCTTCAGCCATCACCGCAGAGTTTGCCCTGTTAATCTTATCAACGTCTTCAGAAGACATTTTAAGAAGGCATTGCGTGTGTGAGGATGTACAATCCGCTTTTAGCAATGTGCAGCTCAGCTGGAATGGGGTTACCAAGGGAACCCAGGTACTCCAGCTTCCTATCCCCAACAGGAGCCCTTTTCTGGACAGTCACACGTACTTACCTGTATACTTCAGCCCTAATGTCTCACGTTTAACAGATACCACCATCAACAGATGCTGAAACCAACTATTTGAGGGGTGGGGAATAAACCTAAGCGTTGCATAGCCATCTGTACACAAAGGCTGGGTGGGAAATCTGTGAAATGAGTGACCTTTCAAAGTCACCTCCGGGCCTCTGGGCAGTGATCTGAGAACAACGACATGAAAATTGCTGCGGAATCTACTCTAAAACGGGGTGCAAGACGGCCTGCTCAGATGCAGGAGAGTACTCATGAGTTCACCCAATGTAACCTTCCCAGTAGGAGAGAGAGAATCCTCCTCACGTTCTCTAGTGATATCCACTAAGCCACCATGGAATGAGGGACTCACCATTGGTAGATGGACAGGGTTCAAACAGTAAGGAAACCATCTCCATCACTGCTCAAGCCAAGTGAGTGAGAATCCAGAGTGGCGTGGTGTATATGGGGAACCTCCTGAGATGTTGTTGTGATCCCCAGAATCTACCCGGCCTGTAGGCACGACCCTCTGTGGTTCCCACAGAAAGCCTGAGTGGAACAGTATCACCGAAAGGAGATGCAGTGGAATTTCCTGTTTTGTTTTTACCATGAACCAGAATAAGAAATAGATTTCATTTAATGTTAGCATACACACACACACACAAAAAAAATGAGTCAAGTTTCAGGAAATAAAACCTTTTCCACACTGCAATAATATTAATTCTATTATTGCAAAAAAAATTTTAAAGATCTAGTCATGATCCCTTAAGTCGACTTTCAGTAGACTTAAGCAGAGAGTACACAACCGCTATCTGCAGAAAAGAGGGCAAACGGTACAGAGAGCCTGGTCTTCAGAGTCTGCTCCGGGGATAGGCAAACTGGCTATGTCTTTGGAAAGAGTCAGAGATGGAGGCCTAGGGCTGCAGAGAGGTTAAATGCGAGAGGAACAGAGAAACATGAGGATTCAGGGATATCTTCCTAAGGACGCTCTATTTCCCAGAATCCTATCCTTCAGAGAAAGGAAGCTGGAATATTCCAGGGCCTCTGATAGAGAATTAGGACACTACAAAAGAAATCAGAAAAAGATGAAATTGGGTGGGTGAGGTGGCTCTGCAGGTAAAGGGGCTTGTCACCGAGCTAGATGACCTGAGTCCTATTCACAGAACCCTCTGCTAGAAAGTAAGAACTGACTCTTGAACTTGTCCTCTGCCCCTACATGTGCCCCGTACATACATACATGTGCCCCACATGCATACATGTGCCCCCATATACATACATGTGCCCATACATACATACATGCATGTGCCCCACACATACATACCTGTGTCCCCACATGCATACATGTGCCCTACACATACATACATGTGCCCACACATGCATACATGTGCCCCACAATACATACATGTGCCCTACACATACATACCTGTGCCCATACATACATGTGCCCCCACATGCATACATGTGCCCTACACATACATACCTGTGCCCCCACATGCATACATGTGCCCACACATGCATACATGTGCCCACAATACATACATGTGCCCTACACATACATACATGTGCCCACACATACATACATGTGCCCCCACATGCATACATCTGCCCCCACATACATACATGTGCCAGCACATACATACATGTGCCCCATACATACATACATGCATGTGCCCCACACATAATAACACAAACAACATGACTCCTGCACCTTGAGTGCCTTAGAAAATACAAAATTGAGAGCAAAAATATGGTGGCTACCTTCAAACAAAGTATTAGCTTCAAATTTCTCACACAAGCTTTTTTAACTGGAAACTATGATTAAAATATAAATATCCTGAAATGTGACCTACAGTCAAACTGAAGTCATATTATTCTTTCTTTCTGAATCAAAAACTTAAAGAAAGAAAATTGGATATTTGCCTTCTAGTATTCCACAGCTGTATCATGTTCAATCTAATTTCAGCTTTTAAGAAAATAATTTCAGGATAACAATTTCTAGATTTACCACCAGCATATACCTTCTTCCACACTAAGCTCTGAGCACACCTACTCGGCCACTGTGGATGGAGGGGTTTACTGCCTGCCTGGTGGGTGCATGGCTTCACCACGAGAGAAACCCAACTGAGCGGCAGCCATGCATGTGAAAGCTTCTGAGATTTTCGTAATTACTCCAAAAATCCATTAGGAATTAGAATGCAATTATGCCTATATTATACCAATAGCAATCTTTCTGCATGCATAGCTAACTATAGGAAGGGAACATTCAAACAGGTATTTCCTCATTTTATGTCTTTATTTAGAAAAAAATAACGTCAGCCCACAGTTTCAGAAGACAAAAGTTAAAATTATAGAGACAACACCAGAAGTCTAGAGCCAGGAATGGAATACACAGAGAGTTCACAACATTTACCTGGGCAAGCCAAGAAGGCTCGCAACAGAAAACCGACCTGGAAGCTCATCCGTATGTCTGGATGGCCGTCTACTTCCCCCTGGCCATTGCTGTCACATCTGCCACAGAACACAACAGAGTGCAGAGCCTGTGGCCCTAGGGGCTTCGGCTACGTCACTGGGTTTTCATCCATCCTCTTCCAGGGGGAAAATCTCCCCATCAGCTGTACATGGTTGAATAAATAAAGCCTTTGAAGCAGATTCAGCAAACGCAGCTCCATCTCATAATGGATTATCATTAGCAAGGCACAAGTTTAGGTTAATTGACTGAAACAAGTATAATGTCTCAGGCTGAATAAGCCTTGTATTTATTCATGTGATTTCATCTCCTTATGGAAGCCATCGTCACCTCCCTGTATGTTTTCCCAATCTCTTTCTACTTATACGTCCTGCCCCAAAGCAATCTGAGTTTCAAAAAAAAAAAAAAACAAAAAAACACTGCATCTTCCAGCTAAAAGAATGTTGTATGTTAATATCACTTCAGAAATCAAAACTATCATCTGCCTAGTTTGGGGCAGTAGAGTTCTCTCTGTCACACTACCTACTGTAGTGTGTACAAATCTAGGTCCATAATTACACACATCCAGTATGGGCTACTTTATCTTAGTATGAGGTTCCATGCTGATTGCTGCTAACCTGAGCTCTGTGGACAAAAATATATTTTAATATCAAATATAAATGAAGGTTTTTCCTTACTTGTCATTGCCATGGGTAATGTTCATACAGTAGGCATGGATAATCTTGTATACAGTAAGCATGATTAACAAATATTGCATTCAGTACAGGGATCAAGTTTGCTTGATACATACTAGAATAGATAATTATGGGCCAAAAGAGGAAAATGACTGAACAGCAAAAAATACACTGATAACGTATAGGCCAAAAAAAAAAAAAAAAAAGACTGTCTTTCTAGAGTTTAAATAGCACCTGAAGAATAACTCTCAGGCCCAAGGTGGGCTTGAATCCATTGCAGGATGGGTTTCAGAGTTCCTGAGGTGCTACCTAAGAACCCTAGGAGAGTCAGACCACTTCAGAGCATTTTGTTAAGAAAAAAGGAAGGAAGAACACTTAGAAACTGGATCTGTGTGCTAGACAGCCAGTGTCTCCAACACCACAACAAGAATACAGTTAGAGATGTGGTAGTGAACGTGAGATCCAGCACCTGAAATCTCAAGAGCAGAGATTCCTGGCAGGGTGACTTTTTTCTAATCCTTCCCAACACAAATGAAACCCTTTCCCACTGTTGATGGTCTGCCCCATCATAGGCCCCAGCCCCCATCTGTTGGTGGTCTGCCCCATCATAGACCCATCCCCCATCTGTCAGAGGTCTCTCCCAGAATAGACCCCATCCCCCATCTGTTGGTGGTCTGCCCCATCATAGACCCCACCCCCCATCTGCCAGTGGTCAGCTTTCCTAGCTGGACAAAGGGCAGTGATGCTATCTAGTGCTCCTCTCCAACATTTAAACACTGGCTCTGGCACATACAGACAGGCGCTTGTTGGATACACAAACATGACTGATTCAGTGATCCCTCCCCTTTCGGGAGTGAAGTTGTTTTTCCATGGTCGTCACACTCATAGTCACTACCATCTAATTTTATTTTAATTTACTTATTAAGCAATATAAGAACAAAAAAACTAAAGCAAAAGGGCAAAGGCTACTTATTTGCATATATTCAGCATAAACAAAACACCTCTTAATTGACTTAACAGCTCACCCCACTGAGCCCACTGGGTTCACAGCAGCGGAACTACCCCATCTGACTTGCAGTTAAGAGAGTCAGGCCCACCACGAGGATCTGTCGCTGGTATTAAACCTGCAGCTCTTGGTTCTTTGGTCTCATACTCTGCTGTAGTGGTTCCCTGTTGCTCCTGCTTGGGTGAGCTGGGCTCAGACAAGAGTCTGAAGCCTGGTGACTCTTTCTTTCTGTGGGATGTTACTGCTCCCTCTGTACTTGGCTCCAGGAAGACAAGGGGCATTATTAAATTATTTGACAATGGTCAAGTAAACTAAGACAGCATTAGCTCCACACAGTTTTAAATAGGATTTGTTGCCTGAGATTATTCTTTCCTCTTTGGATAGAAAGCACCTGCTCCTGAAATAAACCTGAGAACTGATTTAATATTTGATTTTTGGTTTGAAGACAGCAACAGGGGCTAATGTTAAAGGTTAACTGATCATGTTTATGGAACACCGGGAGCTTTATTCATGGTAAATACATATTTAAAGACAACCTGGGGCCAACAATGCACTGGGGCATATACGATATTAATAAGGCCAGTCTCTCTTATTATAACTTCAGTTATTATGAATAGTGACTGAATCTGTAAATCTCCATTCAGAAAATGCAATCTTCTGAATGACTTCAGATCTTTCATTTAAAAGGTCCACAAAACCGAAGGCCAACCAACACTCACTTTGAACAAGCACCTATATGAGTTGGGAAGATGGCCCAGTGGTTAAAGCGCTTGCCCAGAATGGAGTTTGGGTCCCTAGAACTCACACAGATGCTGAGTGGGTGTGGCAGAGCATCTGGAAATTCTAGCTTCACGAAGCAGAGATAGAGGATGCCCCGAGGAAGCTGACATGAGGGATAAATTGCACATGTGAGCTCTGGGTCTGAGAGCAGCCTTGTTGAACTGTGGAATATTCCTTTACACTGTGTGAATGTATGTCGCTGTGATTGTTTTAATAAAGAAGCTGACTGGCCAATAGCTGGGCAGGATAAAGTTAGGTGGGAGAACCAGACTAAGGACACTGGTAAGAAGAAGGGCAGAGTCAGGGGAGTCACCAGCAACATACAGGAAGGAAACAGGAGGTATGAGGTGTATGTATGGCAGGATGTAGATTAATAGAAATATTTGTAAGAGCTAGCTAGTTAGTAATAAGCCTGAGCTATCAGCTGAGCATTTATAATTCATATTAAGTCTCCTTGTCTGTTTTTTGGGAGCGGCTACCTGGACAGGAAAACTCTGCCTACAGTGAACAAGTAGAAGGATGATTGAGAATAGCTCCAGATAAAAACATCGAGCCTCTGTGTGGTTGTAAACACATATGCATTTGCACTCTCACACAGTATGCCCACACGTTTGCAAACATGTATACACACGTGCATGTGCACACACACAAATGGGAAAAGAGAATTAAATACATCTCTAAATTACAGGGCATTATGGAAAAAAGGTAGCTGAAGACAAACATACCCCCCACCCCGCAAATCTTAGTTAGATTATTCTGTAGTTATGACTTAAATAATAATTCCTACTATGACTATAATAAAACAAATTGAAAAGAAGTTTTAGCTTAATAAGAATTTAAATATAAAAAAAATAAAAACCATGATGGAATATACCTGAATAATTGCATGGAAGAAACAAATGCCAAAAAAAAAAAAGAATTTAAATATATGCAAAAGCAATGTCCCAGTACTTGGAAACTGCAAAACATCCACTCCCTGCCCTCTCCACTGATGTTTCTAGAATCATGGCAGGAAAGGCATTTTTAGCTAATGATCTCTAATGGAAGTCAGTTCCCATCTTCATTTCCAAAGCATTTGAGATCAACTGACAGAAACAGGTTATACTGTAGGACACATCTCTGTCTCTGATACACATCAATTTTCATACGTTACTGCCAAGTCCACACAGAGAAGGTGAAAAAGAGGCACCCTGAAAAGGAACATGTGTTCTAATTAGTTGGGGGTGATGATTTGCTATTGAGAGCAGTGTTGTAGGTCTCCAGTGCAGTCCCTTCCCATCAGTGACAGCCAGTGAGATTTCTAACAAGGGTCGGGGCAGTATTCTCATCTGAAGCCACACAGAAGTTTGAAGAAGGTGTAAGAAGCAAACATCTACTCTGCTGGCAAACAACAGACAGTTGGGTATCAACTCTGCCAAGGAAATTCAGGAGGTTCAAGGAACTGACGATGATGATAGATCCATTTATTTCATGTGTATGAATTCATGTTTTGCCTGCTGGAGATCAGTAGATGGTGTCAGATTTCTGGAGAGGCTGTGAGCCACTATGTGGGTGCTGAAAACTGAATCTAAGACCCTGTAATAGCAACAGGTGCTCTTAATTGTGGAGCTATCTCTCTAGAGCCCAAATTATTACTTTTTAACTAAAATGAAAGCAAACTGCTCTAATTAATGAGAAAAAGAAAGAAAATGATTCACTTCAGGTAAAGACCAAGCTAGACCACAGGCTGTTAATGGGTAAAGTGAAATCCAAGTAGTCGTTCTGTGTCTGTTTAATGCTCTGTGAGGATCAACCGCTGGCAATAACCACATCAAGCAAACCACCCTCACGTTTTCAGGAAATTTCAATGCTGGAACTTAGAAGTTGTCTGTGTTTGGTCTCTGTGGTAATTTGAATTTAATTGGCCCCCATAATCCCAAAGGGAGTGGTACTATTGAGATCTTTGTTAGAGTGGGTATGGCCTTGTTGGAGGAGGTATGTCACTGTGGAGGCCAGGCTTTGAGGTTCCCTATGCTCAGGATACTGCCCAGTGTCTCCGTTGACTTCCTATTGCCTGCAAGATATACAACTCTCAGCTGTTTCTCCAGCACCAGGTCTGCCTGCCAGCTGCCATGCTTCCCACCATGGTAATGGACTGAACCTCTGAAACTGTCAGCGAGCCACCCCAATTAAATACCTTCCTTTATACGAGTTGCTGTGGTCATGGTGTCTCTTCATAGCAATAGAAATCCTAACTAAGACAGACTCATTACTTAACCTGGTTCCCCGAATCTAGATTCCCTTGACTTTTAAAAAGAGTGGTAGCGCCATCTTTCAGGATCCATAGAGTCAAGTATTTGACATTGATTATCTGCTACTATTCAGCACAATCTTGGAAGAAAAAAACATACAGGTCCTGGTATCTAAGTGTCCTTATAGAAAGGGACCATCAACCTAAATATACGTTCTTTTAAAATATTTTACTAAGTCCTTGAGAATTTCATACAGTGCATTTTCATGATATTTATCTTCGATTCCTCCTTTTATCTCCTTGTTGGCTTCCTAACTCCCTGGCTCCATGACTCTTCTTCTGATACAGGAATCCATTGACTCCAGTTAGTGTGGTCCATATAGTCTTGGTTTGGGCCATCCACTGGACTGTGATCAACAAATCTACCAAGAACCACACCTCAAAGAAAATTGTCTCTCAATCCCCTGGAAGCCACCCACTATTTGTAGCTCCTCAGTCAGGGGTGGGAGCTCATGAAACACTTCCTTCTCTGAGCTAGAATGTTGACTCTCTTGGTCCTGTTCAGGCAATCACAGCTGCAAGCTCACAAGCGCCGCGATTCTCTGACACTCAGAAAACACTGCCTGGCTCTGGTCCTCCTCAACCTCTGGTTCTTGCAGTCTTCCTGCCTCTCCTCCACGATGGTCCCCAAACCTTGGTGAGGAGGCGACACTCTATACTGTTCCCTCCTTCCATTTATCCATTTTCCTACTTGTCTCCTCCCCTTCGGGGTTTATTACCTCATGTTAAACACTGCCTTCTTCCTAGAGCGGTCCATAAAACTGAAAGTGACTGAGGAAAGAATAATTAAAGCCATCATCAGTCTGTGAGAAGAGATTGGTGTGGTTTTTCTCCTGGACGGAATTATCCCATGTGTCTGGGAAAGGATAAAGGAGCTCTTACTGGGGAGGAGAGGGCAGAGAATACATTTCACAATTTTGCTTACGTGAGCTCTGTCAGTCAACCATTTATTAGGCATTAAAACCCTTCAGAGAAGAAACTGAAGAAAATGGTTAAGTAGCTGGGGGAGGAGTGGAGGGAAGGTTGGGACATCACACACCCTCAGGTACACCCTGAACTTAGGAAATCATTATCTACACAGAAATGTAATCATTAAACATCCCTCAGCCCTTACACTGTCGCCAATCCTAATTTGGCTTTTACATGGGGTGTTCATAGGACTTTGACATTCAAGAGTTGACTTTTCCCTTAAAAAAAAAATGCACTGGGTTAATTTGAAACATGATCTGGTTCTCTGAGTTGATTTGTTTCCTAACTATTAAATCTATTACAAAACATCCCAACTTGGGGAGAGGCAGAGTTGCCAGTGGATACTGTTGCTGGCCTTCTGTGTATATAGTTACCAGCCTTCCCTGTATATAGTTGCCTTCACAAAACCTGCAGCTTCCTGCACAGTTCGAAGTCCTAGGAATCACTGGAACCTGACTGAGGCAAACACTGGGTTTTCTCAGACAAGCTCTGAAATTTGGTTCTTTCTTCCAAAGAAGAAAAGTCATTAAATCCAGCACGATGCTTTGATTAAAGAGTACATTCTCAAGACTTTTATTAAAAACAAAGCAATAATAAATGACAAGATGAACCAGGGAAGGATGGGGGCTAAAGTTACAAACCACCCACGGTCATAATAAAATGTCTGGGACTCTACCAACTTGGCATGCTTATAAAATACCAAATATATCACTAGAACTGGGCGGAGTGGATCATGCCTATAGTCCCAGCACTTGGAATGCTGAGGCAAGAGGAATGTCAGCAACTGAATATAGCCTGGGATACATAGCGTGCTGCAGGCCAGTCTGAGCTACAGTGTGAGACCCTATCTTCAAAAAAAAAAAAAAAAGATAAGAAAAAAGTCCAAAACACTCATAAGGGAGGAGAAATAAAGTTGGGCTCAATCACGGATACATTTATCCATCAAAATGTTTTCTGAATGTCTATTGTGTATTATATTAAGCTTTGAAACAAAATACGAAACAATGTAGACAAGATCCCTGCTCCTAAAGATAGTGGAGGGTACTGAGCTGTGGGCAGGCAATCACAGGGTATGAGAAACATCAGAAGGGGGGCGGGAGGGGGGGATAGGGTAGAGGTCACTCATAAGGAGAAAACAGGTTCAAGGAGGGAAAAGTGATGTCTAACATCTCAGAGAGTGGGGCCAGAACTTTGGAATGCTGTAGTAATATTCCATTCCATTTATATTTTAATAAATAAAGCTTGACTGAAGTTCAGAGAGTAAAACAGCCACACTGGCCAGCCTTACAGACCAGGTTGCAATAACACACAACTTTAATCCCAGTAGCCACACTAGCTTGCCATAGAAATCAGGCAGCAGTGGTGCACGCCTTTAATCCCAGAAATAGAGAGGAATATAAAATGGGAGGAGATGGGTCTCTTTCTGAGATTCCTGGAGGCAGGATCACCATTTTGGACCAAGGTCAAGGTGAGAGCCAGTGACTGGCTGCTTTGCTTTTCTCACCTTCAGGGTGAAACCCAATTTCTCTCTCTGAGTTTTTATTAATCATGCATCAGAAAAAATTCTACACACCTGAGTTTCTGGTTCCGTTGGTGCCACTCTGCAACCCTGAGTGATTTCTGCTACCGCTTTCTCTGTTTCATCAATAATGATACTGTTGAATGAGCATTGATGCAATAAATGCGTGTCACAGAGCTGGCAGTTTGTAGCAAATGGCAAGTACCCAATAAATGTTAGCTAAAGTGGTATTAATGGGCACAACAGGCCAAGAACAGCCAGCTAAAGGGAGGAGAGGAAGGAGGTGTGTTGTGTGTCCAGAAAGGTAGACCTGTGAATGAAAGAACCGAGTCTGAGCCAAGTGATAGGGGCGTGCTCTGAGGCAGAGATGGAAAGGTGAAACTAAAGCTGGAAAAGCAAGCAGGGTCCAGCTCCACGGAAGCCCTCCAGAACTCTGCTCGGAGGAGGGTCACATTTTCGTTAACCACCTTGGCCTTGGCATGAAGATACAATGGGGAGTGAAGTGACTGGGGGCAGGAATACCAATGATGAGATTTTTTAAAAACACGACTCCTTGGTTGCTGTAGGTTTTCACACACAAAAGTGTATCTCAATCCAGAAAGGATCCTGGGGTCGTCATTAGCTTGTCTGTTGAGCATTTCATTGATGGATGGGGTCACTCACTCATTCAATAAGCATCTACACCTGAAGGCTAGCATTTCTTCCACTCATCCACCCATCCATCCATCATCCATCCATCCTCCCATTTACCCACACATCAATCCATACACCCACCCACCCATCTATCCACACATCCACGCACCCATCCACCCACACATCCATCAATCCACCCACCCACCCACACATCAATCCATACACCATCCATCCATCCACACATCCATCTATCCACCCACCCACCCATACATCCACACATCCACCCACCCACCCATACATCCACTCACCCATCCACCCACACATCCACCCACCCACCCATACATCCACTCACCCATCCACACACACATCCATCCACCCACCCATCCGTCAAGCATCAAGACCTGAAGGTACTGTTCAGCACTTCCTTCATTCACCCACCCATTCACCAAGCATCCATACCTGCCAAGGTGACAACGGCTGTGAGAGATATTAGCAAGCATCGCCCTGCATGGCCCTACTCTCCAAAGCATCTTGCCCAGCCATGACTGCACATGTCCTATCAAAGTCAGGAAGCACCTCGCCCTAGTGACCCAGATGACTTGCAGGAGCAAAGGTGCTTTGTAGGAAGGTCAGATGGCAGTGCGACAGAACAGATTAAGATGAAGCCCAAAGCAGGAGGGTGGCTTTGCCTTCATCCTGGGAAACAGAAGCACCGCTAATGACATCAGTGAGCAGCTGACCGCGTCCTAGTCATGAAACATTCAGTAACAGTCAACATTTGCTAAACAGCTTGTCTTTGGATCTCAGGTGAGTCTACAGATTCATCATGGCATTATGGAATCTTTATACCTATCCTAGAGTGGGAAGAATGAGTCAAGGGCATGTCCCCAGAGACACAGAATTAATGAGATAGAACATCTTCATCTCTACACCATGTGATCTCTGTGGCAGGGGCTCTAGCTCGATAGCAGAATGTCTACCTACTATGTATGGGCAAGGTCCTGGCTTCAGCGCCCTACACAGAAAAAAGAGAACACAAGGATTGACCTCTGGCCAGTGTGGGCCACCAAGCTGACTGGGAGAATGCAATCTAATTCTGACATCTAAAATATAAAACTCTCTCCAGGGCTAATGAAGATCAATGCTAGCTCTTATAGTAGAAAAACCAAACTTGGAAAGCTAATTACACAAACAATATATTATCTGTGTTACCAAGAGATGCATCCTTACAGAAGTCAAATCAAATGAATATGGTGAGATGAAATGAAGACGCTCATCAAATGAGTACCATTTTGACACTTTTTGAAGTTGATTTTACAGTACGGTATGGCAAGAATGTATCAGGAATGTTTCAGGCCGTACCATATGGCAAGAATGTATTAGCAGTTATCCACTGTGGCTACACTCATATTAGGTTAAAGCCTAATCTGAGAGTGGGAGCCGTTTGCACAGGCCTGTCTGGAAAGGGGTAACCATAGGAAAGTGAACAGCCTAAGAGAAGGAGGCCTGTTACTCTTGGTTTTCCAGTAAGCCAGAGTGTGGGAAGAAACGTTGATTACCTAAATGACAAACAGGTGGACTAGATCATGCTCAGACTCTGTATGGTTTCACCAGGCAAGCAGAGCAAGTGTGGAATAAGTATATCTAAGTCATGAGCCCTAGGAACTATTTCCAAATTGACAGAAAGGGGGTAAAACAATCCCTCTGGATCGAAAGAAACCACCTGCACCTTGTTAGCTGCTGGATGCCAAGAGTGAGGGGAAACCCTGAGCCTGGGCTCTTCCCGGACAGTGGTGAGATCCCAGGCCAGACGGCATTTTAAAATCTAATCCCGCTCTATGTGTCTCTCCCGCCACTAACCTACATTATTTTCAAAGCAGTCACAGCCATTTCCACAAGATACGATCGTTTATAGGCACTTACCCCCTCCCCGCCCCTCGAAGAATACAGCCTTCTTAACTGCTGAGAGAGAGAGAGAGAGAGAGAGAGAGAGAGAGAGAGAGAGAGAGAGAGAGAATATAAAGATTACAGAACTAGTAAAAACTACCACTGCTAAGGAAACACACACGCCCAACACCCCGCACCGAGCACAGCTTTTCACACACACATTTAAACACAGCTCACTAACAAAACCTTAAACACATTCGCTTGCCAGGCACGTTCTCCAGGACTCATTTGCCACCCCTGAAAAGTAACTCGGATGCCCCAGGTCGCTAGCCACAGAGGCTGCCTGATGTCACCTGCCCGGCCCTGCCAGAGCTCCCTGCAGGACTTGGGGGACCCTCCCCCCAGCTTCCACCTGCCCTCTTGGAGGGCCCTTCTCCGTCCCCACTGGCAAGGAAACAAGAGTAGCATTATCTTCGGCCCTGGGTCATTTGCAAGACAGAAACGCTGGCGAGATGGGTCCCCAGCCCAGCCACCTGCCCGAGTCCGCGTCACCACAGTCCAGTGGAGATCGCCTCGAAGGCTCCCCGACAGCCAGGAGGTGTGAACAATGAACTTGTCTGGGTTGGATCTCCCACACCCAACCACACAGCCCGGGTCCCGCCGTGGGAAGTTAGGAACTGAGCCCGCAAGGTCGGTTCCACGCGCGAAAGGGCCCACGCGCGTCCGCGGGCCGCGCCCCTCGCGTCGCCTGCCCGGGAGCTGGCCCGTTACCTCCTTCCTGCGGCTGGGCGCCCCGGGGCGGGTGATGAGGGCGGTCTCCTCGCATACCACGGCCACGTCCTCCACGAACACGCAGTCGGGCAGACTCTCGTCGGCCGGCAGCTGCACCACCTGCAGCCCCAGCTTGCTGCCCAGCACGTCCACGTAGAGCTGGTGCTGGCGCTCGGCGCGAGCGAAATCCACCTCTTCACCCTGGGAGCGTCTCAGCGCGTGGCGACACAGGGACTCGGGCAGCGCCCGCACCACGGCATGTGTGGCCCGGCCGAAGACGGCGGGGTGGCCGAGGCCGGCCATGGCTCGCACGGAGAGACGGCGGCGGGGTTTGGCGCGGCGGCCGGGTCCTCCCGAGAGCAGCGCGCTCCCAGGCTGTGAGGCGAGCCGGGCGAGCGTGCGAGCGCCTGGAGGCTCCTCTTGGCAGCCGATGAATGTGCTGCTGCGGGAGCCCGGCTCGCGCCCGGAACCCTGCCTGCGCCACTGAGCATGCCCAGAGCTCGGGGCGCCGGCCCTGCGCCCGCGCGCCTACTCCTGCGCTCCTGGCGTCCTCAGCAGCCCGGCCTGGGTCACCAAGGATGGACGCGGAAGCCAGAGACTTCCCAGCTCTGACGCTCTCCCTGGGCCTAGGTGTGTGTATCCCACAGCAGGTGCACACCTCACGTCGTCCCCCATGGGGACCTGGAAAGTGGGCAGTGCTCTACTGGACCTGCTGGAAAGGACTTAATGGTCAGGGCACTACATGAGAGGTGATTGTCCATAAACTTCCCCACTTTCTTCTTCACTGGGCACAGGGGACCTACGTGTAGCAGCCTGTCTCTACCCATATTGCCTTGACTTTCTCCGAATTGACCTATTGTCCCACGTGTAACTCAGTATTATACAAAGATTGCATTTCTTTCCACCCACAAGAAAGACTAATCCAGGAGACAGACACACGGACGGTGTCACAACGAGTATGTAGAACCCTCTTTTCAAAAACAAAACAAACAACAACAAAAACCCAAACAAACAAACAAAAAAACTCTGATACTTCAAGCCCACAGGGCGACTAAAACAAAGGGGAAAGTCTTTCATCTTGTTTACCAGCGTTACCAGCGTTCCTAACCTATCTCCCCTCCCTCCCCCCAAGGCTTAAGGCACAAAGGTAATCCTGAGGCACGTTACTTGTGGGCTTTAACAACGTCCTGTTCCAGACTTCCCAACACGCTGTTGAAAGTCACTGGTTTAAACCAATAGTCACTTTAAATGCCAGGAAGAGCAGAGCTTGAGCATCACGTCACGCTGGGAATTTACAACACCTCCTCCAAGCAGGAGCAAGCATCCCATGCAATCCCCTCAACTACCTTAAACAACTGAGACTTCTCGGCTAGGACAGCTGTCTTCTGCAAACCTCTCGTCCTTCCCCCAACTCGTCCTCTAGATAAAGTTTTTGTCAGGATCCCAAAGATGGACTTGGAGGTCTCTGAATCCCTTTAACTGCATGCTAGCCACACTGATTAAATCTCCTTTCTCTGCTATTCACCACTATTCTTCTCTTGAGAACCCCATGGGAAGGTACCCCATGGGAACCCCCAGAGCTGAGAACTTTTGCCCTAAAACTTCGATAATATAAAACCTAGCCCTAGAATACGTCTCCCACAGCAACCAGTTCTGAAGAAAATGTGATCTAATGTGTTTGCCAGGAGTAAGGAGCAAGCATACTGTCCCTGTGATAGAAATGTGCACACTGTCATCTGCAGCTTCACAGTCACGTTCCTTGACCTTGGGGAAGAGATGCCAACTTCCTTGCCACCTCACCCTTGCTCTGGGCACACACACTACACGGAACTCCTCGTTGACCTTCCTTTTCTTTCTCTCTATAGGCTTCCTTTGTTTTACAGCGACGCAAAGCTCCCAGTTTTTCCTCTTTCACACACACAGTTTGAATAATCCAGGGGTATGCTTTGTTCAAGGGGACCATCTTCAACATGGAGGCTTCACTATCCGGCCCAGGGCAGCCTGGCCACACATGGGGCTCAGACCGCACAGCTGCCAGGACAGGCAGCGTTGGATTCCAGGAAAAACCATAAACTGACGTCACGCAGGGAGGGCCAACACCTAAAGTAAGTACCTCACATTCCAACCATTAGATAAGATTAGATAAGAACACCAGCCGTCCCTGAACTGGGACTCACCTATTCCCCATTTGCCAAGACCCCTAGACAAATGTCAGCAAATCAGGGTCCCAAACTCTGGCAATCCCCTCACCCCAACTTTTACAATGACAAAAGCCCTATCCCAAGTGGGCTTGACAATCTCTGCTCTCAACTGCTGTGCCGGAGAGAGAATCCAAGTTTAGGCTTGAATAAAGACTCTTTGCTTTTACATATAAGTGTAGACTCCGTAGTGGTTTTGGGGGACCCAGCGATCTGGGCATAACAGCACCTCTAAAATAATCTTTCACAAAACAGCATTCACGTACTTGAAGGCAAGTCTGATCTTTCTGCCATCTATCCTGACCCCAGGTTCCAAAGTCCTTTAACATCCTAGTCTTCCTTTTGGTGAATATCACCATGCCCTTATCCCATCCAAGGGATGGTATGCAGATGTGAGAGAATCCTTCTTCTGTCTAACTGACAGGCACTCAGGAACCATTTTCAAAATCAAGGGTACATCTCTAACAGTCGGCTATTGCCTTCTACCCTTGGACCAGGTGTGGTGCTTTGCACCCGCAATCCAAGTGCAAACACCAGGGCCAAGGCCCGGGCTTCTGTGCCCACTGCATTCATTTCTCCAGCTGTCTAGTGTCGAGGTCTGTGCTCCAGTCCTCTTGCTAGAACTCTGAGTGTAACTTTTAGGAAGTCTCGATACCTAGGAAGACGTTCTCCTGGGCTGTCCTACAGTGGCTGTCTCAGCTGAACCCAGAGTAGATGGGGTGTCCCTTTTCTCCCTGTCCCCCGAGGATGACGTGCATTTACAATTGATAGAGCACCTCCCAGATTCTGAAATGAGAGGCCTTCAGTGAAGGGCAGCTGTGATCACTAGAAGCAAGGTCTCTAAGACCTTCTAGATTCATCTAAATCAAAACTCTCAAGAGGCCCAGTCTGCCCTATTAGCACTAGCTTAAAAATCAGAAATCACTCCAATAGTTTTTAGGTGGAAGATTCCCGCCAGTCTTCGGAAGGTAAAAGTTCACCCATGTGCCAGGGTTAAAACAGAAGGTTTTGTTTCTCCTCCTGTCCTTTGTTACTATGGACTTTACTCAATAGAAAGGCTGTATCTACCTCCAGCTGGCCATCACCCAGCCACCAAAATTTGTGTCTGTGCCTCACTGGAGACTCAACACTTTTCTGTCACTCAGTGTCCTCAGCCCAGCTGTGAACAGGGACCTGTGTGTCACTCAGGGTTCGTGTTAGCCCTGCACGTGATCAAAACGGGTAAGTCTCCCCCATAAATAGGTGCTGTCTGTGTCTTCCGTACTGAAATTGCATAGCTTGTTTTTGGCAAATCTAATTTTGTAGTGTATCCTCATTTGATGTCATCTGCCTCTTTCCCACTTGTCTGAGTTTGACTCTATCACCTTGTGCATTATTTATTACTTCTCGTCTATGCCGTCTGAAATTTGATAACCGTGCCTTCTGTCTCCTCTAAGCACTTGTCAAGAAACATTAGAATGTGCATAGTCCTGAGAAGAGCAAGGAAAACCCCCCAGATCCAGTAAATGACTGTTTACGTGCCTCCTGCTTCAGTGGTGGAAGGTTGTTCTCAGGAACATGGACTTCATGGGAGCTAATCCATCTACGAGTTCATTTTCCTCCTGCATATTTACCGAAAACTCCGGAGACGCAACAACACACCACACACTTCAGAGTGACGCCAATAGCATCAGAGGGTCTCTGACCTTGAGACGCTCAGGATCTTCCCAGGAAAAAACACCCAAGCTCTGCAGAACTGGAACTATGATAAGCGTGGGGAGGCAAGTGACAAAGCACTCTAGGAGGCTGGGGGAAGAGCTGTCGCTGTGGCTGGCAGCGGTAGAAGAAAGCTGCCGACGGGGTTGGACTTGGTTTAGGAATGGGGTAGCATTTTAGGATGTGAGTTATTAAAGAGGGGAAGAGAATTCTAAGGAAAGTATTACAAGGTGCTAGAGACTCGTCCAAGAGGACAACGGGTAGATCAACCCAATGCTACTGAAATAACTCTGGCTGCTAGAACAATGACAGCAGGACCACCCCATATGATGTCACAAAGTGGCAAACGTATCTCTTGACCTCTCAGCCTAGTATTGCGGTTCCTTGTCCTGCAGTTCTTTTTCCAAGCAGCATCGAGGATCCATCTTTTATTTTGTTGGTCCAACTCTTCAGCACATGGCCCCGGGTCCATGAGGAAGAACACAGGGTGCCATGTGTAAAAGGTATGGTGGGTCAGGCCTAGAAGGACACACAGTCATCTGGCTGTATTCCTCTGGTTAACATTCATTCACCCAGTTATAACAAACATGGAACAGCATAGGAAATGTATTTTGTGTGAGTTCAGAAAGAAACAAAAGGCTGGGGAAACGGCTAGCTAATGTCGGTTTCTAGTACAGTGGAGAGAATGGGAAACAGGCAAGCTAAGTTTTCCCGTCAATGAACAGCAGAGAGACGTGTTAGATAACGCAAGAGCTAGGTCCTGGTGCTAGACTACGTGGGTGAAAGTGAGGAGTCGCTTTCCTTCCTGCGTGATCTTAGACATAACAGCACTTTGCCTTAGCTCTATCCTCGTTTATAAAATGGAAAATAGCGACCCCATTATCAGAAGGTCACTTTGAAAGTATTATTAAGCAAGGAGCTTTAAAAGTATTTAAAATAGTACCTGCAGGCCATCAGATATTCAGTAACTATAATCCATTAACACGGTGTGTGTTGAAGTATGCACACACACAGGTGCATGTGAGCATGTGGGGCAGGGGTTAGCCCTGGGTATCATCCACTAGGCACTGTCTTTCGTTTGTTGAGCCAGGATTCGTTATTAGCTTGCAGCTGACCAGCTGGCCAGCCAGTGAGCCCTAGGAATCTGCCTCGCTAGTGGGGCGTATACACATGAGTCACATGACTGGCTTTTTGACATGGGTTCTCACATCAAATTTGGGTCCTCATGCTTGCACAACTGACTGACCTCCTTAAGGTCATTGACAGGGACTGAACAGAAGACTTCGAACGTGATTTCCCCTCAAAGGCTGAACCACATCTGCATATCCACTGACCGATCAGTCATGCAGGTGTCCTCCCGCTTTCCAACAGGACAGAGGCCTCAGAGTGATGGTCACAGTCTCGCCGTGGTTGTAATGATGGATCTGGTGTGTATTTGCTGAACCATTATTCTGTCACGGACTGTGCTACCTTTGAGACTGTAGCAGTGAATAGTAAAGTACAGAGTATTACCAAGTTGTTCCATTTGGCCTTCAGACGTATCAAAATATTTATAACTAGTTTCATATTTAAAACCTGGCATATCTAGAGCTGGTTCCAGAAAACAGAGCACTGTGGGTGAAGTAAAAGAAAGGCTCGGGAAATGACCAGAATGAAGGGTGGAGAACTGGCAAGGGCCAATTCTATTCGACAAATCTATATTTGTTTCTATTTCCCTATTTTGGGTGTTGAAGGCTGTGGCAGATTTTTTTTTATTGATAATATTGTTCTGTATTTGAAATCAATTTAGACACAAAATACTTCAGGATTAAAGCAGAATTTCCTGCTTTAGTCTTTCCTTAGCTTTTTGCCATTACAAGATGAGCTTTCACTGGGGTGGGTCTTTGGGCATGGGATTGGGGATATTAAAAGAGACAGAGGGCTCAAATGGGTCCGTGTGCCTTACGAGTGCTAGAAATATGATTGATAAAGTACCGTGGATCTGTGAACTGGCGTTAAACCCTGAGGATTCCAACATAGAAACATTTACAGAAAGCTTAACTAGGCAGAAACTCAGTGTGGAAGATCTCCTTGAACCTCTGAAGGAATGAGGGAGGGGTATTTGGTCAAGTGGACAGGCAGTGAATTACAGGGAGGGGTGATGGTGCCAGAGTGTGGGTTCTAAAGTCAAGACACAGCTCTAATCTCCGTTTCTAAAACCACCTGGGATTGACTTCACGAAGGTGGAGAAATACATCAACTTTCGATGCAGCTTTAGTTTTGGATACAGAGATACTCGAATTAGATTCTCACTCCTGCTGTGTTTTGTAACCTCTACAAGGTCAAGCGTCTTGTCTTTTTCCCGTGGAGATCAGACCTATGTCTGTCTCTCCTAGGGTCCGAGGCTGAAGTGGGCCTGAGAAAGCAAGCTCCCAGGAGGAATTTTTAATGGGAATTTCATACTTAAGTTCATGGGGAGAAGAAGTAGCTTGAAGGAAAGCCTTTGCAATTCAGATGTAATGAACGTGTGTGTGTGTAACGTGTGTGCACGTGTGTGAAGAAAAATGTCCTCTGCAGTTAAGATGGTTACGTATCTCTATATGTGCTTACACAATGCCCTATAAGGCTGTCTGTAGGGTGGCTCTGTTTCCTCATACAGACGGTGAAACGCCAGGTCGGCAATGCCAGAGGACCGACGTGTTTGCTCTTGTGTGGATGGAAAACTGTTTTGGTGTGGTGCTGGAATATTTCTGTCATTCACCTCAGTGGCAGAGCTTTCTTCTGGCTTCTTTGCTTCAGTGTGTCTGTCTGGTCCATTGTTTTTCTCCCAACTTCACCTGTCTTGTGAGTTGGGTTGGGTGGGCTCCTATAGGCCCATGACTTCAAATGCCACCTTGATCTCAACAATGTTCCAATCTTCATTTAATGACAGCAACAAAATTGAGATGAACCCAATGCCATCTTCTCGTCTTTTCCCGCCCCCTAGTCCATATGGACACATGAGCAAGCAAGCAGGTGTTCTAAGTGATATCCGCTCCTGTTTCTTCCTGGCTCCTGAATTTGATCAATCATGTATTCTGACAGACTTATCTCCTTAAAAGTAGCTCAAATCCACCTGTGTCTCTCCACCCACATGTCACCACCTAGCTCCAAATTATCAACTCCATGGGTTATTGTAGCAGCAGCCTTGTGCCAAATGGGTTTTTTCCAAACTAAAAATCCAATGGAGTCATTCTCATTCCCGCAGAACAGCCCACGAGATGCCTTCCACCAATTCTCTAGCCTCAATTCTGTTCATCACCCCATCCTGTCTCTTACTTGGGATTCTGCCCATGGTGTTCTGTTTCCTGGAAAGTGCAAGTTATGATGAAACTCGTTGTTTTGTGCAAATAATACGTGCCAGGAAAACAAAGACAAACAAACAAAACCCAGAAAGGAACACCCCGCCAATCAATGAAGGGCTGGCCTTTCACAAGGCCTTCCCCAAATCCCCCAAGCCTGATGACACAGCTGGATCCCGGCTGCCACTTCTGTCACTAGGTGCAGCACTCCTGGCCGCTCTGAAGAGCTGTTGGCAGATGGGCACGTGGACCACCATGTGGTTGCTGGGAATTGAACTCAGGACCTTTGGAAGAGCAGGCAATGCTCTTAACCACTGAGCCATCTCTCCAGCCCCTTGGCAGATGGGCACGTATTCTTATTGCTAGATCCTCCATTCAGGCACTGAGAGCTGGGCTTAGTCGACCCCGAGATGGGGTTCCCTTCCCGCCCTCTCATCGGGCCGTCTTCACAAGACTTTTCAGTGTTTCTGAAATAAGGTAATGCCAGGCCCCCTACCTGTCCCAAGCCTGTGATTCTATTGCTCTCCATGCCTGTTAGCTGCAGTGGGTGCTGGAGGGGTCGCAGGCTGCATTTGAAGCCTGGCCCCGTCGCAGCTGTGGGCTAGCACACGATTTGCTTGACTTTCCAAGCCTCCAGGCCTCACCTGATAGCAGACATGGAAGTTCCCACACTGTGTGGTTATTATAGGAGCCAAATTAAGTTAACGTCTTCCTTTCCTCTCCTACTAGTTCAGACGGCCCTTTGCTAAAATCCTGGTATTGCCGACTTGCTATCTGATGAGTTTTTCTTGCTCACCGAATGAAAATGACACCTGCCTACCCTGTGAGGTTACAGACACTGGTTTGGGTAAAGCATGTATATAGTGAGTGTTTAATACAGTTAGTCACTTCCCTGGTGACATGGGAAAATGAGTTGGAGAAGAAGACGAAAGGAAAATTTGTAAAGCCTCATAACTGCCTGATTTCTCTTTTTCGTGGCATTCATTCATTGTTGGGGACATTTTCATCTATTCTGGTACGTAAACCTGTACCAGACTTTTTCTTTTAGGGCCAACAACCAGCTCCCAAATCATGACACGGGGACTTCTAATTAGTTATCAATGCTCGGCCTAGCTTCTTAGCCTCATTTCTGGCTCGCTCTTTTAACTTAAATTAACCTGTTTCTCTTCCTCTACCATCTGCCTCAGGGGTTTTTGCTTTTCTCTCCTTCTGTATGTCTTACTTTCCCTGCTTCTCATGTCTGTCTGCATGTCTGGCAGCTGCCTGGCTTCTGTATATCTTACTTTCACTGCTTCTCATGTCTGTCTGTGTGTCTGGCAGCTGCCTGGCTTCTTGCCTGGGGTTGGCAAGGGCGGGTCTAGGTGCTTCTCTTGGACTCACACACAATTTGCTGGGGGCAGCTAGAGCTGGAGAAACCACTTTCACAACACCCGTGTCCTTGAGCGATGTGGGTCTCTTCCTCCAGGGCCTCTGCCCGTGACTTGTCTTGGAACAATCTCACTCCTTACTTGGTAGTTGGCTTCCTGAATGTGAGAAATAGAATCTCTCAGGTCAATTAAGAGCTCTGTGTGGACTTAGCACAGCATGTTTTTTGACCATACTATCTTGATCAAGACAACCACAGTACTGGCCAGGTTCAAAGGGAGAAAACAGATGCTTGGTGGAAGAACTGAGTAGCATCAGACTCACGTATCCAGTTCTGTAATTATTCTGGCATAATATGTCAGTATTATTTTCAGAAAATTCCCTTTCATTTTCTGAAGTTTTGCTAAATCTTTGTAAAATTAAAATCAGCACTCCTACTTACAGATTTTATTATATAATTAGTGTATTGACTGAAGGGACACAGATAATAATCAATCATATCAATACACATTCACAAACCATGTGCTGTAAAAGACTGGATATCACGAACATATATAATAATGCAATTCCTATGCCTACTGGAATCAAGGAAAGCTTCCTAGGGAGGAGGTTTCTGAACGGAGAATGAACAGTTGTGTAGTTGAGTGAGAACGAACACTCAGTGTGGAGACAGCACAGCAAACCAAGAGAGCAGCTGAGCAAAGATTTCGTGAAGTAAGGCACGTGTTCATGTGCCATTTCTGGAATGTCAGTGGGGTTGTCTACCTTATTTTAAAACATGTTGATGAGACACAGCCACTGGTGCAATCGAGGCATGAAAGTTACGGAAGCAGCCAACTGCCTTCTAATTGGATGTGAGGCCTGCTTCACAGAAAGGATCTCATGCTTGCTATCGAAGACCTAGTTAAAAACTCATGACTGGGCCAGGTGTTGGTGCACACACCATTTATCCCAGCACTCAGGAGGCAGTGGCAGGTGGAACTCTGTGAGTTCAAGGCCAGCCTTGTCTACAGAATGAGTTTCAGGACAGCCAGGGCTATACAGAGAAACTCTGTCTCAAGAACAAACCAAACCAAACCAACCAACCAACCAAACAAACAAACCCAAGAATGGGAAGCCATATGGTAGGCTTGTTTACTGTTGATGATTTACTGAATTTCTTGCTGTCAAACTGCATTCTAAGTATCTATGTTTATACCCAGCAATTTATATATGGCTCATATTACTATCTATACAATGTGTGCGCATGCTTGTGTGCGTGTTTTAGTTTTTATGTGAACACTAAAGTGAAATAGTAATTTATGACCGTGCATATGTAGCTGCGTTCTATATTTTTCAGACAATTTATTTAAATAGCGTATGCAAAACTGAAAAGACTCTGCAGGGTCTCTCTAATTGGCATACAGAGATATTTTATGCTATTCATGTGGTACATGAGCCTCAAATCTCTTTTCATTCCTTAGGTTATTTTAATTTATTTCTATAATTGAAGATTAATTAGCAGTGCCATCCGACAGTTCAAAAGTGAAAAAAAAATAGAAAGGCCTTTAATAAAAGAATGTTTCATGTTTCAAAGCATTTTTTTTTAAAGGAAAAGAAAGTTGCCTTGAGAAAGACAGAAAAAAATTCCCTTTGGGATCACTATGGCATATATACCATTCTATATTGGAAATGGGCAAGAACATTATGTATAGAAACTCACGGGATCCTACTATAGAACATGGGGGGCTGGAGGGATGGCTTGGGACTAAGAACCTATTGTTCTTGCTATGGACCAAAGTTCGGTTTCTAAGTACCCAGGTCAGGCCGCTCACAACTACCTGCAACTTCAGGGGTCCGACACCCTCCTCTGACCTCCACACGCACCTCACTCCTATCCACACACCCACGCACAAACACTCACATATAGACACACTTAAACTGTAAGAAAGAAAAGCATGAAATTCCCCTTTAGGAAAGGAGGGGAGAGCTTTTGTGACTACGTCGCTTTTTACCAAGAGCTCTTCCTGATGTCCTAATTAATTTGGGCTCATCCTGTCGGCTGCTTTAGACTTTGTATCATGACATTCTTTCTGTCTAGAGATTTATGATATTATCTGTCGCGTCACTTTGATTTGATTTTCATTAGAACTGTTCATTGATTGATAAGCTGGAGACTGGGAAGAGGTTAAGCATTGTCAGGGAGTGTTATTGAATACCAGTTGATGAAGCAAAGGCTTTGAGTATTTCAAAGGCAGTCTTCAGGGCTTTTATGTTACTGTACAATTTGGCATTCTATACAATCTTATATTGCTGCATAATGATTAATTTATAAGAAATATAAATATTTTCAAGCCAATACGTCCTTCAAAAGAAATTATGCCCTCCTTGCCTCTTGAAAGTTTAGCTGTAATGTTCATTTTCCTTTATTTTTCCTCTTTGCTTTTCAGAGATCCCTGGCTATAGCTCAGGACACAGCAGCTGGAAAGCTTAAAGCAGTTCATAATCCACGATTATTTTTCTTCCCTCCTGTTTTTCTTTTATACAGATGCCAGAAGGAAATTAACTGCTTAATTAAATTACACCAATTAGGTGAATGCTAGGATTTCCAGGACCGGTGTTCACACCGCTAATTGCTTCCAAGTGTTACAGCAGGGTTTACCAGTCCACACAGGCAGGCCGGCGGAAGGCGTTAGCATCAGCCATTCTGGAAAAGGGTCTGGGTGGAGATAGCCCGAACACCAGACAACTGGATACTACAAATTCACCTTGCTAGACCCTGTTTTGTTCCTTTATGGTGAAAATGGTGCTCCCAATCACCATCTGCTGGACCCAGCTTGAGAGTTCTTTACATGTGCTGATATGTCCATACAGCTGTGGAAATGCCAGTACTCATGGTACCCGTTGAATGTAAGATATCATTTACCTTCTTTTTTTTAAACCTTTAAATAACTTTTCTTGCAGTATATCACCATAAGTATTATATTTTATTAATGTGGTAAATTTCTTGCTGTGCCTAAAAATGACCTTAACATTTATACCTAGGTATAGGCAAAGCGGTATATGTAAGATTTGGTAGGAGTTACAGTTTCAAGAGCCTTGGGATGTCTTAGAATGCTCTCTGCACAAAGGAAGCAACTGCTGGGGACTCTTGCCATCTTTCTGTGTCCCTTGTGTCACACTGTTGTGAAGCAGATCTTCAATGAAACTCACAGAGCACATGGCTGCTCTCAGACGAGCAACTGTGAGCACCGAAAGAAAACCGAGCACGTGACCAAGCAGCTCCGTCTGCCGAAATGCGTGGGAACTTAACCATTGTAGCTGGTTCAACACGTCTGTCAGTTGATTCAACTGTGACACCGTTAGAATTCAGCTCAGGGAGCTTCTCAGCTCTTCTCGCCCCGCCCCACACACCCTCTGCCTTTTCCTGCCGCGCTGTGGTGTCTCCTAGGCAGACTGAACCAGCTCCGCTCCAGAGCCTCCGCTCCAGAGCCTCCGCTCCAGAACCCGGTGCTTTTACCCTTGGTGTCATTCCAGACTCTCTAGCGTCTAAATCTAAAAATCCTACCTAAGCTGAATCAGTGCTTTCACGTGGAATGACTCTGTGGCTAAGACTCTGATTAATGAACATGTTCTCTTTCACCATTTTAAAAGTTAGAGCCGGCTTGAGCGTCCCACAGTAAGAGAGGTTCAATACGCCATGTGCGTTCTTACTGTGGGGTATGCTGTAGCTGTTAAAAGTAGTGCTTTTGGAAAATACTGTGTTTTATTTTCTGGACAAACATACAAAAGTAGTTTTAATGACATGTAGCAACTTAGGTTCTGTGTCAGAAGCGAGATGGAGTGTGGTTTTAAATTTTATTCAGACCTTCATGTATTGCCCAGTTTTCTTTATACTTATGCTGTAATCAGAAGCAATGAAGTTTTTATTTTCTAAAAACGCAGTTTCTCTCGGGAAGAGTTGTGAGACCGCTCCAAACTGGAAAGACTGGGGACAAATCACGATGCCAAGTGTTATGTGCGGGACATTATGGGAGCAACCGAGTCCCACAGAGCAACAGGATTTGACCTGGCTCTGCTGCTCCGTGATTCTGTCAAGGTCTTTTTCTTTCAAGGACAGTACAGTTGACCAGACCTTGACCAAACCTCTAGTGCCAGCCACATTTCAAGCCTTAGAAGATCAGGGGTTTTAGGAAAAGCATGTGAATCTATTCATTTTCCCAACACCGTCGGGTCTGGGGCAGCCGTCCAGGATCAAGCCTGGCAGACTTCCCAGTGAGTGAGATGAGCAGGGTTTAAGGCCTCGTAAATTGCCACATGCAGAGGGCCTTGGATTTCTGAATCGCAGGTGACAGCTTGCCAACCTCTGTGAGAGACTCAGGCGCTCAGACCCGGTGACCTTCATTAAGGTCAACTCTTGTTGTATGTGTTTAGGTGTCAAAACTAAAATTCCTATTCTAGCATAGGATCACATTGGATTCCATACATGTTCTATGAATAAGCATTGTCTAATTCTGTGTCTTGAAGACACAAACACTGAAAAGACTTGGATTTTTTTTTTTTTTTGAGGGGAAAGAAATGTTCCTAAGAGCTCAGTGTTAAAAAATGTCAAAAACCATGTGGGTTGTCTAGGTAGAAGCTATACTAACAGGACAGTGGAAATGTGCTTCTCGGTACATTTAATGTTGTCTCTAGGCTAAATGCTTCCTACTCTTTCATGGGGGAACACTGAGAACAAGTGACCCAAAGGCTGTGGTTTCAGGATATAACTCTGAAACAGCTGACTGTACAGATGCATAGCCTGTTCAGGGAAATTTTTGATCTCCCTGTCTTGTCTGTCTATGCAGCTCTCTATTTTACAATGTTATTTACTTTTATGTGCTATATCCTGTCTTTAAACGCTGTGGTGAAATGAAGTGGGTGCAGCCTCTGAGCTAAGAGTGTATCCTGCCAAGGGAAAGAGTTGTTTGGAAGCAGTGACAGAGAAGCAGTTTTGGGGGTGAACATGTCCAATGAGGACTCATTGGCAATCAACCTTGGCAGTCTTCTGACTGAGAAAAAGCTGACAAGGGAAGACTGGGTTCCCCAGCTCTCAGGGCTGGGCTCTGGCTTTAAAGCTTGTCCTCCCGAGCTCTGCTATTCCCTCATGATGGACTTTCACCTCTTCATGTAGATAGTAGATCTACCATCCAACTTCACATACAAGGACAGGAGTTTGTGTGTTTCTGGAACAGCAAGCGCACTCCATGAGTTCAAGGTCATCCAGAAGATCCAAAGTCCACAGCGCTGCTGAAATACAGTTTAACAACCATTCTGGTCTTTCCCTCGTTGATCTACCAATGGAACAACCAGGGTGTAGAAAACCGGCTAATTTTTCCAGGCCTTGCAATGCAAGATCATCATCCCAGCTAACCAGAGGCCAAAGAAAGAAGAATTTAAGTTTAAGACCAGCTTGGCTAGACAGTGATTCAAAGATAGCTTAGACATCCTTCAAGACAGCAAGCAACTTCAAATGAACACTCACTCAGCAGAGGTCAACCCCAGGAACACCCCCCTAAAATGCCAATCTGACCTCTCCTGGATTCCCTCAGCTTCGAGATGGCATGTGAAAACAAATGCAGCTCTTAGGTGAAAACAGGTGACACGTGTCCCATGAGTTGTCAGGAAGTGCTTAGGTCGGGCATTTTCCTTGTGGCCTACCTGGGAGGCTGAGTTTCTTGGTAACTGATCCAGACCATTGAGGGCTACAATACTGCTCCAGCTTGTTTTCGGCTGCTGTGATCGTAGGGTGACCAGAAGCAGCTTGGGGATGGAAGGGTTTGTTTGGCTCACACCTCCAGCTCACAACCCATCCTGTGAAGTCAGAGCAGGAGCTCAGGCAGGAACAGAGGCAGGAAGCTCAGACAGGTGCTGTTCGTTGGCTTGCTTTCACACAGGTTTCTTATACAACCCAGGGCCACCTACCTAGGGTTGGCATTGCCCTTAGTAGGTGGGGCTTCGGTCTTACCACAGCCTGGGTTCAAGTCCTAAGACACAGAAGGGGCATTGGCATGAAGAAATGAAGTAGCGTTTGAGTACCAGATGAGTTTCATGCAGGTGGCCAGCCCCAAATAGCTCAAGCCGTCTTTATTTATATTTCAAAACCAAGCATGTTTTTTCCACCCTCCAGCATAAACAAATTAACCTCCAGGATATAAAAAAAATATATCAAATATGTTTTTCCAAGCTTTACATCAAAACAACTTTTGAACCAAAAGCAACAGTTGTCATTTTGCTGGCTTGGCTAAATGTGGAGGGAGCCCGGCACATCCTGTCCTTACAATGCTAAGAAGTGATTAGCACAGACACACCTTTTCCAGAGCTACAGTAGCATTCAAAAGTTAGTAAAACATATCTACGGAAATAGAGGTTATTTTCCATAAGATGCTTATCATACAGTTAGCTTACGCTTCTTCAACTACCCATTAACTTTTACTGCTTCCAATCATGTCAGCACCGAACCAGAAAAGTTCCCAGGGTCTGGTGTGACAGCTGATATTTCCAGATAAGACATCTGAGATGCACCAGTTCCCAAAGAATTTTAGGGGGAAATAATTGAGGAAAAAAAGTATATGGGCTTTCTAGGAATAATCCCATATATCCCTACAAGCCTGCTTTGAGCATGGGCCCATGTACTACAAATGCAGGCGAAAAGCGTACGCAGGCCCCTTGGCTGAAGGAGTTCCCACAGCAATGTGTAGTTGACAAAATGACGCTAAACACCACCAAGAATCATCAATATTATGAGAGATAAGGATGTGCAGGCCACATGGTCCTAGCAGTAAGCGGTCTGTGCTATCTGAAGTCCACTGGATCTTGCTGAGTATGAGATTGTCTACAGACTTTGCCTCATGGAGACCCGTTAGACAAGCACTCATACGCTGATCTGAAACTAGGCCACATGGTTCCCAGCAAGGCTGGGAACCCCACATTAAGCATTAATTTAGAAAATCCCTCCAAAGACTTGCTTACAGGCCTGTCTGGTAGAGGCATTTTCTCAAAAGAAGTTTCTTCTTCCTGGATGACGGTAGCTTGTGCTAAGTTGATACAAATCTAACCAGAACAGATAGCGCAACCACAGCCTCGGCAATGCTCACATTTCATCAGGGAGCTATAGATTCCCGTATTCATTATCATGACAGTAAAGTGATTATTACATGTTCGACACCATAGGATGTCGTTCAGGCTCCATGGAAAATGCCATTTAGGTTTCGCCTTCCGGAACCTTACACATCTAGCTCCCAGCCCATCACTGAGAGAAGTCAGAACAGAGGCAGGAAGTATGGAGGACATATAGGACACAAACAATGATCACAAACAGACACATGGGAGGTAGGATGCGTGACTGCAGGAATTGAATGGGTACCACATCACTGCACATGATGAGCTATGTAAAAGGCAGTCATGTCTTTAGACTGTGCTCATCCGGTTAGCTCCTCTTTATCCCCTCCCCAATAACCCTTTCCCCAGTCTCACTTCTGTCTTCAAGTCGTAGCTATACAAATGGCCTGGTGTGTCTATATAACATGTCACTAGCGTCCATAGGGCAATTAAGTATAATATGCTATGAAAACAACTCATTATGAAGAAATGTTTTACAAGCAGGTGTGAAGAGCTGGGGTTCTGGCATCCTTTTTTTTTTTTTTTTTCAGGATAAATTGAATTAATCAAAGATAGTGAGTCTATCTCTAAAAATCTGTCTCGATAGCATCTTATGACTTCCACTAAGATTTGCCCAAATCAGCTCCGTTTTGGCTAGAAATTGTTAAGGTTACTTTCCAAAACTTTCATAGAATTTTAAGAACTCCATTGAAAAAGAGTTCTAAGAACAAAGTGGGGGAGGCCACCCTGCTGTCATTCCCGCCTCTTAGGCAAATGTGGATCTGAGGTCCGAATCAAAGGCCGGCTTCTGCAGGGTGATCTTGACAGTTGTGTCAAGTCGCTATCATAAAGCATTAGAAGTCCATTTTTCCGGCAATAAGGATGAAAGTCTCTCTGTTGAGAGGCATCCTTCATGCTTTAGAATGTTCCAAGTAGAATGTTCAAACGGAAGAGATTGTCAAAGAGATGCCTACTGTGGAGATGTAGGATGGGGTTTTCAAGTCACACCCACAAAGATCTATGAAATTGAAAGGTTTGCAGGAAGTCAAAGGTCCTGTGGAAAATTGCGCTGACGGATTTCATCTCTTATAAATCAGTCTGAGGCTGAATAGCACTTGAAGCTCAGAGAAGTAGAATCTGCCTGCTAAGCATTTTCCTACGCCTTGGTTTGGGCTGTGCTGGAGGATGCTGCAATCCTTCTGTCTTTAAAACTTGCCCGACTGTATATTTATTCATTCATCCAACCATCAAGCACTCAGTGGATGCCAGCACTGAGGATGCAGCATGGATGTGCAAAGACTCTCCAGACTTCTCAGGCTCAGTGGAAGGGGGTAAATATCTCAGGGGTGTGCAATAATCGCCGGGGGATACAGGAAAAGCCCTCATCCCACGGTGGAGGAGCATTATTAAAAGGAACAAAGAGAAGAGTGGTCCAGGAAATGGAATTACACGGGTGTCTGAGAAAAAAAAAACATACTTGGGGGTCATGATAAAATAGTTCATGTGGATACAGACAGACGCAAGACCAGATGACCATGGTCATTGCATAACAGATTTGGGAGTTTGAATTTTATCCTGAAACTAATTGAAGAGAAAACATCAAAAAAAAAAAGGTAAAAATGAAAGCAAAATGATCAGAATTACAAATTGGGATATCACTTTGGGGTGATACCATATAGTATTCTTAAAACAGCAGAGTGCTTTAATTGGGCGTAGCACCTCACAAGTGGGTCGCATTCTATCCCCCTAGAAGAGACATGAACTTCTCGTTTGTAGATTTTTTCAAGTTTATTTATTTTTATTTTATGTGTATGCGTGTTTTGCATGTATGTAGGGATGAGTATGTGTGCGTGTGCATGTGTGTCATGAACATACAATGCCTGTGGAGGTCAGAAGAGGACATGGGTCCCCTAGAAAGGGAGACGCAGACTGTTGTAAGCCACCATATGAATTCTGGGAGTGGAATATGGCTCCTCGGCAAGGGCAGCAAATCCTCTTAACCACCCCACGGTGGGCAGTCTCGTAGAGGGATGTAAGTAGAGAGAGAGTTAATGGAGGGAACAACAGAAGATGCAGTAGAAGATGAAGATGAATTCTTTCCCCTCCACACCGAAGGTGGTAGAGGAGGGAAGAACTGAAGGCAAGGGAGAGCAGGAGACCTTAACTTTGAGAGGGAAGAACAAGGGAGTGTACAAAGATAGGAATATTTCTGGGTAAAAACAAAGATTCTGACTAAAGACTGGATGCCAACCGAGGGGGCCTTGAATTGAGGGCCAGCATCCCAGAAGAAACATGAAACAGTGAGGAAAATGATGATGTAGGCACCAAATTAAAATGCTGGTCCCAGCTCCTGAGACTTCTTTGTGACAGAAGTCCTTACACTCACGGGATGGTAAGCAGACACTGAACCACTGGGGATGAGAAGCAAAGGTTCAAGGTCATAAATACATCCACAAAGACATCAAGGAAAGTCTCCTCAATTTCTGATCCAGCCAATAATTCTGCTTCTAGTCCTCACTACACCAGGAGGCAGGGGTGAGGTAACCTGTTAGAATGTGGTCCAAAGGAACAAGATATCCTTCAACTTCCACACAACAGAGATGCTGGCTGCCTAGCTACGGTCCTGCTTCTTTATCATACTCCAGTGTTCATAACTGTCTTCGTTGAGAAGTACAAAGGCTAAAAAAAAAAAAAATTATGCACTGAGCTAGTGGCTGACTCTGTCATCCCAGGACCCTGGTAGCTGAAGCAGGGGGGTTTCAAGTTCAAAGCAAGCCTAGACTTTGCATGACGACTGCTTCGGAAGACACAATGAGAGACTGGGAATTCTATACAGAACTGGACTGAGTCACATAGGTCAGAA
Organism: Microtus ochrogaster; assembly: GCF_000317375.1. Taxonomy (NCBI): domain Eukaryota; kingdom Metazoa; phylum Chordata; class Mammalia; order Rodentia; family Cricetidae; genus Microtus; species Microtus ochrogaster. Next base: position 39,251,908 of record NC_022022.1, on the reverse strand, counting down.
TCAAAACTTAAGCACACTAAAGAGGGTTTTGGTGATTAGTAATATCCAAATACAGAATACCGACAGTTGCCCTGGGGTGTTTGGATTCAGTGGCAAAAGCATTTTGGGGATTCTGTAGTCAGTTTAGTTGAACTCAAACCACTCTTGTTAGAATAGACATCGTAACAATAAGCAAGCGAAAACAGTCCCACACACTTTCTCAATATGCACCAGAGATCCTGGCATTCTAATGGCACAAAGGGTAGAGCTGGCTCACAGAATCACCGGGTGTCTGACTGAGATAATGGGAGGTCTAAGTGGGCACATCCTGTGGGCTGCTCAACCCAGAAGGGAGGCCTATTATATTCTTGATTCCTATTATCTTATGAACCACAAATCTTTATTACCCTTATTTGAGGTGTGTGTGTGTGTATATGTGTGCATGTGTATGTGTATATGTGTGTGTGTAAGTCAGAGATTCCTGACTTGTGCCTTCAAGACAGTATTTTATGACCATGGCAATATAAAGACAAATCAACCAAGTATAGACTGAAATGATTTCTAAAGCTTGTGTCAATATTGAACACACATAGACTTTTTTCTCGCTGTTGCCCAAACAACACAGTTAAGCATGCATTAACATAGTATTTGCATGACAGGAGGTTCTCTGTGTAACCTGGAGATTATTTAAAGTATACAGGAGGGTGTGCACAGACTACACCACTTCACAGAGGGCATCCCAGGGAAGTCCTAAAACCAATCTCCTGAAGACACTGAGAGATACTAGCTTATTTTAGCGCTGATGGTAAAACAAATTAACATCTTCCTAAATCTCTAAATGTGTTGGAATGATAGGGGTCGTGTTCATGGTTTCTACCATCTCAGTCCATTTTCTGTCGCTCTAACAAATACTGCCGGAGGCTGGGAAGTCCAAGAGCCTAGTGCTGGAGGCCATACAGGGTGGGGGTGGGGAGCTCCATTTTGCTTCATAACAGGGGAAAGCTCAAGCACATGGACCAAGAACCTGGGCCAATTTGCTCTTTTTATTAGGAATCTACTCTTGCTATAACAGACCCCTTCCCTTAATGACATTGTCAATCAATCCGCAAAGGCTCTTCCCCTGTAATGCAGTCATCTTTGGGAGGTTCTGCCTTTTAATTCTGCCCCAACGACAACTTTCAACTCGTGCTCTGGAGGTGGCTCTGAACCGTGTTGCCTGTGGGTCAGTCAGTGGCCATACATGGTAAACGTATTTTTATTGAGGGAATGAAATGGGAAAGTGATTTAAAGGTAGCCCAACAATGGCGATTCCTACAGCTGATGTTCAGGCATGACTTTCAGCTTAAAATATTTCTCAGAGGCAACCAGTTAATAAACCACGACAAGAACACAGGCATTCATCTAATCCAAAGCCAACTATGGAAGCACAGTACTATAAACAAAATCGAAACTCATGAACTATGTAGAAGGCTGTCAGATTGGCAAAATAAATATTTTTCAATAACGTCCGAGATGGCTATAATATTGAACAAATACAGCACACCTTCTAAGTGGTGAAATCCAAATATTTTCTTTTTAAAATTCTGACATTCCAAGGGATTCTGTTTATATGGTGGGGACTTTGGAAATGTGAGCTTGTGCTTGGACCATATTGTTCCTGAGTAGAACTTAGCTCACCCTATGCATTTTTCCAGAAGCATCTTTTGTAAATAGAAATTTAGCTGCTGAAATCTTAGGTGTAAATAAATATGATGGCATATATAAATGAAAATGCAATTGTTTTAGAAGAACAATTTGCCTGTGCACTGAGCTATTTCCACTAACACTTCAATGCTTACTACTTAGTTTCAGAATGAAATGCAGAAGCCAGCCATTTAGTTCCTGGCATGGTGAAACTGATTGTCAACGTTATGTTTGTGGAGGCAACCAGACTGACAACTGTGGCCTTACAATATGGATGGCCTGAGTTAAAATGTAGCCGACCTATCTGAGTGGTTTCCCGAGTTCCCAAACACAATGAACCGTGTTCAGAGCATCAGGAGGCATTGTGTGTGTTGTCTGGATAGGGCTGTGTGCACATTGATACCACATCATAATTTATATTCATTCTTCTGAAAGGAGATTGTGCATATGAGGTCATGTTCGTATTTATGGGATAGGCATTTACCAGAACAGCTCTCAAAGGCTGCGTAATGAAATAGCATTAAAGCCGCCTAAATTAATTAACCATAATACTGGAATGGATCCTACTAACGGTTCTACTTCCCATAGAGCACTCCCTGAATATTTTTGAAGGGAAAACAATCACAGTTTTTCATCTCTTTTTAATGAGACCTGTCCCCTCCCAGGACAGCAGGAGGGAGAGGTCACAGACTGGCCACACACTGTTGTTTTTCTCCTCTCCAAGGGCATGGGCGCTGCCTCAGCAGCTGACACATCCTGCCGCCCTTGGAAACAGGAAACCAATCTCGAGTTTCGGACTATCTCCAGCATTGTATTACCAGGTCGACCCTTGTAAATGTATTTCACCGATGGAGGAGGTGAAGCCTCCCAGGGACCAGGGGAGGGTGTTTGTGCTTGGCAGGGGAAGGACCTGGCTCAGCTGCCAGTCATAGCGGATGGCACTGGGATGAAGCAAGCAGAGGAGGTTATGGGCGGGCAGAACCGATGTTTGTTCACGGCTGAACAGCTCAGGTGTCTTGGAAGGCTGAAGACAGCTACACAAAGGCACACTAAAGAGAGGGTTGATGATCCGTGCAGCAGACACACAAGTCACTGCGACTCGTCTTCCCACAGGCCCAGCCTGGGTCCCTGTCTCAGTCACTAGCCGTGCCAGCAGAGGGCAGCCAGGCAGAGGAGAGGAAGCCTTTTGTAGCCAGAGCTCCTGTCTTCTGAACATGTTAAGGCAAATGTTTGGGGTTACTCACAGCAACGGAGGACTTCCTGTTCTTCAGCCTCCCTCCCCCATCTATATGTGTATTTCCAGTTCTCTGGGTCTTCTCTCTTAGTGAATTTATAAGCTGGTTTATGAAAGAGAGGGTGGGGAGGGGGGTACTACAAAGCCAACCCAGCTAATTCTTGCTAACCAAGGGAAGAGAAGGTTTTATGTGCTAAAGTTGGTGATGGTGTTTGCAGATAGAAACAAAATCTTCCTCCAGACTCTTAAGTCATACTTGATTTAAAAAAAGTCATATTATAGGATATTATAGGATATATATAAAACCTGGGTGTCTGGGAAGGCTGGAAAGATGATTCAGCAGTTAAAAGCACACGCTGCCCTTGCAGAGAACCTGGGTTCAGTTCCCACCACCCACATGCTGGTAGCTTCAGTTACAAGATATCCAGTGTCTCCAAGGACCGAGGCACACATGTGGTACACAGACATACACGAAGGTAAAACACTCTTACACATAAAACAAAAATAAATGTTTTGTTTGTTTGTTTTAACAGGGGGGGGGGCTGGAAAGAAAGCCTTAAGTGGAGGGATTGTGACACTAACCCAGCCACAGAACCTTCCACCTCCACTTTGTACTGCCTGCAGAGTGTCCTGGGATCCGAGCCTAGCAGAATCGTCACCAAGGAGACCAGAGAGACTTCATCCAGCAACTGATGGGAGCTGATGCAGAGCCCCACAGCCAAACATTAGGCAGAGCTTGGGGAATTCTGTGGAGGAGGGAGAGGAAGGATGGGAGGAATGAGAGGGGTCAGGGACACCAAGAAAACATGGCCCACAGAATCAACTGACTGGGACTCTTGGGAGCTTGCAGATATCAGGGAGCCTTTAGGGAGAGGTCTGACCTAGGTCCCCTGCATGTATGTTATGGCTGAGTAGCTTGATGTTCTTGTGGGATTCCAAATAATGAGAGCAGGGGTGGTCTCTGACTCTGCTGCCCCTTTGTGGGACCCTTTTCCTCTAACTAGGTTGCCTTGTCCAGCCTTGATTTTGTTAGTGCCTGGTCTTCCTGTAGCATATTATGTTGTGTTTGTTTGATGTCCATTTCCCCTAGATCAGGGGATGGGGGGGGGGGACTTGTGGAGGGGAAACTGAGATCAGGTTGTAATACACGAGAGAATAATAAATAAACATTTTTTTTTTTTTTAAAGAGAAGGGGCCTGGAAAGCTGGCTCAGCAGGTAAAGATTTTGCCAAAGAAGCCTGGGAGCCTGAGTTTGACTTCCCAGAACCCATGAAGGAGTAGAAGGGGGGGATCAGCTTCTCGTAGCCGTCACCTGACCTGCATACCCATGAGGTGGCATGTGCACCGCACACGTCATACATGTCCGATAACACCTGGCTTTGTAAAATTTGAGGGCGGCCCTGGAAATGCACAGTTCCTTTGTTAGTGTTCTCTACAGAGCACACGGGAATCAGTGTTTGTATAGCACTGCATCCTATTAGGTGGAAAGCCATGTGGGTTGATGAAAGTCGTACAGGACGATGCGCGGCTACCTGCCACACGCTACACCGTCGTACACCAGGGATTTGTGAAATGTCAAATCTAACACCCTCAATTTCCAGAGGACTCCACGGGGTCACTGTACAGCGGAACGACAGATCCGTGCATAGTAGGACTCATCGAAGGGACAGGTGTAGTTTTCAAGAATCCCCTGAGCAGGCTTCAGTGACAGGCTCTCAGAGGGGACTCACGTGTGTCCTGCTTGACGCTGATGGCCATAAGGATGGTTTCATTGGCTCTTGGCACCAGGCCTCTGTGGCAGTCAGTCCAGGTGGAGGAGCTGGGGAAGTCAGAACTGGTTGGCATTCCAAGAGGAAAAAAATATTCTGTATCTTTCCACAGCACTCATCAAGGTCTGTGTGACAATGTCGTGAGCAATCCACTACCCGGAGGTCTTCATCAGATAAACAGGGCTGCAAAATTCATGGCCCAGGAATGTGGGCTGGAGAGGCACTCCCAGGCCAGCTGCTACCTGCACAGCCCAGCGCTGTGGCTGGCGAGGAACCAGGGAGACATGCTGAAACCAGGAGCCCCAGCGACCAACCACAAGCCTGCAGGTCTTAAGCCTGAAATGAAAAGTAATTGCTTCTGGCTTAAAGAATAAAGGAAAACACAACCACCCTTAGCTGAATTATGTATCGTTGTTTCCCCAACCACCACCAAACCATGCTGAATGCCAGATTCTGGAAACCTGCTCGGCATCTGAAAATGTGAGAAAAATAAGGGTTTCCTGTCAGTGTTGTTTAACTCCATCCCGGAGCGCTAACACGGGAGAACATTTGCCTGCAAATACGTTTTGATTAATATGAATATGATTAAGTCGGATGTGTTTGCCTTTTAGCTCTAAGGAACAGGGCCTCAAATGGAACTTGCTTGAGTCTAATTGCAGAAGATACAACTGAAACTCAGTAAGGCACGGCGCCCCGAGTGGAGCATACCCGAATCTAATTGCAGAAGATAAGGCTGAAACACAGCTCTTTGGTTTTTATTTTGAAGTTGAGGTTTGATTTTCCTGCTGAGGATTCTGGGCCGAGGCTACCCAAACTGGCGCTCGGTACAGATGGAATTGCAACTGAGAAATATGGAGGAAGGAGGAGGGGAAGCCTCCATGTTCATATATTCCTGTCGCGGAATTGTCTTCTCTACAGGAAAAAAAAACTCATAAAAATTCATAAAGGAACAGCTGCACGTTTAAATTATTGTTACAAGGAACTGAAGATGTTTTAACCTGCAATTGAATAAGTGATGTTTCTATTTTTATTTGCCTTTCAAAGGGCTAGGGATTGCAAATGCCCAGAATTTCTGGGCACCCATTTCTGCTTTAAGGGCCAGGGAACAGGGATATTGAACAAAAACATCACGAATAAGAATAAAAAGAACCATACCTTTCAAGATCCAGTTTCTAAATGATATGTATTAATTTAAATAGTCCGTAACAGACTCATAGTGACACAGAACTGATTAAAATAAGTCGTACCCCCAGAACCAAAGCTGCTGGCCTTCCATTCAGTCAGACCAAATCAAACTCTACATAAATAGCATTGGTTTAATTCAATACCACAAAACCTCATAGGAGAATCAGCAACCAGTTCTACCCAGGAAGAAGGAAAACACAGCTTCTTGTCTTCAAGGACTGACGTGGTAAAACCCATGCGACATACACCTCTTTATTCAGGTGCTAGAGTTGCGGACAGTCCACAGAAAAGAGCCAAGCCTATCAGTCCACGTGTGTTTTCCGCCTCATTGATCCAAATCAGAAAAAGAAGAGTGGACGCTGCGGCAGAAGTGTTCAGGGCATCACCAGCATGGTTCAACCCAAGAGAACAGAACTGGGGTCCTGACAACAGCAGAGCGTGTATCCCCAGCACAGGGCAGTGGGTAGGCGGACGGCCGGATTCAGACCAACAGCTGGATACCCAACTATTAAGGTCCTGAGGCCGCAGTGAAGTGGAAAATGTCGCACAGCCCAGGAGGTGAAGAAATAGTCATGAAATTGCTCAGAAGACAGAACAGCCAAGAGCCTTGCTCTCTGCTGGTGAGGTGCTGAACACACTCAGCTGGTGATAACCCCGCCCCTTCTCCCTGCCCCCCAAGCCACAGTGTTTCCAGGCTGGCAGAATTGTTGTAATTACTAAAGTGGTTAAGGAGAAAAGAAGAGAAGGGGAGATCCTTACATGCCTGGGTCTCACTAGGGTGGTCTCCAGCTGGCAAGTTAGCTCGGAGGGTGAAGGGCTTGGCTGCCAACCCTGAAGACAAAGAGTTTGATATCTGGGAGCCACATGGTGAAAGAGAGAGCTGATGTTCACACATGCATAGCCCACATAAAAAAAAAAATTAAAAAAAAGATAGTCCCCCAAATATCTTTTTTTTTTTTTTTGGTTTTCTAGACAGGGTTTCTCTGTGGCTTTGGAGCCTGTCCTGGAACTCGCTCGGTAGACCAGGCTGGTCTTGAACTCACAGAGATCCGCCTGCCTCTGCCTCCCAAGTGCTGGGATTAAAGGCGTGCGCCACCATTGCCCGGCTCCCCAAATATCTTTTTCACGAGTCACACTGACAAGACTTTAGTCCTCCATCTCTCATTGAAGGAAATTCTTAGCTGTATTTTCTATCAGTACAAATTGTGAATGGTTGCCCTTCATGTGCAGGGTGCTGTGATCTAAACACGAGAAGATAAAGAGAAGATCCTAAGGAAAGTATACAACACGAATTATGTGTTTGAGAGGCAGTCATGGATGATGGGGAGTATGTATTTGTGGTAAGGTGATGAAATTATTGCAACTCAAATATAACTCAGATCTAAGACGCCCTCAGTTTTCTATATCAAAAGTAAGATAAAAAAAATTACCAAACATAATCTCTCATATGGTGTATTAAGTCACTAAAAGCCTGTGAGCCCTTATTTCTGTCACAGATTTGTTTCCATTTATTTTAATTTAATTGTGTGTGTGTGTGTGTGTGCTGAGTGTGTGTGTGTGCTGAGTGTGTGTGTGTGCTGAGTGTGTGTGTACCACAAACAGGCGGTGCCCACGGAAGTGGATGTCCGATACCCTGGAACGGGAGACACAGACAGTTGTGAGCTGCAGCATCCATGCTGGGAATTAGCCTCAGGTCCTCCACAAAAACAGCAGGTGCTCTCAACCGCTGAGCTGTGTCTCCAGCCCCTGCTCCAGGCATTTCTTCTTGCAGGCTATTTATTTAGTGTGGAATTCGGAGGATGGCTTGCAGGAGTCTGAGTACCGACTGTCCAGACAGCAAACGAGAGTCCATCATGTGGGTCCTGGGGATTGAATTCGGGCTGTCAGGCTTGGCAGCAGCTGCCTTTGCTCGACCTCTTTGGTTGGTCCCTGCTCCAGAGATTTTGAATAAAAATTCATTGTTAGTGTCTTCGTTTGGATCTAAAACTAGGTGGCTGACAATTCTTATGTCATTTCCAGTGTCTCCAGGGTCACTAACTTCCAATTTGCTTTCTAAAAGGAAATATCTCTTCGAGTTATTCTCCTGCAGAAGGGATGCTTAATGAGGCAGATTACTTTTGAAGTGAGGACAGAAGAAGGATCTCACTGGGTAGCCCGGGCTGGTTTTACATTCACAGCAAACCTCCTGTCTCAGCCTTCTGAGTGTTGTGATTACAGATGTGAGCTGCCACACACAATGTCCGCTTTATGAGATTTAAAGATACAACATAAGTGGTTTCACCTTTCCTGGTTGCTGCCCTCCTCTGACTACCTGATGTCCTGTCTCCAGGGTAAATTTTAAAGAGATCCCGAGGATGGGGTACAGAGACCTTGGCAGTGATGTCCCCGAAGGATGGTCTCGTCCAACCCAGCAAGAAGGGACAAAGCAGACATCACATAATGTCTGGCATACAGTGACCAGAGAGGAAACTGAGAAAGTTCTCCACATTTTTTCCAATAACAGCTTCCTTTCATTTCTTTAAAAACAAAATAGAACATTTAAAGTAGATACGGTAAAATTGGTCATGAGACTTTCTAGGCAGAAGCATGACTGACTACAGTATGTACTTCTGGACAACTCCTGGAGAAGCTGGGGGAAAGGAGTATAAATTTATAAGTTTTTTATATGACACATGTTGGAATATCATTTTGTTACCTAAAATATTTTGCATTCTTTGAAAGTTCAATAAATTTATACAATGTATGCTGATCACATCTGTCTGCTACTACTTCCTTCCACTTCCTTTCCAGCTTTGTCTTAGGGTTTCTATTGCTGTGAAGAGACCCCATGATCATGGCAATTCTTTTGAAAGAAAACATTTAACTAGGACTGGCTTACAGTTCAGAGGTTCAGTCTATTATCATCACGAGAGGGAGCATGATGGCACACAGACAGACATGGCGCTGAAGCTGAGAGTCCTACAGGCAACTGAAGTCGACTGAAATACCTGAGCATAAAGAAACCTCAAAGCCAGCCCCATGGTGACACACTTCCTCCAACAAGGCCATGCCCCCTGAGAGTGCCACTCCCTACGAGATAATGGGGACCAATTACATTCAAACTATTACCAGCTTCATGTCCTTTTGTTGTTGTTGTTATTGATAACCTTCTGAATCCAATTAGTGATACCCATAAGTACACAGTTGTACTACTACCCAATAAGGCATGAGCAACCTACAAGGGCCACATCCCCAAATAAGAGTAACTCCCATTCCCCAGCAGCTACCACCTGTCAATAGCTTCTCAGAATAGAGTTGGCCTCAGGGGTCCCTCCCAATCCACATAGGAATTTTGACTGGCTTGCCCTTGTTCTGGTCTTGTGGAGGTTGAAACAACTGCTCTGAATTGACGCGTGCCACAGCCACGTCCCCAAGCCAACATTCCACAGGTCTCAGTTCCCGCATCCTCAGGCTCTCCGCTTCCAAGGAGTTCCCGAAACCTTGAGAGATAGGTAGAGATGACTCATCCACAGCTGAGCACTCAGTTATTTAGACTCAGCATTTTCATCAGGTGTGCTTCTATATTAACCACTACCCGTACCACAAAGGAGTTTCTCTGAGCAAGCTTAAGAGCAGCACAAATCTATGGGAATAAACACAAATATTTAGAATGCAATTTAACATCACCTTAGATATTTTTAAATTTTCAACAACATCCAAAAGAAGGAATTAGAAACAATGAAACAAGAAAGAAAGAAAAAGAACAAAGCAAAGAGGAGAAAGCAAATCCACAAAACAGTAGATATAAGCTCAAGGTCATAATTATATTAAGTATAATTGGACTAAATTTATCAACTGAAATGCAGAGATTATGACATTGAGAAAAGAGATAACAATCAACTCTATAAAGTTCAAGAGAGATGTCATAAGTACAAAGATTAGAAGTAATAGTGCTACCTTAGAAGAGAAATGAAGTGGTTGAAGAGATGGCTCAGTGGTGAAAGGCACTGGCTATTGTTCTTCCAGAAGACCAGGGTCCAGTTCCCAGCACCCATATGGAAGCACACAGTCACCTGAAACTTCAGTTCCAGGGGATCTGATGCCATCTCAGGCCTCTGAGATCACCAGACATGCATGTGTTACATATTATATGTTCTGGCAAAATATTCATATGCATAATACAAAATAAATTAATATTTTTAAAAAGAAGGGAAAGGGTGTATATTCCATTCCATTGATATGTCTTTTTAAAAATGCTTTGAATTAAGTGGGGCATGGTATGTACCCTTTACTCCTAGCACTGAGGAGGCAGAAACAGATGAACCTCTAAGTTCAAGACCAGCCAGGGCTACTCAATGTGATGTTGGCTCACAAAATAAATACCATGAACTTTATTAGTATACCTAGAACTTTAAAATAGCCTTAGGTTATTTCATATGAGATATGAATATTTCATATTTCAAATTCGAAGAACAATGAGTAGATAGCTCATTAAGGCATTTGGCAATGATCAAAGCTGGTATTTCTCGAATGTTGCCATGGCAGAAGTGTGGAAGTCAGAGGACAGGCTCAGTACTTGGTCCTCTCCGGCTACCTTGTACAAACTGGAGATCAAACTTAAATTGTCAGTGTCCCAAGCGAGTGCTTTTACCATCTGAAACTCTTCGTCTCTCCCCTCAAATTCCAATGTGGTGCTATGAGGAGATAAATGGGGAGATGTTCTTAGAGACAGAAGTCTTGTAAAAATAAAAACACACTTGCAGAGTATTCTTTCCTTTTAGCTGAAACTTTATTTTCAGAAAAAAGAGACCAAGGGTCTTTGAGATGGTTCAATTGGTTAGGGAGCCAGTATTTGATTTTTGGGACCCATGCTGTAGATAGAGAGAACTGTCTCTTGTAGGTTATTCTCTGAGCTCCAGATGCATGCCATGGTACACACACACACACACACACACACACACACACACACACAGAGAGAGAGAGAGAGAGAGAGAGAGAGAGAGAGAGAGAGAACAAAAGGAAACCAATCATGACCAGCAGCAATCAATCCTCCGCATCACCCGTGAGAAATCACCTGACTGTTACTGTAACTTTTGAACATGTGTTCAATGTTCTTGAGTTATAGTGCTCAGAAATGTGTATGACTGAAGCCACATGTGCTCAGATGCTGGGATCCCAGTTCCTGGAGTCTCATCTTGTCACTTGGGATGATGTAAGTGATCAAATAGCATGCAGGCTGTTGCTTGCTTCTCACTCGGTCCTTTCCCACTGCCAAGGCCTCTTTGCTTGAGCTTGGTGTGATGTGGCCTCACACATCAGCTTCTCCCATGGCGTCACCACTGGCCATGGCATGCATCCCTTCGGGGGTGCTGAAACGGCAGGGCCAAGGCTGCAACAGGGTCAGGAATCTTGCTGAAACTTGATCTGCTGTAAAAAGTCCTCGCTGGTTCTCTTCTGAGTGTTTTAAGAGCAGTCCCTGTTTCCCTAGCTTAAGACTTTCTGCAGAGGCATGGAGATGCCCAGAAGGCAGGTATGTTAGAACACTCAGTGCCCCAACCCCTTGTCCTGGTATCCTGCACCACAGCTTCTTTGGCCAGGTTCCTCATTGTCCACAACTATTGGTGGGAGAATTGGTTTCTTCTGGTGGTGGCTCTAGTAGTACAAAGATTCATTAAATTACTACAGGTTCATGAAGAACGTTTTTATATGGATAGACTCTTACCAATTTTTAAATAAGAAACTTAGAGTACCAGCCAAACAAATACATGACTTTAAATTAGTTGTTTTGTTTAATAGGAGTTCCCTGCTTCAAAAAAGCTGAACTCTAATGGATTTCATCACAGAAACTTTATTACATGGCCATTCATTATCTATGAAGCTCACCTGTCCACTGGACAAACATATACCAAGTCCACACAATACCAGAGTCTAGAACCAGGATCTATCCCCAGGGCATGGAACGCAAGATGAACAAGAAAGCTACTCTCATAGCAAATCCCAAAGAGAAATAAATTAACATGTAGTAATATACTGTATAGAAATAAGTAAAATCAATTGACAGAAAATGATGGAAGGAAAAACATTTGGTTGTGAAATGAGGAAAATATAACTGGAGGTTTCTCTCCCTCTGCCAGTTCCCAAATAAACACTCTGAGGCTTAAAATTAATTACAAACTGTTTGGCTGATGGCTCAGGCTTATTACTAACTAGCTCTCACAACTTAAAATAACCTATTTCTATTATTGTATATTTTACCATGAGGCTTGTGGCTTGTTGACAGCAGCTGCTGTCATCTCCCAGACTCCACCTTCTTTTTCCCTTTATCTCTGCTTGGAATTCTTGCCTGGCTATTGGCCAAATCAGTTTCCTTATTAACCAATAGTAATAAAACACATGCACAGCCTACAGAGGGGCATCCCACACCAGGAAACGTCTCTAAGACATTTGGGCTGAGTGGCGTGTGTAAAGGTGAAGATGTGAAAGAACAGGCCAGGGGTGGGAGGCAGTGGCATATTCGTCCATGTTTCATTACTATAATGTAGTGCCTAATGCTGGGTGACTTCAGAGAGAAAACAGGTGGACATGACTACTAGTGAGGGCCTAGTATCAGGACACGGATGAGAAACTGGAAGCCAAGGAACTACCCAGGAGTGGTTTCACAATAACCAATTCTCCAGAGAAGTAGAAAGTCTTCTGAGCTACCTTAATCTCTGAGGGCACACAGTCACTTGCCTGAGCATCTTTCAGTAGCTCCAACTCTTAAAGGTACCACACTTCTCACCTTGTCACATTGGGAACCAAAATTTCAATACATAAAAATTGCAACGCAAGCCGGGCGGTGGTGGCGCATGCCTTTAATCCCAGCACTCGGGAGGCAGAGGCAGGCGGATCTCTGTGAGTTCGAGACCAGCCTGGTCTACAAGAGCTAGTTCCGGGACAGGCTCCAAAACCACAGAGAAACCCTGTCTCGAAAAACCAAAAAAAAAAAAAAAATTGAGCCTTAGCAACTAGTGTTGAAGTGCAATGACACAGGAAGGACTCACAGGAAAGGAGGTCAGACTGACAGACCAGACCAGCCCACCATGATAAGACATCTTTAATTTTATTTTAAAAGCAGTGGGGAGCACTAGAGGTGAGCAAAGTATAAGACCCCAAGACACATTAGGGGTATAGAAACCTAAGTCACAGATGATGTTTCTGTTTATAGGAGAGAAAAAAAATGTGTTCTGTTTGATCCTACTTACTGCCAATGGCTCAGTACAGAATATGGATACTCAAGCCTCTACAGAACAAAACTAGATGACAGGTTCACTGGTTTCAAAAACCTTTTATAATTTAATAGAGATTACAGGTAAAATTAAAAGGTTTTCAACGAACAAAACATCATTGATAGGATAAGAAACTGGCAGAGGCTCCCAGGTCTTTGACAACAGGTTTTGGCTGGAGTAAAATCCTCTGAGTTATTCTATGCTGAATCACCATGGTGCTACTGAAAAACCAGAAACCTCCACTGTGACCTGTGTCACAGTAACATAGACCAGAGCCGCCTGGAGGTAAGACTTGGCTGTGCTTCCTTTCTGCTCCATGCCAGACCAATAAGCCAGACCCTCCACAGGCGTGGAAGAAGCTATTGTTCGCTTTAACCATAGCACCCAAGTGTTTTCTCTTATCATGTCATCTCATTCTTAAGAGCATAGTTGTTCTTAGACTCAGGGCAAGCCCTAGCCAAGAAAGAAAGGGACACAGCGAAACAGAATTCAGCGTGAAGAAAGAATCAAGCGAGGTGACCCTTCCCGGCTTCCCCGGAGACGTGCATTTTGAGCTGAATTCTGGCCACAAGGCTGAAAATGAGAAAACAACCCCCCTAGGGGAAAAAAAAAGCATGAAACGGCCAAGAAGGAGAGTACAGGGACCCAGTTGGATTAGTGTCATCAGGACAAGAGGAGGCTTGATTTGGTGTACCTCCAACACTAGGTTACTCTAACCGGCTCCGTCGGAAGTGGGGTACACACGAACAACTGAATCCAGATCCTTGGCCTGCTTGTGTCCAAGGCACTTGAAGAAAAACAATTCTTGCTCCCTCTGGTTAAAGTATCAGACATTGACTTGAGAATTTTTTTTTTTAAGTGACCTTGTTACCTATTGGCCCATGATAGGCAAATGATCCTCAAAGGCGAACTGAACGTGAATAATAACATTAGATTTCCTTTTGCTGACGCACACATATTATTTTGAAAAGACTTCTTTTTAAGAACTATGTGCACATGTGTGTGTTTCTGTGCAGGTACGGGCCCGTGAGTGCAGCTGCCCACTGAATCCAGAGAGCTGGTTACAGGTGTTTGTGAGCCCTGCCCAGTGCTCATTGCAAAGCCAGCCCTCCACCCCCTAGCAGATATGCGCAAGTATATTTCCTACTGGGTGCTGTAGAGGCTATGCTGTTTTGAGCAGTGAGGTGGAATCTTGCATCTCACCCGGCCTCCATGTATTAGTCGGGTTCTCTAGAGAAGCAGCACCTATAAAATGACTCTCTATATAGGTATAGCAAGGGGTTTATTAGGGTGGCTTACAGGCTGCAGTCCAGCTAATCCAACAATGGCTGGCTGTGAACAGGAAGTCCGAGAACACAGTAGCTGCTCAGCTCACACAACTGGGTGTCTACGCTGGTCTTCAGGATCTGGATTAAAGGAAGCAGATCTTCTGACTTCAAATTAAGGAAAATCTCTCACAAGTGTGCCCTCCACGTTTGGCTTTTTAGTTCCAGATGTAGTCAAGTTGACAATCAAGAACAACCATCACACCCACCCAAGGGCAGGAGGGAAATCCCCAGTGCATCCTTCGTATTCCTTGTGTATGCTGACTGCCCTTACTTCCTTAAGTAGGGTCTGCATTTTGCCTCCAGTGCCACCACTGCCAGGCACTACAGGTTGATAAACGAAACAACACAACTTTCTTTTCTTATGGTTCTGGATGCCAGAAGTTCAAGACCGCGCTATCAAGAGATCTGTTTTCTCCTGAAGTGTCTCTCCTTAGCTTGTGTCGTCTCCCTACCTAACTGCCCCCAGCTTATCTATGGTCTGTATCTTAATCTTATCTTCTTAAACATGTCAATGTGTGTGTATAGTTGTGTCTGCGCCAAGCCCCTGGAGCTGGAGTCTCAGGCCGTTGCGAGCCACCTAATATGGGTGCTGGGAACAGAACCTGAGTCCTCTACAAGAGCAGCAAGTGCTCTTAATCCCTCCAACTCTAATATCTTTTTATAAGGGCACTTGTCTTATTCCATTGGTGGTCATCGATATAACCCCATTTTATCTTAACCACTTTAGAGGCTCCGTGTCCAAGTGAGGTCGCATTCTTCTACACTGTGTGTTGGAACTTAAATACGTGACTATACGAATGAACGGAGTGGACACAGCTCAGTCTAGATATTACACGTAGGACTGGAAAAGGCTACATGATAAAGTTACACGCCCGAGAAAGCTAGCAAGCCGCTACGCCTGGGTCTCATTTCTAGGAGGAAGA
Organism: Microtus ochrogaster; assembly: GCF_000317375.1. Classification (NCBI taxonomy): domain Eukaryota; kingdom Metazoa; phylum Chordata; class Mammalia; order Rodentia; family Cricetidae; genus Microtus; species Microtus ochrogaster. The sequence continues at coordinate 39,236,560 of NC_022022.1, read as the reverse complement.
ACTGTGGTAACATTGTTACCCCACAATGGCTTGAGCAAGTTTGGTTGATGATTAGCCATGAGTCACAGGTTCGCCTACATTGCTATGGTCAACGATGAATGCGCACAGAGAAAATTGGAACGTTGGAATATACCCACCCTGTTTCTACCAATATTTTTTTTTTTCTAGACTTTGCACTTGAGTCACTATGCTTAGCTTGCTTTCTGTCGGGGGTGGGGGGGAGGTGTTTAATCATGGCCTTCTTGTTCTTTTTTTCAGGACAATTATCCGAATGCCGACTGACTCATTTGATGCCACCCTTAACTGTCAAAAATGACATGGGAGTGGTAACAAATCTATCTTCCTGCAGCAATCATTAAAGAGGGAAAATCAAGTTTTGTTAGTTAAGGGCCTTAGAAGGCTGGCATCGTCTCTGATGAGGGACACACAGGCTGGGGCAGGTGAATGACTGGCAGAGGGGTCCCTGATGAGGGACACACAGGCTGGGGCAGGTGAATGACTGGCACAGGGGTCCCTGATGAGGGACACACAGGCTGGGGCAGGTGAATGACTGGCACAGGGGGGTCTCTGATGAGGGACACACAGGCTGGGGCGGGTGAATGGCACAACAACTCATCTATTTAAGGATGGGGCCAGGCTCACTCCTCTGGTTTCCTATCCCAGTGTTCTTTCTATTTCACCACAACTAAGTGGCTCTAGGTTACATTTTTATTTTAATTAAAAATGTCCCTGGGAATATTGTTTACAAATGACCTGAAATGCCAAGGGACATTAGGGTACAGTGGTGAAGAGGACAGACTGATGAAGAAAGACAGTCTGTGTTTGGATCCCAACTGTATCATTTTACTGTTAAGTAGCTTGTCTCCCATCTCATATTTAAAAAAAAAAAAACCTACATTTTTTTCAGTGGTGGAATGTAAGTGGTAACAATGCCCACCTCACAGAAGAAGCCTGAGGACTCTAACTAGGTTAAATACTGTTGTAAAGCGTGGATAGTGTTACACAGGAAGCGCCCCATAGACAAGAAGCGGTACCCTTCATTATAATAACCTTAGACTTGGCTGAATTCAAATTTCCATTCTGATACCATAAGTAAATCAGAACAAAATTAGATTGCAAACAACTATATTAATTGGACATCTTTCCATTTCACGGCAAAGAAAACAGTTATTATAAGACCAACCAGTTGTGAACAAGGGCAAAAACAACATAACAATGTAGTCAAAAGGTTTCACAACTTCAGTGATTAAAAAATTCACAGCCTAAGGCAAAGCCTAAATCCCCACGACTGTAGATAAGAAGCATGGAATATCTGGGAAAACAACCGAAAAGATGCTATCAAATCTACAAGCTCAACCAAAGCATAGTGCAATACAGGGATTCACAACCTACTGCTTCTCAGCCTTTTCAGTCAAGATGGCCTGAACAGCAGGGACAGAACCACTGCCTTTTCTAGAGCTGACCCCAAGCAAAGGCTCTGAAGACCAAGAAGGCTGTGTTAGTCATGTCCGCAGCCACACAGACAGACGTGTTTGTGTGCGCATGTGCACATACTCACGGGAAAGATCACATCACACCCACTTCCCATGTCCCAAGAAGCAAAGCTCCTGAGATAGGGCTTATACCCTCTACAGCTTACCTGTGAGAAAGAGTCTTGACCACATGTCCCTTGAAGATCCCTCTGACCAGTTGTGGCGACTCCAGGAGGGAAGAAGCCCTGTGTGCATTGTGGATGTTGTGTTGGGAGTGAACAAATCACAGAGCAAACACTCTAAGAAGAAGCACTAAGACAATTGCACAGTCAGGGTCAGTATCCTGGGTGGTCCTGATGAAGAGAAGGCATATGCTCTGTATAAAGGATGCCCAGATATCACCCAGCATCATTCAGATTGTCTAAACTGAAACACCTAGAAAATTGTAATTATAGTTTTTTTTTAACCACTGAGGAAGAAAGGAAAGAGATGGAAAGGAGAGGAGAGGAGGGAGAGTGGGAGAGGAAGAGGGAGAAAGGGAAGAAGAGAGAGAGAGAGAGAGAGAGAGAGAGAGAGAGAGAGAGAGAGAGAGAGAGCTTTCCAAGTGAAAGAATGAAGAGTCTCAAAGAAATCAAGTCATATCCAGAAGAAAGCTCCATCAAATGCCAGCGAGTTGCTGGGTCCCTGGCACATGAGCTGGGTGCTGTTTTAACTGTCTTCACTCAGGGATTTCTCTGGCAGTTGGGCTCCAGGGCCATCCTGGAAATGCTATCACCAGTCAAAACGAATAAAGCAATATTTACAAGAGTGTCAAATGGTACCCGAGGGAAACTCTGGCCTTAGTCAGAATAAACAGTTCTTTGAATGGACACATAACGTGAATGATCCTTACTCAAAAGACCACTTTGTTGAGTCTTTATTACTTTAAGAACCAAATAGCATAAGCCAGACCCCCTCCCCCCGCTCAAGAAAAGCATAAAGAAATTAGTTCACCCCCAATGCACATGGGGAGAACGAGGTGAGGGACTCTTGAGGTGCAGCCACCTGCAGACTCTCCAGCTAAGGATGAGAAAAATGCTTTTTGTTTGTGGTCATTTCAGCCCTACACTTTGCTGATCTGGACACCAGTGAACCTCAACCATCCACCCCTTCCAATACCAACTGCAGCTCACACATAGAGAGAGCTGCATTGGCAATGCTTTGCCAGGTGATTTAACAGTACTCATTTTAAGAACTGATTAGTGAACATAACCTTTGACCCAATTTTTAAAAAAGAATTTCCATAGTGAAGTTCTAAGATATGTGAAAATATAAATATTGGGAATGTTTAATTAAAAGTCACCTAGATGTCCATGACATGAATGTAACTAGATAAATGCTAGACACGTGTGTATCTTGGAATTGGGCTAAATCTCTCTACAACCTGCTAATTATGTCTACTTGAATCCTTTTTCGACTGTTTCCACAACAAATTGCTTCAATCTTCTGGGTGTAAAACAGCAGAAACTAATTATATCAGGCTTCCACATGAGCCAGAAAGCAATGCGTGGGAGGAGTTGCACTCCTGTATAGTCTAAGAGAAGAGTTCCTTCCTCACTTTCTAGCGTTGACAGAACTCATCCCGCATGTTTGTGGACGGAGGACTCTGTTGCTGGCTGTTGGGTGAAGACTGCCCTTAGCTCCTAGGGTTTTCTTACTGGCCCTGTGTTGGCATATAAAAGAGTTCCACAATAGCCTGGAATGGAGTGTGACAAAGGTTTATTTGTCTGGGGAAAAACTCTCAGAAAGAGTAGCGATCCACAGTCCTCTGTGTGCACTGGGAACTGGAGCCGAATCCAGCAGCCAGGAGGCCCACACATGCCTTTTGCCTGCATTTATAGAACATGAAACCACACCCAAGTGGGCCGGTATCTTAAAGGCTTTTCCAGCAGCCCTACATGGAAACCTCCACATTCCCCAACAGCGACCCCACCCTTTCTGCTGTGGTACTTCCCCTGAAGTACCGCTCTCTAATCCAATGGGAACAGGTCCCACTGTTAGATACTAAAGTAATGAGATCATGCATGCCCAGATTTCTAGTCAAGGGTTCTCTCAACCCCACCTGCAGGGTCCCTTTCGTAAACTACCTACATGAAGGGTTTGGACGCAACATTGAGAAACCATTTGGGTTGTTCATTTACAAGGCTCATCTACAGCAGAGTCTCCCTGTGTTTAACAGTCATGATATTTCCCCCATGTTCTCTAAACATGTTATAGAGAAAAACCTTCCCCCTGATGATGATGATGATTTTGGTTTTTGGAGACAGGGTTTCTCTTTTTTTTTGTATTTTATTTTTATTTTATTTTTTTTAATTTATTTATTTA
>NC_022022.1:39219099-39229535 GCF_000317375.1 Microtus ochrogaster | reverse complement strand
GCATACAGGCTTTTGTAGTAAGATCTAATGATTCTCTGAATTTCCTCTGTGTCTGTGGTTATGTCCCCCTTTTCATTTCTGATCTTATTTATTTGCGTGTTCTCTCTCGAGACAGGGTTTCTCTGTGTAGCTTTGGAGCCTGTCCTGGCACTCACTCTGTAGACCAGGCTGGTCTGGAACTCACAGAGATTCCCCTGCCTCTTCCTCTCCAGTGCTGGAATTAAAGGTGTGTGTCACCACTCCCCCCCTATTATTTCATATTGTAATCTCTCACAAAGTTTTAATTTTGAGAGTAAGTAGTTATTACTTACTCCTTATAAAATTAAAAATGTGTTTTAATTTGGGGATTTTAATTATTTTTGAGAATCTCATGAACAAGTTCTATATTTATGATTTCTAACTCCTAACTCCTATTGCATCTCCCTCATTCTTTCTCAGATTCATCACTTTTTCTTCCTTAGTTATTATATATAAGATGCATGTGTGTGTGTGTGTGTGTGTGTGTGTGTGTGTGTGTGTGTGTGTGTGTAAATACAATTACAACCAGTTTTGGTCCATTTACTGTTGCTCATATGTACATGTGTTTAGGGCTGACCACTTGGGATTAGATAATCTAGGAAGTTCATTTCTGAAGAAGACTGATCCTCTCTCGGCAGCCATAACTGCCTACTGCTCTTCATCTAGGGGCAGGACCTCGGAAGACTTCATGCACTTATGCTGGGATGTCAACCATTGTTGTCCTTGTTTTTATCTGGTCTATGTGACCACATTGCTAGGAGTTCATGGGTGGAGCATCTCATTTTCTGGCAAAAGAAGTGTACTTGGTTGGTGAGAAGAGAGGGTCTCTCAATCTCTTCTAAGGTCCTGTAAGTAGGTGTGGTAAACCTGATATCCATGACAACGGGCCACAAACCAGTAAGGATGCTGAGCTGCGTGGTAACCACACTGCTGCCACACTCTTTGTATCCCCCCACTTTGTGTATCCCCCCCCACTCTGCATTTATTCTAAACGGAAAAGTATAAATATTGGGATAGGAACATTTAAATGATGGAAACAAGAAACTCCAAATGCTAATCCTGCCTAAAGGGCAGAATTTAATTCTGTTCTAAACTACTGTATGTTGGATTAAGAGGCGTGGTTAACCAAACATCTGAGAACAAGTAATTACAGCTACATCTGCCTAGCACATGCTTGCCTTACACATTGTTTGTACATCAGGCCCACAGTGGAAGAAAGGAAAACGCTGTCTGAAACATTCTATTCAGCCGCAAGTTTTTCAGACTTACATTTTTTTTTTAAATTAAAAAAAAGACATTCCCATGGTCTTGGTTTGAATACCAGTGAGACACTTTCTCTCTGTTAAAGTACATACAGAGAAATATCAGCTCTAACCTGTTTTCTGAGGCTGTGCTTTTCCTGTCAAATCCTGGTCACCTACATATGGAGGTGCGTAGTGCCTGGGTTTGGTTTATGAAGTGTGTTTAAAGTGGGAATGGACAAGGAAAGAATGGATCGTATTTATAGAGTCAACAATATTTCTGAGACACTTTCTCTGTGCCCGGAATTCTGCTAGGCTCTCAGAACCCAGGAATTTTGGACGGGTGACTCACACTTGGTGAGCTTGCGGTCCTGCTGGCAAGAATAGCTATTATAGTCCTTACATGTAATATGACAAAATCCTATAGGAGTCCAACAGGGAATTCCAGAAACGTGGACACCTGCTCAGCACAGTCAAGGATGATCTCTGAGTGCTGTCTAAGGTATGTCTCAAATAACCCACAATCAAACATGGTAGAGGGTAGGAAAGCTCACACCAGAGAGAATACCTGGGAGAGACCAGAGCATGAAAGAGAGAGACCACAAGGCAGGGTGACTGTTACGGATGAAACAGGTGTTGCTCTTGTCTAATGTCCTTGTCACTAGCATGATGTTCAGAAAGTAAGACACGAAAGCTGAACTTTGATGGTCTTTTCAAGCAGTCAATAGTAATTATAATTAATAGTAATAATAATTTTGTGTATTTCCATTCAATATCTCCACACTTACTGTATACTGACTGTCAAGAGAGACACCCAGTGAAGGCCAGCAAACTGTTGTTCATTTAATACACCCAGAAAGCACAAACCACATCACTCTCCTGTGGATCCGTGGAGTTGAAAAGATAGAGGCACAACTCCTGAAGAGCTGGAAAGGAGAAACTGGCTGGAAATGCCAGCGTTATTTGCGAGACATTTTACTTCACCCTGGTTACACAGCCCGCAGGTCTGTTTCCTTCCCCAAAGGCACAGGGTATGCTAGAAGCTGGGGACAGATACTTGCTTGGCATGTGTAAATTCTTGGGTTCAGTCACTGACTCTGCACAAACCAAGCCACGATGGCGCGTGCCTGTCATCTCAGCACTTGGGAGGTCCAAGTAGGAGGGAGTTCAAGACTGGCCTGGGCTACAAAGAGGTCTGGTTTGAAAATGCAAAACGAAACCATCCTAAAGGAAGTGATGCAGTGAGACTTTCTAGTGAACGCTCCATCTCACCACAAAGCAGGCAGACCTCCTGTGAGTAAGAGTCCAGCCATCGCGCTGTTGCCTAAAGACTTCCCATCAGGCCTGTGTGTCCTCTGTCCCTCCTCACCATTCCGGTCCTGTGTTTCCCTGAATGCTCCTCTCCCCACACACTTTGCCACACGCAGAGCTCCTGTTCCTAATTATCAGTTGTGTAATTTATCGATCAAGCCAAATATGAGTAAGAAGGAAGGCCTAATTGGGGTACTCAGTGTCCCAACGAGAAAAATTCCAGAGCTCCAAAAATAGAAAACTAGAGATGCGCCAATTTTCTTTCTGCCTTTCTTCTGTCATTGACGAAATCAGCCTAGCTCTAATGAGCCAGAAAGTGAATTCCAGAGTCAGGGAACGCCACTGGCTACAGACCTGACACCTGTGGAGAAACACCGTCATTCAGAACCCGAATGCGTCTGACACACAGGAAGGGATGGTGAGGTCCTGTCATGAGCATCACAGAGACATTGCAGTAGAGGTGGGAAGGGCATGAAGCCAGCCACCAAGGGAGGAAAGGTAGCAGGTGATGGGCCGTTCTGGAAAAGGTGGGGCCCTTTTTTTTATTTAATAGGACTGGTGAGCTAACTTAGTGAAATAGTTCACTTGTCTGACCCTAAGAACTAAAGTTTGATTGAGTGGAAGAGGTGACTAAAACCACAGCTTTGAGTGGCGTGTGGACACTTGGATTCATGCGCACTGGCCAGTACTTGTTTGTCTTTTCTTACGAGCTAGGATCTCAGTAGCCTTGACTCCCTGCTGTTGTGGCGGGCTTCTTGACCGGCGAGGAAGAAACACCCACCACACAAGAATTCTTCTCAGATCACGCTTTACTGGAGTACACTTGGTTGAGGGAGAGCACATGAAGCGAAGGGGGGCAGGAAACGAGAGAGCAGAAGAGAGAGAGAGAGAGAGAGAGAGAGAGAGAGAGAGAGAGAGAGAGAGACGAAAGAGACAAGAGACGAGAGGGACGAGAGATGCTAGAGAGAGAGACGCTAGAGAGAGAGATGCTAGAGACCAGGGGGCACAATGGCAGCTGCTTATATAGAGAATTGGCACACGGGTCACCCTGTGACTGGCTGCCATCACCAGCTGACACCAGACTGCATTGAGAAAGGCCCGGGGACCCATATTCACTGCGCATGCGGGAAGCGGGGGACAGGCAGCTCTCAAAGGCATAGCCAAATATGGGGTTGTTTATAACCAACAAGACAGGATGTGGCGCCATCTTGCAATGGCGATCCTGTCCAGCTCACTACATGCTGTGACTCAGATCAGCTTGCAGCAACCTTCCTGCCTCAGCCTCCCAAACTTGGGATGGATCACAAACATGCCACCAGATCTGGGTTAAACCTGCCCGTAGGTAGAAACAAAACTATTTATTTTTAATAATGGAGAAATCACTCTAACGTCACCTAACCCACACAGTTGTCCTCTGCCTATTTGCCCAAACACATTTCTAAGCTGACTACAGGCCCGAGGTCAACAGGCAGGATGTGCTCTCCACATGATAGGAAGAACATCCATGGCTCAGTGGGTTGGTGTCTTTGAGGATGGCAGGACCAAAAACTCAGTGGTGTCATAGAGTAGTCAGATGTCCTGGCCAGATTGTTTAACCTGCTTTCTAACATCATATCATAACTAGAAGAACAACATTCAGACACACACACACACACACACACACCATGCTCTGCAGTGGAGACAACAGGCCAGGCACAAGGTCTTTGGATCTGCACAGAGCAGCACTAAAGACACAGCCTCTGGATGACGACATAACTGGCCGCTATTTATAACCAACCCATCATGCATGCGTCCGCTGGTGTGCACTGGGTCGTTGGCTGCCAGAGATTAATTTTAGGGAATGAGCTTCCTGGTGAGCTCACAGCTTAGCCCTGCCTGTGTCACCATCTTGAGTCAGCAGCAGATAGTTCTGTGCAGAATGAGCTAATTTTAGCCATCCGTGGGATCTTTGTAAACACTCCGTAGTGACTCTTCCCAAAGTCAGTGTGAAGTAGCTTATCTCTGTCTCATTTTTCACCTCCCCAGTCATCTATCAGGGATTTCTTGAGGTGACGTGTTCTTCCCGGAAATGTCTAGGTGAGGGTCTCGGTTTCAGACGGAGGATGCTCAACATTCAGCTCTTGATCCCAAGGTCAGAGGTTGTCTGGTGTAATGGATCGAGAGGGTGCTGTCTTGCTGTCTACCTGGTTGCTGTATTTTGTAGCACGTTCAGGGACCCAGCTCCTGGAGGGGTGAGGAGGGGTAAATGCTGAGTCCCCGAGCTAGTACTTTCTCCCCTCATCCCCTCATGCTATCCATCTGGAGGGTGAAATGATGGCTCAGCTCCTGAATCGTACCCCTCTTTCAATGATGCACCCCTGGACTTAGAGCTGCCTTTTCTTCTACTGCCAGTCATATGCTGAGGATATCCCCAGGTCACATGAGTCTCTTGGGAAGGGTGGGGCTGCATGACACACGGTACACTGGTCGGGGCTCCTGGTGTGTTGTCACAGCCTGCAACAATTGACCAAGAGCCCCTATTTCAGGGAACAATAGCTGTAGGCCTGGCACTCAGGTTCATTACTCGGTTTGGGGACTATTTAGATTTTGTCCAGCATTCAAGAGAGACAGAAAAGCTACATCTCCCTGAGTTGGAAATTAGAAAAGTGGCAAGCCAAGTGATTAATCTGCTCAGCTGATTTCTCTAAAGAAGACAGTGGCATAACTCCATGCCATCCTTTCCTCTAACACCAAGGCAGAAGAATTGCTTTGCGTTCAAGAACAGCCATATAGCAAAATCTTAACTCAAAACAAACAAGCAAAAACAAAGCAAAACAAAACAACAACAAACACAAACAAGGGCCAGTGAGATGCTAAAGGACCTGGGAGGTTTGATCCCTGGACCCACATAAAAACGGAAAGAACTAACTACAAAGCTGTCCTCTGACCTCAATGTGCACGGTGACACACCTCCATCAGCGCTCACACACATGTGGATGGATGCCTACATGATAATACACAAAATAAAATAATTGTAGCCGGGCGGTGGTGGTGCACGCCTTTAATCCCAGCACTCAGGAGGCAGAGGCAGGAGGATCTCTGTGAGTTCGAGACCAGCCTGGTCTATAAGAGCTAGTTCCAGGACAGGCTCCAAAGCCACAGAGAAACCCTGTCTCGAAAAACCAAAAAAAAAAAAAAACAAAAACCAATTAATTAAAATATAAAATAATTGTAGAAGCATCTACATAAAGGGGAAGGTGTGGAAACCAGATGAAGGTGCTGAGTTTGGAAGAACAGCTAGGACATGCTCCAGGCCAGTGAGCCTGAGGCCAGCAGAGAATATTGCCAACCAGGAGCAAGAGGAGTCTGATTGCTTGTGACAGAAGCCCTGTGGGGCTTATCTCTTTTCTGAAAAGCTTCACCCTGGGATGTTTGAGATTCATTCTCCCTGGTCGTAAAAAGAGAGTGAGAATATCTCAAATGGATGTATTCAAAGCCTGTGAGGAGGAAGGGGACACAGAAGATGCAGAAAGAGAGAAACTGAAATTGAGTAAGAGAGAAATGGTCTGTCCTGTAATTATTTTTATAAGAAAGGCAGCTAATAGGAGTTCCAGTGTAGACTTTCTGTTTCTTGAATGCTTTAAAAGTGCTTTTGAGACTCTTGTTGGGGGCAAGATTTTGCTAAAGGAAACTTTATTTAAATGCCTGCTTCCAAAGAAAACACGTATCATACCAAGACACACACCCTATGTGTAGGGTCACTGTGTTGCTGGGAACTCAGCCTCCCTCGTGGCTTCTTCTTTACTGAGGATCCCAGTGTCCTCAGCTCCCCTGTAAAACCGGGTCTCCTGGAGTCTGGATTGAATACAGCTAGCCTTTCAGAGGGAGGGACAGGAGGCCACCCTTGGCTGTCTGCTGAAGCCAGGCTTGTGTGGCGGTCTCTGTGAACCCATGTGGGCAGTGTTCTCTCTGAGGAGCCTAAGAAACCAACCTTTTGAGGAAGGCAGTGTTAAGGAATGTCTGGAATGTTTTTTAGCCCAGAGAGTTTCCTGGAAACCTGTATGGCCCCAGTGAAGAATGGGCAAAGCAGTATTACAGAGTTAAGCAAGACTGGTTCACAACAGGGAGAGATGGAGGAAGTTATTAAGATGAGGGACGAGACCATCTTCTCTCAAGCATGAGAGGCAGGTTCCGAGTTCTCTCTAGACTCTAAATGCGTCTCACAGATCAACTCCATCATCCCAGACTGATGACACGTTACAAAAAGCAACAACCAGAGATTATTTCTTTTCCCTTTTATTCACACTGGCCTTTAGAGTATATGAATGGGCAGGCACTTAAAATATCAGTGTATCTTCTGAGCTGTAATTTTGCAGAATTCACCAATGCTATTTGCCGAATGGGGAAGTCCTATTCCTAATTACCTTGTAGAACCTTACTGTGTTAAAGATTTCTAAGAGTCTATTTACAGCTAGGTGCCCATATGTGTGCAGTGGGGAATATACAAGGGAATACATTAGATTCGAACATTTCTTTTGCTTATGAGAGCGCTCAGCCTGTTGCAGCTTAACACACCGCTTTCATAGACACGGGTTCATTTAAAGTCACTGTGGTCATTGATTTTGAATATTCTTCATTTTGGATTTTTCAGATTCTTTTGTCTGCATTCCATGGTGAGTCAGAGCAATCTGATGTGTATGTACAAACCAATTTAAATATCTGTGAACATGTGGGGCAAGACATTCATGAAATAAGGTTTACCCTTACCTACTGGATGTATTTTGGTATTTCCCGATCTATTTTTTACTTCTTTTATAGAAAATTCAAAAGATTACAGGGAAATAATCCCTGCCCATTGATAGGTCATGACTTGGAGTGAGAGCAGTTCTGTTCTCCCCGGCCCTCTAAATAGCTTCATAGCTGTGGGAAGGAAAATTCTGTCCCAGGGCATAACCAAGGGCATGTCTTTGAATTTGAAATGACTCAGGGAACTGCATGAGTGCTATGAAAGGGCTCTGAGTTTTCTTAGGTTTCTCTCTTTTTTGAATAAAATTTTCATTTATTATTTAAAGATTTCATGCATGTATACACAGTTGATCATATTCACCCCATCTCCCCTCCTCTAACGCTTTCCCGGATCTCCTCCTGTGGGGATATGAATGAGGATGGCCTCCATAGGCATCTGTATTGTCATGCTTAGTCCACACTGATGAACCCTTGGTGGTGTGTATATGTGTGTGTGTGGGGGGAAGGATTCGGGGGTGTGGCCTTGAGATGGGGGTGTGGCCTTGAGATAGGAGGTGTGGCCTTGAGATAAGAGGTGCAGCCTTGTTGTAGGAATCATGCTTTTGGGGTAGCTTTGAAGTTTCAAAATTCCATGCTAGACTCAGGGTCTCTCTGCCTGTTACCTGTGGAGCAGGGTGCAAAGCTCTCAGCTACTGCTCCAGCCCCATGCCTTTCTGCTTCCCATCACGATGATAATGGATTAACCCTCTGAAACTGTAAGCTCCCAATTACATGCTTTCTTTGATGAGAATGGACTTGGCCATGGTATCTCTTCACAGCAATAGGACAGTAACGATTACATATTAATAAGGCAGACCCCTTCCCTATTACATATTAATCCCAACCTCATGTCCTCCTTCGAATATTTTTTAAATTTATTTAATTGTTTTAACTGAGTCCAATTAGTGCTACCTATATGTATATGGGTGTGGGTTCATTCCCTAGGGCCCAGGCAACAAACCAGTGGTCATACCACAAAGACAAGTGACTCTTCCTCTTTAAGCCATAAATTGTCAAGCTCCCCAGCTAGAGAAAGCCTTGGGGGGCAGACTTGGAATATTTGATTTAAACTACATATGGCTGATTTTGTAATGTTATCATGTTCCAGAGGTATCAACTTTTTGAAGAGGATAGTCATGTTCCCTCTTTCTTCCTTTTGCTATAATATTTCAAACTTAAAATCATAAGTTATCTATCTCACTTCCATAGGCTTCTCTAATACTTCCTTGGTGCTTTGTTTTCATTTTTTTTATAGAAAAGAACATACTCATAAAGAGTGCACAGGATTATGAGTCAACATCTGGGTTCATGAGAAAGCTGCCCTCACCACTTGAGCACAGATGCAGACGGGGAACTGGCACTTCCTCAAAACTGATGTTCAAAAGGGGCTGGAGATATAGTTCACACATAAAACAGGTGTGGTGGTGATGTGGGACTGTCATATATCAATCTGTTGATTTCATTGGTTAAGGAATAAAGAAACTGCCTAGGCCCCTTGATAGGCCAACCCTTAGGTGGGTGGAGTAAACAGAACAGAAGGCTGGGAGAAAGAAGCTGAGTCAGTGAGTCGCCATGGTTCTCTCACTCCAGACAGACGCAGGTTAAGATCATTCCTGGTAAGCCAGCTCGTGAGCTACATGGATATTAGAAATGGGCTAGTCCAGGTGTGAGAGTTAGCCGAGAAAAGGCTAGATGTAATGGGCCAAGCGGTGTTTAAAAGAATACAGTTTCTGTGTAATTATTTCGGGGCATAAGCTAAGCTAGCCATGTGGGTGGCCGGGTGCTGGGGACGCAGCCCCGCCGCTCGTATTTCAACATGGTGGCCCAGATTTATAATCCCAGCACACAGGAGCTCTGAAGGTTCAGCATGAGGCTCAAAAGTTCAAAGTTACACTCAGTTACGGAGTTCAAGGCCAACCTGAGATATATAATGTAGTAGTTTGAATGGAATTGGTCCCCATAATCTCATAGGGGGTAGGACTATTATAAAACATGGCTTTGTAGAAGTGGGTATGGCCATGTTGAAGGAAGTGTGTTACTGTGGGGGCTCTGAGGTTTCCTATGCTCAAGCTGCCACCCAGTGTCTCAGTCAACTTCCTGTTGCCTGCAAGATGTAGCCCTCACGGCTCCTCATCATGCCTACCTGCATGCTTCCCATCATGATGACAATAGACTGAACCTCTGAAACTGTAAGTGATCCACCACAATTAAATGTTTTCTTTATAAAAGTTGCCATGGTCATGGTATCTCTTTACAGCAATAAAAACCCTAAGACACATAAGATCCTGGTCTCAAAAAAGAGTCAGCAAAATGATGATTCAAAAAACAAAAGCAGAACAAAAAAAAAACTTAGCTTTGAAGGTATGGTCCAAATAATTACCCATGAATGATAATTATTTAAAGAAACTTTGTGGTGATTCTATTTGTGGAAAAAAAAGAAAAAGAAAATATATTCTGTGATTTAAAGTACAGCTTTCCAGTTCTGGGGCCTTTTATTCATCAACAGTAACGGTCTGGTTAGAACCCCTAGAGTTGAGGACATAGAGAATATTATTTTTGAAGTAGGTCATATATTTTACCTTCACATATAGTTTATAAATGTCAATTTTAGTATATGGAATTGAATTTAAATGGGGTATTGCCTGTACTTTTTATTGATGCTGCTAAGTTCATTCATTGCATTGAGAGAGATATATCTTATTTTTATTTTATTATATTTTTTATTCTTAATAATTTCATACATGTAATATATGCATACAGTGAAATATGACCATGTCCAACTCTTCCCATTTCCCTCCAGCACTGTGCAAGTCTCTTGGCATATTTTCTTCCCAAACAGCCTGTATCTGATAGCCTTTAGGCGCTATCAAAGCTAGCCTTCAGGATGACATTTCCTGGCCTGTTCGAGAGAAAAACATATTTTAAAATTCCAAAGACAACAGCATGGATTCCCAGGCTGTCTTAGTCAGGGTTTCTATTACTGTGAACAGACACCATGACCAGGGCAACTCCTTCTTCTTCTTCTTCTTCTTCTTCTTCTTCTTCTTCTTCTTCTTCTTCTTCTTCTTCTTCTTCTTCTTCTTCTTCTTCTTCTCCTCCTCC
>NC_022022.1:39212060-39218694 GCF_000317375.1 Microtus ochrogaster | reverse complement strand
TCCTCCTCCTCCTCTTCCTCCTCCTCCTCCTTCTTCTTTTTCAAAGCAGGGTTTCTCTGTGTAGCTTTGGAGCCTGTCCTGGAACTTGCTCTGTAGGCCATGGCAACTCATATAACAACAAGGTCAACAAGCATCCCAACCCCACCACACTGTGCCTCGTCGCCAACAAGGTGGGCCTCACGGAGGAGGAGATGCAGAAATGGTTTAAGCAGCACCTGGCCCGGTGGCAGCGGTCAGAAGGCTTGCCCTCCCAATGCAGGTCTGTTACAGATTAGGGAATGAGCGGCATCTGCAGCATCCCTGGCTCTCCTGACTCCACGTGCGTCTCCTCACCTGGCTTACCCAGGCTCTTTGGATGTTTCAATGCGGTGTTGACTGTCCCATCGTTTGCTGTCCTGCTATTTAATACAGTGTGTTTTTTTTAAAAATGTATATAACTAAAAAAGAAAATAACAGGAAGCTAAATGCAGTTCTGTGTAAAGCGATGGCTTGGCTGGGGAAGGGACGAGGCTTGAATTTCCCTTTGGATTTCAATGAAAGACGATGTGGAATGAATTTCTGTCTGCCCTCCGTCATCAGCTTCCAGTAACGATTCACCCTGCATCTCAGAGCCACCAGGCTTCTACTGAAGATATCAGAACAGGCAGGGAAGACTTCTCCCCGGCTCACTCCCCTGTGTGCTTTTCCCTCTGTGTCATTGAGTTCACTGGTGGCTGAATGAGAACACGGGTGGATTTGCTCCCATTTTATCCATGGTCTTCAAAATTTTCACTTTTTGGTCCAAAGGCCATAGCTCAAATAAAATAACATCAGTTGTTCAATCCTCTGGATCGAGTGACTTTTTGATTTTTGTTTGTTTGTTTGTTTGTTTTCTTTTGTTTTGTATTTTGAGACAAGGGTTTCTCTGTGTATCCTGGCCATCCCAGAACTCCCACTGTGGAGATCAGGCTGGTCTCGAACTCACAGAGATCCTCCTTACCTCTACCTCCGAGTGCTGGGATTAAAGGCGTGTGGCATCATGCCTGGCAGCTTTTTGTTTTTTGAGACACCATCTCACATGGTAGATCAGACTGGCCTGTAGCTCACTATGTTGCTCAGGTTGGCCTCAAACAGTTCTCTCAGCCATATGAACGCCGGGATTCCAGGCGTGGCTCCCACACCCAGGCAATGTCCGTGATGTATTCCTTCTACCATGCTAATAAGATCTGACACTTACACACTATTTGTTATAAGCCAGGTGCCGAATTTTAATGGATTTAATTCATAATAAGTCAGCAGAGGTGTTTTGCTGTCTGTGTTTTCTGACTGGGAAAACAAGATGAAGAAATCAAGCAAGCTGTCAAGTTTACACGGATGGAGAGAGGTAGGGCCAGAATCCAGATGAAGCCGTGTGCTGAGTGGCTGTGCAGCCAGGGAGGTCATTTAGACACGCTCAGTACAGGGTTTACAAAACCTTATAGGCAAGGGAGGCACGATTTGTAGGTAATGCCTATGATTACAGCGATCAGTTCCAGAAAGCATGGATGGAATCACGGGATAAGTTCTCCCTGGACCTGTGTTCTCTTACTTGCCTCCACTCTTAGAGACCCCACAGTCTCTATCTTCTCCAGGCAGTAGGGACTTGGTATCAAAACCTGCAGCTTGCACTTTTCTCCTTCAAACCTTATCATGGAATAAAACCAACAGAATGTGTTTGCCAGGATTAATGTAATAGAAATTAGTTTAGACCAGAAAGTTTTTACCAACTCTTATCTACATAGAGAAAGCAATCTTTTGTGCTTTGAATATCTAAAAATACTAAAAACCTCAAAGGGCTCTAGTATTACGGGGCTATAATTTGCAGGGTGGATGGTAATTCTGTGAAGGTCTTTTTAAAATAATTGAGTTCATCATAAGTCACCTTTAATTACTGCATGGCTGGGGTGGATGAAATTTAAGATTTAAGCAAGTGTTTCTTTCGGGCCAAGCATTCTGCCATGGGATTTGCATAGCCTGTCTTATTTCACAATACTGTATGAGACAGAGACCGTTGCGGTTCCCATCCTACACGGGAACAGGACGCAGTGCCAACGGAGTAACTTGCCCCGACCTGACTGCTCTTCACCCCATGCTGGGACCAGAGCACAAACGGATGGTCTGGCAGGGTACTGTCCGCAGCTGCTTTAGCCGCTAATACTGGACTTGCACAAAGCCAGCAAGAGCCCCAGGTTCTAACAAGGCAATCATTTACTTTGAAAACCCTCCATTAGAAGGAACATGACATCTACAAACGGTTATCCTTGGGGAACCTTCAAAATCTGTCAGCTGGAAAAAAAGATTCCAGAGGGGGAAACCCGAAAACCTTTAATTGCTCCAAGCTGAGATGCTGGTTGGCTGCCCCGGCTCATCTTCAAAGGACATTTTTTTTTTGGAAGGTACAGCTGACATTTAACAAACATGATTTGGGTTCTCATCCTCACAATGCACAGCTGCCCTTTCTAGGTCTGCTGCTGACTGGCTTTGTGACCTCTCTCTAGGCCGCAGCAGCCAGGGCTGCATACCCGTGAAGAAATCTGCACTGTCTCCTCCTCACCAAGTGGGCTGTAAGTATCTTTAGTTTCTCACAGAATTAAGGATTAATTTACTATACAAGGACAGTAGTGAAGGAGAGGCAGGGAGAATCACTTTATCTCCTGAAATAATTCATTTTATGTGAATTTATAGATGTGGAACATTGATCTTGTTCTGGTACAAGACTTGAAGAGAGAATTATTAGGCACTGAAAGGGGCTTTCAAGAATTTTAGGGAGGCACTGGCGAGATGGTGCAGCAGTTAAGAGTTTGTACGGCTCCCGTAAAGGACCCTTGTCGGTTCCCAACAGTGAGGTGGGCGGCTCCTAACTGCCTGTAACTCCAGCCCCAGGGTCCAGTGCCTCCCCACGCACTCCCTCACTTATGTGCTCCCGTGGACACACCCATACAAAGGCACACACAGCAACAGTAAGATCTAAAAGAGTCTCAAAACCTAAAGTCACTGGGGGTTCTGATCGTTTATTGCTTTTGTTAACCACAGCCTCAAATTGAGCGTGGTAGCACAAGCCTGCCATCCTAGCGCTGCGGGG
The DNA here is from genome assembly GCF_000317375.1 of Microtus ochrogaster. Classification (NCBI taxonomy): domain Eukaryota; kingdom Metazoa; phylum Chordata; class Mammalia; order Rodentia; family Cricetidae; genus Microtus; species Microtus ochrogaster. The sequence goes on along the minus strand of NC_022022.1, from coordinate 39,215,594 downwards.
CTGAGGCAGGAGAACTGAAAATCAGAGGCCAGCCTGGGTGACCTAGTGAGACCCTGTCCCAAAATGCAACAAACAACAACAATAAAGCAAAAGGCAACAGTATCAGCACTGATGCAAACAGAAACAAATAACTACAGATGGATTGTTGAGGCGGGAGAAACGAAGAACACAAACGGTAAAAACGCTTTGGAAGTTTTTTGACCTTTCAACTTATTGTGTGTGGGGTCCAGTTCTCTCTTTCTGCCCTGGAAGCACGGGGGATCGAATTCGGGTCATCAGGCTTGCCAGCGACACCTTTCACCCACTCGGCCATCCCACACATCCATTCATGTATTACTTTATTTTGTGACTCCAACTTCTCCGAGTCCTGTTCTCGTCTTCCTCCATGCGGGTCATGAGAACTGATCAGGCCGTCAGGCTTGCTCTAAGTGCCTTAGCCAACGGAGCCATGCAAATAGCCTTAAAAAATCATTTCAACTTAAAGTTAACTTTTAATGAGGAGTAGAGGTGACCTTGGGAATTAACACCTAATCTTTAAGAGAAAACCCATAGAGATGGAAATGACCAAACTGTATTAATTATATACATATATTAAAAATCCCATGAGTTAATGATTCTAGGTGTGGCAGCCTGAGACCACAACAAGACTTAGAGTCATACAGTTGGCTTCATTTGCTTGATGTGTGACCTTGAGCAAGCTGGTTCTCCTGCCTGTACACAGTTCTTCCTGTTTCCATTGGATTGCTAACAAATCGTACTGCGTCGGGTTGCCTGTTGGGAAAATTAGACAATATACAAAAAGCCCTCAGGGCAACATCTAGCAAGGCTTGCTATGGTTGGATATTAGATATTCTTTCATAGGCTGTACCTCCAGGCTTTCCCCACCCTGTGGCACTGTTGGAAGTTGATGGTTTTCTTTAAGAGGTAAGGCCTAATGGGAAAAAGTTAGGACATCGGGCACAGGCCCCTGAGGGGCTCTTGTGACCCAAATGCCTCTTTCTCTGTCTCTGGCTCTCTCCTCTTGATTGCCACGAGGAAAACCATTAACACACTTCATGTTGCCAGGATGGGCTGAAAGCAACCTCGGAGTTAGACCTCTGAAAGTGTGAGCCAAAGCAAACAGTTCTTCCTCACAAGTTGACGTCCCTCGGGCCTCTTTGTCATAGTGACAGAAAGCTAACTAGCCCTGGGCTCAGTAACAGTTAGTTTTCCAAAGCTAACTAGTACTATGTTCAGTAACAGTTAGTTATCCAAAGCTAACTAGCCCTGGACTCAGAAACAGTTAGTTATCCAAAGCTAACTAGCCCTGGGCTCAGAAACAGTTAGTTATTCAAAGTTAACTAGCACTGTGTTCAATAACAGTTAGTTATCCAAAGCAGAAAATGTCATTAAGTAATAATAGAATATACCTGGATGGGTGTTGAAAAGGAGAATGAAATGGAGATACACTCAGAAGACAAATGAAATGAGACTATTCATTGGTCTACACTAACGCTTAAATCACAGAACTATTCATTGGTCTACACCTAACGCTTAAATCACAGAACTATTCATTGGTCTGCACCTAACGCTTAAATCACAGAACTGACGCTCTAGGAGCTTCAGAAACCTGAGTGAAGGGTGCTGCCAGTCAGGCAATAAATCAGTGGAATCACTGTTAGGAAAGCTAACTTCTTCGCCTTCCATGACCTCCTTTAGGCTCCCTAACCCCCTCTAGTCTCTCCGTCTCTAATCTAGCCATAAAATGTGGGGTGGCTGCCATAATTCAGAATAGGCTTTCAGAGTCTCCCGAAGCCTCTCACTTCAATGCAGGGAATTTTTAAGCTTTTCCCCAAATTATTCTAAACCACACGAGGCCATCATGAACTTCAACACAGCTCTCCAAATCACTTCATCATTATGACAGGAGAATAGGGGTTTAAAGTTAAAAAGCTTTCTTTTGGTTTTGTTTGTTTTAATGAGACAAAATCTTGCTCGCTACCTCAGATCGGGCTTCATGTGAGATCTCCCCAGAGGGATGGTTTTACACACATGCCCTGTGACGCCTGGTTAGACAGAATAAAAGCATTGCAAGGATAGCAATGCCACATATAAGGAACTGTGATAGGCAAGAGGTGGGATGTGGAGGAACAAAGATATGAATTATTTCCCTCTTGATCCAGGTACCTTTACTTCATGCCAATCGGAGCAGCCATGTACCTTCAGAAGTTGCTTTAGGCTTCTTTCCAATTCTGAACCATGAGCAAATCACAAACACATTTGACAACAATATGTTCCTCTTGCGTAAATGTCTCCTCTAGGCCACATACATAATTACAGTCCTGTTGACTCAGAAATACTGTCTCAGAACTGAATGTCCAAACTCGGTAACTTCCTTCCTCTCTAACCAGACGGTACAGCTGCCAAGAGCTTCCAGGCCTCCTGCCTCTCCTTCTCTGTGCTTATCCATAATGATTATACATTACAGACGGCTAGCACGTCTCGGGGTCGCCCGCGTCTGCCAGCGAAGGTACTTATTTGAACTTTGTTGTAGATACACGTGACCAAGACCAAAACCACAAAGCAAAAGTGAGAATGGTCATGGGCTGGGAGTGGACGCAGTCGGAGATTCTCTTCTTCCACGAATGCTTGCTATGAGTCTTAAGGCAAAACACTGCGCATGCGTCTTTGTGAAGTGGAACACAAGGGGAAGGAATACCTTAAAATCAGAGATGCCACTGTTTCCAATATTTTAAACAAAGAAACTGGTGTTTCGTCTGTATGAGGGTGTTGAACCCGGGTCTTAAACGCCAAGTCATCTCTCCAGCCCTGAGGAAACTAATTTTTAAAGATCTCCAGAATACACACAAGGCACAAAATAAAGCACCCTGGATTTCCCTCACCCTTAGGCAGCACCAGGTTTAAGCCAGACATGGAAATCTCTCCTGTACTGCCGCCCTCCAGAGAATGGGGTTCCATGACGATTTTGGGAAGCTGCTCCTGTATTCCCCCAGTCTTAAAAGGCTTACATCCTCAACCTGCTTCCCCCTGTACTGCCTAAATAATACCACCTGAGGGATGAAGAGCGGCTGCTCATTTACCAAACCAGAGTTGGGAAAGTGTTCACAGTGGAAGTCAAACACACAGCCTGCAGTCGCTTGGGTCTCCTATTCCTGTACAAATGTTTCTGTAGGAAACGGGCCCTTGTTCAACTTTCCAAACTTCTCTGCCCTTCCACATGTTCACAGAGAGACCTGTCCATCTTTTAGAGCCTTTTCTTAATGATTTAGCACATATCTCTATGTTACACTAACTACATGGGTTGATGTGTCTGAAAGTAGCTTTGAAGTAGATAATTACTGATTTGTACTTCGCTTTCTAACTTCTTTCAGAAAAGCCTCAAACTTTGGTGGTGCACTAGGAAACTAGAGTGCTTTTGTGTGTGTCATCTGCTTGTGTGTGTATGCTGTGTGTGTGCATATCTGTGGGTGTGTGCATGCTGTGTGTGTACATGTCTGTGGGTGTGTGCATGCTGTGTGTGTACATGTCTGTGGG
>NC_022022.1:39208128-39211525 GCF_000317375.1 Microtus ochrogaster | reverse complement strand
ACATGTCTGTGGGTGTGTACATGTCTGTGGGTGTGTGCATGCTGTGTGTGTACATGTCTGTGGGTGTGTGCATGCTGTGTGTGTACATGTCTGTGTGTGTACATGTCTGTGTGTGTACATGTCTGTGTGTGTACATGTCTGTGGGTGTGTACATGTCTGTGGCTGTGTGCATGTGAGGACACGTGTGCTCTCACATGTGTGGAGGCCAGAAGTGGACATCATGTCCTTAGTTGCTCTCAGCCTTGTTTATTCATATTTTTTAAAAGATTATTTGTTTTAATTATATGTGTATGTGTGCCCGCCTGTATTTATATCTGTGTGTCATATGGAGGCCCGAAGAGGGAGACTAATCCCCAGGAACTGGAGTTTACAGACAATCGCGAGCCACCAGGCATGGGTACTAGGAACCAAACCCAGGTCCTCTGTAAGAACAGTGAGTGCTCTTAACCACTGAGCCATCTCTCCAGCACCCTATTTATTTATCTTGAATTAATTTATTGAGATTTGGCAAGATGACTCCATGGTTAAAAGCTTATATCACTCTTGCAGAGAACCCAGCTGGCCTAGTACCCACCTGATGGTTCATAGCTGCCTGTAACTCAAGCTCCAGGGGCATCTGAGTTTCTGTCTTTGGAGGCACTTACACACACACACACACACACACACACACACACACACACACACAGAGAGAGAGAGAGAGAGAGAGAGAGAGAGAGAGAGAGAGAATAAATCTGAAATTTTTATTTATTTTGGTATGTGCATATGTGTATGTGTGGGGGTGTGGCCTGTGAAGGTTCAGAGGGCAGCAGTCATGACCTTCCACCTTGTTCTGGAGAAAGGTCTCCCATCATTCTGCCCCTCTGCTGCGTACCCCATGCTATTGGCCCACAGAAGTCTGGGTGCACGCCTATCCCCACCTCTCATCTTGCTGTAAGCACAGCAGGATTACAGACGACTTCCACCAAATCCATCTTTTTATGTGCATTCCAGGGAGCTTAGGTCACCAGGCTTGCGTGACAAGCACCTTTGCCAACTAATGCATCTCCCTGGCCCCTCCCACGCATTTTCTGAAGCCAGCTCTCTCTGACTGTGGAGCCCATTGTTTCTGCTAGGTTAGTTGGCCAGTGAGCTCCAGGGATTAATCTGTCTGCCTCCTCTGCGCTGGGATTACAGAAGTGTGCCCCATGCCCAAGGGTAAGGACTGAAGTTCAGATCCCAGCAGGCTTGCTGGTGCATACCTTTAACCCCAGCCCTGGGAACGACAGATTCAGGCAAATTCCTAGAGCTTTCTCACCAGCCAGTGACTAAGTCACTAATCAAACTGTGACTAAGGAAAACTCCTAATACAGACCTCTGGCTTTCAAATGCACACACACACACACACACACACACACACACACACGCACACACACATATGCACAGACGATGTGAGGAATTTCTAGACTGGGTTAACTACTGTGGGAAGATCCACCCTCAGTGTGGGTGGCATCATTCCATGGGCTGGGAATAAAAAGGACAAAGCTGTCTGAGTACCAGTGGAGGGGTATCTTTCTCTGTAGATACGAGGTGACCAGTTGTCCCAATCCTGCCACTCTGACTGCTCCACCATGGTATTCAAGAGCCAAACTTTAACTTTTCTTTCCTTCAGTTGTGTCAAACGTTGATCACAACAAAGAGAAAATTAACCACTGCGAACACTGTGGTTCTCGGGCATCTTCCACCACTCAGGTAAGGACCATGCTGCCAGACTTCAAAAGACAGCCTACCCCCTCCAGCCTTCATTGAACCCCACCCTGCAGAGGGCAGAGCAGTGCTGTCTGTGAACTCTGACCTTTGTCTCCCCCTCCCTAATCAGCACACATGAGGACAGTGGTGCAATGCTCAGACTAAACCTGTCTTTCCTTTAAAATTCTGAAATCCTTTAAACAACGAAGAGAAGAAATGCCTTCTCTTTTTGTTATTGTTGCTACAAGCACCTTAAGTGAATTATTAGTAGTTTTAAAATTTTGCATACGCAGCACAGTTGTGGCCCACACCTTTAATCACAGCACTCTGGAGGCAGAGGCAGGTGGATCTCGGTGAGTTCGAGGCCAGCCTGGTCTACAGAGTGAATTCCAGGACAGGACCCAAAGCTACAGAGAAACCGTGTCTCAAAAAGCAAAAACAAAAACAACGACAAAAAAAATGCATATAAAATAGTGGGTTTCATTACCCTATCTTCATACAATTTTTATTGCTATAGTTCTTGCCCTCCAATGACAGCCCCTCCTCACACACACCAGCCAGTCTGAGCCCACTTGAACCTATGAAAACCTTACATGTAGCCTCTTCCTGGCAACTCACTTTCATGCTGCGTCTAGACTTCCCAGCAGGTAAAGGCACTTGCCGCCAGGCCAGAACACACATGGTGGAAGGAGAGAACAGGTTCTTTCAAGTTTTCCTCTGACCTCCACTTGAGTGCACCTGAGCGTATGAACGCACACACGCACACACAGACCCAGAGAGAGGAGAATGTGCTTGGTCTCTACCCCTAGTAGGAAAAGTGCTGCAGTTGAAAAGGATAAAAAGATGAAACGCCTTCACAGGGCTCCATCATATACTGCAGCCCACGCCTAGGGTAGCAACACTCTGTGGGTTTGTGTCTCTTCGCTTGTGGGAGACAGCAGATGCCTGTGATGACCAACCACGAGAACCATTCCTTAGTTAAAAAGTAAGTAAAACTTTATTAGTGTGTGTGTGTGTGTGTGTGTGTGTGTGTGTGTGTGTGTGCGTGCATGCGCGCAGATGCTATGATACACATCTGGAGGGCAGAAGACAACTTTGGGGAGTCAGTTCTCTCCTTTCACCCCTATGTGGGGTCCAGATATCGCACTTAGGGCACCAAAGCTTGCTCACTGAAGCATCATTCTGCCCCTTCCATGGTCTATAAAGTTTTTACACATTGCTATAAACTGAATATCCGTGCCTTCTGAGAATTCATTTGTTGATACTGAACTCCCAATATGATGATATTTGTATGAGAAGCCTTTGGAATGTGATTCTGTCAGATGAGCAGAGCCTCATAAAAGGGATTAGAGCTCTTATAAAAGAGATCCCAGAGTGCTCTGTGGCCTCTTTAGTCGTGAGGACACCACAAAAAGACTCCATCTATAAGCCTGAGGTAGCACTCATCACAGTCCTGTATCGTCTAGCACAGAGGTTCTCAATCTGTGGGCCACGATCCCATGTCCCCAGTGCTGGGATTAAAGATGTGAGTCACTATCACCTGGCTCTTTTTAGCTGGATCAATCTCATATCACCCAGGGTGGCCTTAAACTCATAGAGATCCCTCTGCCTCTGCCTCTGCCTCTGCCTCTGCCTCTGCCTCTGCCTCTGCCTCTGCCTCTGCCTCTGCCTC
>NC_022022.1:39201802-39208028 GCF_000317375.1 Microtus ochrogaster | reverse complement strand
CTCTGCCTCTGCCTCTGCCTCTGCCTCTGCCTCTGCCTCTGCCTCTGCCTCTGCCTCCTGAGTGCTGGGATTAAAGGTGTGAGCCACCACTCCCTGGCCTCTATGGCTAACTAGTGGTTCAGCTCTGCCCTCTAATCTTGAGGCAAGCTTTATTTATTAAAGCACAAACAAAATATCAGGACAGCTTCCAGAAATCATCCCCAAAGCAGCATGCAGCCTTGATTTCTGCTAACCTGTGATGGCATAGGCAGGCTAAAGGAGCACTAAAGAAATGAAAAGTAGACCAATCTTTCAGCCAGCGGTAGCAAAACTGGACAGTTGGCAGTTTCCATGCCTCTCTGTGCATCAGGGCACCAACTGCCTCTAGGACTACTTGCATAAGTAAATATTTTGATCAGGTTTTATTTCTGTAGAAGTGGAGCTTGCAGTAGAAAAAAACCAATATTGACATTATTGATTTTTTTAAAAAGACTAAATCTTATTAACTCAGTACAATCCTATCATCCATGGCAAACAGAGATGGAACCCAAAACAGAGAAACCGTTCCCCCAGTTGGATGCTGGCAGGGCTTCAGCCAACCTTCCTATGCCCAGTGTGAAAGAAGGGAACTGACTTTCACAGCAAAATGCTAAAACAAGACGCATGATTAAAAAATCGCATCTAAACACAAGATACATTGTGAATTTTGTGGCCGTTGCATTGGGGATTTTTTTTGTTTTGTTGTTTTTGTTTTATTTTGTTTTTAGTCATTTGGCGTTAGAGCTCTGTTTACACAAAGGAGAGCTGTTATTTACTTCTTACAAATTTGTTCAGAGGCTCAAGAATACATTGCACACTGATACACCTGAAGTACTACACTGACCTAGTTTTTTCTGTCTCCTCCTTATTTATTTAAGCTAAACAAACTGGATATCAGAAGGATAAAGTAGTCTCTGAAAAATTGTGGAGCTAGGAACTGGACCTCAAATCCAGATTTCCATCTGAGGAAGAGTTGAAATTAGTACGGCTGTGTACCAACACCCTATAGCTGTAAAAGCGTGGACATGGGGCATTGCTGGACAGACCCACAAACCTTACTCCTGGGTTTTCTGCCGTCCCTCTGATGTTGTAGGGAATCTCTATTTATCAAGATCTATGAATTGAATTTAACCTCACGTTTAAAAGAAAATAGTTAAATAAACAGTTCTCTGAACACACTGTCCCGCTGGTCGGGACTCTCTTGAGCCGCTGGAATGGCGTCCAGTGAGTGATTAGTTCTAGTTACTGTCCTTTCTTTCACTTGCTCCCAGGAGCCATGTTTGGGTTGGGTGTTGGTTTTACCCAGCCAGCTCTATACTCAGATTGCCCTCTGTACTGGGTGAAGTGGAGAGGGAATTCCTAGCCACCCACCCGTTGGGAACCACAAAACCCAACTCTCATCCTGCAAGCCCTGGGGTGGACGGAACACGGCTCCTTTTACCTACCTGAGCACAGTAGCCAACTATCAGGAAACTGCCTGTGGCCTCCACACAGCGCCACGCTGTTTACACAGCTGATGGAAGTTTGCCCTCGTTGAGGAATTTGGCTCTAGAGGATTCCCCTTCAGATTCCCAAAGAGCCTATTCACCCTGTCACACCTACACAGATGCCTGCGGTGAGAGCGACAGTGAACTTCATTTTCTAACTTCCTCTGTACAGGACTGGGACTCTACACATTTATTTAAAAGGAGGGGGTTGGAGCAGCACTTAGGGGGAGCTAGCTACACAGCCTAGCATTATAGGAGGCATTTTCGAGAAGTATTTTCAGCAAAGTCAACAAGTCCCTGCTTCTGCCACTCAAACATTCCTTGGCTTCATCCAAGAGCCTAAACTCTGCCCTCCTTCCTCGCAGGTATCTAGCTGAGCCAGAGGAGACTCCCAGAAGCTATGAACCTTTCAAAAGCAGAGAGACAGAGACAGAGACAGAGAGAGAGAGAGAGAGACAGAGACAGAGACAGAGACAGAGAGACAGAGAGACAGAGAGAGACTGACTCAGGAGAGGAGAGAAGCAGGGGCTGAAAATTCTTCACCTTTAATAATGTGGAGGGCAACTCTACACAGAAGAGAATACCTAGCCCGTGATTTTATCATAAGACACAGCACTGGATAAGATGAAGGAGAAGTTTCTTGATGCCTTTTATGCCTTTTCTCTCCAGATAAAGATCAATTTTTACTCCTCAGTTGTTAAGACGTGTTGAAAATGGCGGCTCACTGTTAGTTTCCCGTCTCTGGCTGGTGACTGGCAGTAGGTCTTGGCAGCAGTGGGGCCTGCTCCTGCTGGCAGTGAATGCCTCTTTCACTGTGAAAGCTGGTCAGGGAACAAGCCTGCATTTGAGAAAGAGGCACACACAAGATGTAACTCTATCCAGTATGTTCCCCTTCTTAATTTCCTTCCCTTACCCGCTCCCTCCTAGCATAAATAATTAATGATATTATGTTGCTCAAATATGTTCCACTAAAACACATTCAATGAAAAGGATATTTTTTTTAAAAAAAAGAGGGGGAGGTGAATATGAACAGACAAAATGGGCCATTTTGAGTGTCTGCGAAGTTTCTGTTTCAAAGGGGACAAAAGTACAGACTTAAGTTCAAGGCTTAGGGATTAATGGCAAACTCTGAGTCTACCAACTCTACTCAATGTCCAGTCATGTGACTTTGGGCAAACCTCTTTTATTTAAAAAATCCTTATTTATATAGTTTTCTTACTTGTAAAGAGGGGAACAAGGGTACTTCTAAACTTCTGGTGTGGTTGGGATGATTAATAGTCCATGTCGTAAATCCTATCTACAAACACTTTAAGTTCACAGTATCTCTTTGCTAGGTCTTGAACGTGTTCCCCCAATACCATGTGTTGGAAACATGATTGCTGTGACAGCATTAATGGTGTCACCTTTCAGAAGAAATTACCCATGAGAGTTCTGCTTGCAAGAATAAAATGCTAAGCCCGTCTTGGCAGCTCCAATCTGAGTCATGGGGAAGCTACCAAGGCTTCCTTATGGAGGGATAGGTTCAGTCTTCTTCTGGTCTGTCTTGCCCACTGACTTTCTGCCATCAGATAGCCCAAAAAGATGCCCTTCCCACATGCACCAAATTGACATTGGACTTCCCAGTCTCTGGAACTATGAGGCAATATAATTGTGTTTACTGCAAACTGCCCAGGGTGGGATTTTCTGCTACAGTTGAGCATAGCAGACTAAGACATGCTTACTGACTCTTTATTTTAACACTGTTAGAGCTAAGGCAGAACATGCAAGATAGAGACTAGAGATAAAAGTCATATATAGAATAGTTCTAAACTATTAGTGGACCAGAAACAAATGAAAGTTAACATATTCCTTAAAAAAAAAGTCTAAGCATAATATAACACACAATCATTTAGGCTTATGTTTTGTAGGAGGTGGGGAAAATGTTCTTTTTCAAACAAGCGGGACTTTATTTGAGAAATTAAGACAAATCTAGAAAACAGGAATTAAAGTAGAAGACATACCTTATAGGACAGAGAATATCCTCTTGTAGAGAATCATAATTAAACATTTGTGAATTAAAAGTTCTGAGGAATCCTGCAGGATACTGGATCACACAAAATTAGACAGGATCTCATCAAGGAAAACCAATTCATTTTGTGTGGCCCAAAGCTGCCTAAGATATTAGGGCACTTAGCCTCATTTGTACATAAACATTTCCTGGAGTTTGTCCCATACAACGGCACTTAGGTTATGACTCAGTTTAGCCCGAGAAGCTGTATCTGCTCAGTGTGAATGCTATGGAAATTGACTCTTAACTCCTCCGAAGCCATCGTTCTGTGCTAAGAGTGGCTTTGTAGTTAGTGGTCACCAACTTTGGCATCTCCAGAATCTTCTGGAAGACTTGTTCAGTGAAGATTGCTGAACCCCACCCTGAGGTTTCTCATCCAATAAACTAGAAAGGAAGCCTGAGAATTTACCAAGTGGCAAGCCTGCTCACAGAGCCCATGGTACTGTTGGAGGCTGTTGTAATGGGCTTAGGTCATGAACATAGAAGAGATCTCTGTTTCCACATCTGGATCACGACCTTAGCTCACAACTGTTTGTAACTCCAGTTCCAGTGTGGTGCACAGACATAAAATAATAAATCTTTTTCTTAATTATCATTTTCATGTATGTGTCACCTTAGAAATGACATAAATTTGGAACTGGAATCTCAGAAGGCAGTGTCTGCTCATGGGTAAAATTAAAACAAGATGTTTTATAGCCAGAAGGATACAAAGTGTGACATCCTGACAGACCTTTATTTAATAAGCCCAGAGAAGGACCCAAGTGAATAACAAGAAGGTAGGAGTGGGGTTCTCCTTGAGCTTGGTTATCCCATCCAGAGGCCTAGGAAGAGCTCACACGTGCTGGCCACAGCCATGGCAGCCCCAGGAAGCATCTCCTCTCCCCCAGCTCTGAAACCCCGTGCAAGCAACTGCTTCCAAGAAAACTGCGCTCTGCCCACGGGGCATTCTTTAGGGCTTACTGGATGTATAAACCAACCTCCCCGTCATTATCCGCACAAGAACAGCAAGGATTTTATAAATGTGTGACCTTAGGTTTTAAAAGGAGAACACAGATGTTCACAATGATCTAAACCACCCATGAGTGTCACAGAGGAGAATGTTAGTGAGAAAATGGGGAGATTAGACCCAGAGCGATGGGAACTCTAAAAACAGGCAAGGAATGGCCAGTTTAGATAGCTGCAGGGGTGTGAGAGCCTCCTTGATTGGGCTGCTCAGGGTGCCTCTGGGAAAGAGTTTGTTAGAAATGAACAGCGTTTGCGAATAGACCCCCCACTCCTCTGGAAGATGCTGGTTTTCACTGGCTGTTTTCCCAGGCTTCTTGGGTAGATTTGCCAACAGAATCCCAGTGTCCTCTGAAGAGATTTGCACACTCCTGTCCTGTGCAGAACAGCACCAGCCTTTGCTCGCTCAAAATGTAGGCTTTTTTTTGGATCAGACACAAAGACCAGTCGAAGTCAAATGACGTTCCCAATTTTTTTCTTTCATTTAGTGTTACATGGCCACCTATTATATTCTGAGTCTGGTGAGAGGTATCAGTGATCCAAACATGGCGAGAAGCGTCTGTGTTTTGTTGTGTGTGAGTGTGTGTGTGTGTGTGTGTGTGTCCTGCCCAGGAGGCTTGATGGAGTGCACAAAATACACCGGGCACTACAATAGGAAATGGGCTAACGGGAGACAGGCTCTAACACAAGAATTCTGAGCGCCCTGCTTAATTCAAAGCCCTCCATCCACTGACCTCCCTTCTGTCCCACATTCTCACCTCTCCAGTGCAATCCGGTGTCATCAAAGGCTCCTTCTTCAAAGAAGCTTCACAATCTGGTTCCTCGGTGCCCACAGGGTCTTAGCAGTCTAGAATGTTCCTCATGTATCTTTGTATGCATATGCAATTTGGTTTAGGGGAGAAGAAAGTTCTCCTTGCCCAGCATGGTATAGCCCAAGAGCAGTCTCTTTAGCAAAACCTCCTTAACTCTTCCCGTCATGATAACTCCCCACCCCTCGGCTCAAGCCAATAATCCCTCTCAATTCTGCGTTAGTCTGTAGGCCACTTCTGGGAAGTATTCCGTATTCCGTGTGAGTATCTTAGCTGGCTGGAAGGGAAATACGGAAAGAGGTAAATGAGGAAAGTCAGCTTGGCGTTTGAGAAGACACAGGAAATGACCTAGATAAGAGTTGAGCATTCAGAGACAGGTGAGACCAATGCGGGAGGCTGTATATTCCAAAGACAGCTTTTACAACACTTCCCAGGCTCTTCCACAGTGTGGCCTCCCCTCAAGAAAGAAGTCCGATTTTCTGTCCCGTGGACTTTCTGTTGGTCTTGGCATGTTTTTGTAACTGAGGGAACCCTGCAGAGGGCATGCTACACAGCTGTTGAGACTATTATCAAAAGACGCCAGGGAGGTTCTTCCTTGTTCTTGGGGCCTTTGCTGTGGAGATAGTGAGCCACCATACGTGATAAGCAGTCACCTAGGTGAGGGACCTGTGTTGAGACAGGAAGACAGGACCAGCTGAGCTCACACTTTCTTTTAGAATAATCTTTTTTTAAAAAAAATACTTATTTATTATGTATACAATATTCTGTCTGCGTGTATGCCTAAAGGCCAGAAGAGGGCACCAGACCTCATTACAGATGGTTGTGAGCCACCATGTGGTTGCTGGGAATTGAACTCAGGACCT
>NC_022022.1:39199868-39201702 GCF_000317375.1 Microtus ochrogaster | reverse complement strand
CTGAGCCATCTCTCCAGCGCTGAGCTGACACTTTCAATCGTCTTTATCCCAAACATGTCCTCTCATCCATCGCAGTAAGAGGAAGAGCAGGAAAATAACTCAGATGAGTTTGATTAAATACCACCTCAGGATCTATAATATCTAATAGATGCTGCTTTAAGTGGCTACATTTGGGGATAGTTTTTTCCATAGAAGCTAAGATTGGAAAATCTAGGAAATGGATTCCTGACCCTACCTCTTGTTCCTAAAGCTCACAGTCTTCTGAAAAAGTCAAAAATCACTCATCGATTCAAGATTAAAACTGAGATATTCCGTTCCATGCTACTGGGGTCTTCTTATATAGTTCAGTTAGTAGAATACTTGCCTAACATGCTTACAGCCTATGGTTCAAATCCCAACACTACATAAGCTGGCATGGTTGTGCATGTCTCCAATCCCAGGGCTTGGAGACGAAGGCAAAAGTATCAGAAATTCAAAGTCACCCTTAGCTACATATGGAAGTCTGAGGTAAGCCTGGGCTATAGATTGTGTTTCAAAATAAAATAAAAAATAAATAATTAGTACTTTTTGAGCACCATCAATTGTCTTGGGTCCTGACTCTAGAGACAAGACCAGAAGTGGTTTATTGGAGGGCCTAGAACATCAAAGGGGTGCACTGCTCATCTGACCAGGAACAGTTACTTATTTGGGGTTGCAGATACTAAAAACACATATTTAACAGTCAGAGGAATGAGTAGATGTATTATGACTGAAAAATCATAAAATATAGCAATTGGATAAATATTTGTTGGTTGATTGGTTGACTCCAGGGACCGACTGTCGGTAATATTGACGGCTTTGCTTATACCCAAGAGTCACAGGTGCCACAGTCTGGTACACATTTGTACCCTCCCTTTCTCCTCCCCTCCCTCCCATCCTCTGAGACGTTTAGCCAGAGGATTCAGAGATGCAGGGATGGAGCCAGCCTGCTGGTCTCGGTGGAGGGATTTTCTGAGAATTCTGGTGGGAGTCGTCTGTCTTGCCCTCAGGCCTACTGTGGACATACTGACTTGAAGGTTACGCTTGTTGTTCACATAATATTTACATTCCTCTTCTCCCATCCCATGGGACTCATTAGCTAAATGTTGGCCCCCACGGTCCCCTAATGGTTCTCCAGCCTATCTCTCAGGACCATATGAAACATAACTCGCCCCTGAGCTCACAATAACTTCTTTTCCCTGGGTTCATATTTAAGATCTCTCATAACGATCGGAATTGCCTGAGGGAGCAGCTGACTGACTGAAGACTAACATACGGGCCTCAGCGTGAGTCTGCAGAAGAACTGAGATTTCGGATCACTTGAACCATTCCTTCCTCCTGGGAGAGGAGATGGGTATCATGGCCCGTATTTTCAGAAGACCTTTAGTGTCTGTCTGTGAGATGTTCAGGAAGCCATTCTCCTGTCGAAGAATGCACTTGCAGAAAATTGTTGCAAGAGTACGATTTTGTGTGACCTTCAGACAACTGAATGTTTCCTCCAGCCAAATATCCTGTTTTTACAGAACAGCAAAGTGCCCAGCACTTAGGACCATAATGTGCATGTTTCCCCAGTGAAACAGAAGGATTCTGCTTTTCTGCTTTGGGAGAAGCCTCTCCTCCATATCTGTGCTTCTTAGAGATTTGCAAACTACACTATGTTAGTTAAACCTAAGAGCCTTTTGCTCAAGGGCTCAGGCCAAGGCAGCCTTGAATGAAAACAAATGGGAGAAGTAGCTTCCGAGGCAGCCACGATCGATTGCCTTCAGGTGAGTTTAGCTTCCGAGGCAGCCATGATAGATTGCCTTCAGGTGAGTTT
>NC_022022.1:39164241-39199463 GCF_000317375.1 Microtus ochrogaster | reverse complement strand
GTGTGTGTGTGTGTGTGTGTGTGTGTGTGTGTGTGTGTGTGGTTTATCCCAGGCTTGCCTTCCCAGTTCCCTGAGGGCATGATCGGGGCATGATTCATCTCTGACTACTTCTCGGTGTCTGGCACAGTGCTGTGCGCCCAGGAGTGACACTGTAAATAGTTTTGGAATGAATGAAAGGGACTTTCTTTAAAGCCAGGTGTGGTGGTACACGCCTTTAATCCCAGCACCCTGGAAGCAGAAGCAGGCGGATTTCTATGAGTACAAGGCCAGCCTGGTCCAAATCGTGAGGTCCAGGACAGAAGAGTCACCCAGGGGGATCCTGTCTCAAGAAACAACCAAGAAGAAGAGGAGGAGAGGCCACCTTGAGTAGGAAGGACTGGGTTCATCGTGAAGGTCCAAGCGGGGCCTCTGAGAACGGAGTGAGTTGGGAACCATTTGTACAGCTCTGTGTTCTTGGCACCACTTCAACACATCCCCTGTCTCTTGGCCAAATGTCAGGAAGCTTGTCTTACTACTGAGGAAAGTCACCTTTAGGGAAACCATGGGATCCCTCCCAGACGGTCTGCTCTCCCAGTTTGGGGAATTAGAAAATGAAAACACATATACAAATGTCCCAAAATTCTCGTAGGTGGCCCAAGTTTTTTTTTTTTTTTTAACACATCTTCATTTATTCAACTCATCATTGTCAGAGCTGTATTTCCATAGAGAAAGTCAGACAGCATATTTAAACTATCTGTCTCTCTGCCAGGCCAAATCTGTCCAGAACTCAGAGTCGCTCATGCTGTTGACATGGCCAGACACACTGATTAATTTCTTATGTGTGCACCAAATTCTGTACTTGGCTTTGCAGATATCCTTAACCGCAAGGTACAGCTCAGAGAGAAAGCAAAACACCATCTTGAACTTGTAGCCCGGAGAACTGTGACTCGTAAAGTTAAAAATCAGAGGTTCTTTGTTTTAATTTAATTTATTTATTTATTTTTACATCCCAACCAAAGTTCCCCCTCCCTCCTTCCCTCCCATTCCCTTCCTCTTCCCTCCTCCTCCCCCCCCCCCGTCCATTCCTTCCCTGTTTCTGGTCTGAAAGGAACAGGCCTCCCATGGGCATCAACCAAGCATGGCCTATCAAGTTGTGGTAAGACTAAGCACCTCCCCTTGTATTAAGATCAGGCAAGGCAATCCAGTATGAGGAATAGGTTCCCAAGAGCCAGCTGAAGCATTAGGTACAGCCCTGCTCCCACTGTTAGGAGTTCCACAGGTAGATCAAGCTATATAACTGTTACATATAGGGAGAGGGCTTAGGTTGGTCCCATGCAAGCTCCCTTGTTGTTGGTTCAGACTGTGAGTTCCTATGAGCCCAGGTTAGTTGTTTCTGTGGGTTTTCTTGTGATGTCCTTGACCACTCTGGCCCCTCCAATCCTTCCTCACTCTCTTCCACAGGATTCCCTGAGCTCAGTCTAATGTTTGGCTGTGGGTCTCTGCATCTGTTTCCATCAGCTACTGGATGAGGTCTCTCTGGTGACAATTGGGGTAGCCACCAGTCTGGACACAGGAGAAGACTAGTTCAGGCTGCAAATCTGCTATTACTAGGAGTCTTAGCTGGGGTCATCCTTGTAGATCTGTGGGAGTTTCTCTTGTATCAGGTTTCTACCTGACCTCGAAATGCTAGTCCCCCATTTCCAGTCATCTCTTTTAGTATTATCCCCATCCACTTATCCCCCCTTAACCTGATCCCTCAAGTTCCCATCCTCATCCACCCCAGTCAACTCAGGAGATCTCTGGCTAACTTGTGTCTTAAATTAACCCATCTTCATTAATCTGTGTATTGCCATGAGGCTGTGACTTACCAGGTAAAATTCCAGTGTCTGTCTCTAGTGGGGGTATATGGCATCTCTTGACTCTGCCTTCTTTCTCCCAGCATTCAGTTTAGTTTTCCCCCACCTAGCTCTGTTCTACCCTATCACAAGTCCAAAACAGCTTCTTTATTAACCAACAGTATTCACAGCATACAGAGGGGAATCCCAAGTCACCTTTTAGCTCTCCCTTTTACCTAGCCTTTCTGGGACTGTGGATTATAGCATGGTTATCTTTTACCTTACAGCTAATACCCACTTATGAGTGAGTACATACCATTTTTGTCATTTTGAGTATGGTTTACCTCACTTAGGATGATTTTTTTCTAGTTCCATTCATTTGCCTTCAAATTTCCTGATGTCATTTTTTTTTTGTTTTTTTTTTTTTTGTTTTCTGGTTTTTGGAGACAGGGTTTCTCTGTAGCTTTGGAGCCTGTCCTAGAACTAGCTCTTGTAGACCAGGCTGGCCTTAAACTTACAGATATCTACCTGCTTCTGTCTCCCGAGTGCTGGGATTAAAGGTGTGCACCACCACAGATGTCATTTTCAACAGCTGAGTAATATGCCATTGTGTAATTATACTACATTTTCTTTATCCATTCTTCTGTTGAGGGACATCTAGGTTGTTTCCACGTTCTGGCTATTACAAATAAAGCTGCTATGAACATAGTTGATCAAATGTCCTTGCGGTATGATGGAGCATCCTTTGGGAATATGCCCACCCAATAGTGTCTTGAGGTAGATCGATTCCCAGTTTTCTGAGAAACCACCATATTGATTTCCAAAGTCACTGTAAAAGTTTTCACTCCCACCAGCAATAGAGAAATGTTCCCCTTGCTCCACATTCTCTCGAGCATAAACTGTCATTTGTGTTTTTGATCTTAGCCATTCTGACAAGTGTAAGGAATCTCAGAGTCATTTTGATTTGCATTCCTCTGATGGCTAAGGATGTTGAACATTTCTTTAAGTGTTTCTCTGCCATTTGAGATCCTTCTGTTGAGAATTATCTGTTTAGGTTTGTTCCCCATTTTTAATCAGATTATTTGGTTTTTTTTGATGTCTAATTTCTTGAGTTCTTTATGTATTTTGGAGATCAGCTCTCAGTTGGATGTGGGGTTGGTGACGATCCTTTCCCATTTTGTAGGCTGCCGTTTTGTCTTATTGACAGTGTCAATAAGCTTCTTTTGCCTTACAGAAGGTTCTCAGTTTTGTGAGGTCCCATTTATTGATTGTCAATCTCTGAATGTTTAGACCTCCCTTGTGATGCTGGAAATATGGCAGGAAGGTAAAGTCTCCATATTATTCCATGTCTTGACTGCTTTAAATTGTTCTATAGATCACTTAAAAACAATCAACACCCAGGACTGAGATATATGCTAACACTTCCCATTTTTGCAAAGAGACTGTGGGTATTGGAGGAACAGGCAGCAGAGTGGTCAGCGCTGCTGACTTCACCTGCCCTCCTCCTGGGAACCAAAGCCAGAAAGGTTCCTCATCACTGCTGCTTTGATCACTAGCTCTCTATTTTTAGAACCCTTCTGTCCAACTTTCTCTGCCCCGCTGCTGTGACCTTTCATGGCACACTTCTCCCGATGGATATTTTGAGATCATGTTCCTTTCCCAAAGTATTACTGCAGCTAGAACCAATGCATGAGGCATATCAACACAAGTTCTTGCTTGACAAAGTACCCGAAGTACATGTTACCGCAGGAGGGTGAGCAAGCCCCGGTACAAAAGACGGGCACATCATCTGTATTTTTAGTCATCAAAGCATTCTGGAAGGACTGCTCAATCCATTAGATACCACAAGACAGCTTTATCTAGCTAGAGAATCTGGACATCTGAGGTAATGTGTCCAGCACAGCTAAAGGGTTACAAGAGAGAAAGAAGGAAAGAGAAAGAGAGAGGGGGCAGAGGAGTATGTGATTTAGGAGATACTTGATTGACTAGTAGTTCTTAGACTAGTATTTCTGCATAGAGATTTTGAAAGCAGAACAAGAACAATAGAAAGAGGTTCAGGGATCAACTATCTCCAATGAAGAGACAGGAATTGCTTCTGTTTGTCACTATGCCTTCTGTCCCACACACTGTTAGCCAGACAGCTAGCTACATTAATTAGAAATATTTGACATAACAATAACGATATTTATTGAGCATTTGGCATTATGTACTTGTAACAAGAACTATTTTTATAAGTTCTACATAAATCATATGATTGAATACTGGCAATCACACTACGAAATATGACCCTGTTCCCCCTTTGAGAAGACTGTTGAAGTGCAGAGAGTCTGAAATCTTGGCCAAATTCAAACAAGTGCCTATAGTTTACAACAACTTTTTGAAGTTGTACTAGAAATAGCATGAAAGGGGACCAACAAGGTGGCTCAGTGAATGAAAGGTGCTTGCTGTGAAGGCTTGATGACCTGAGTTCAATCCTAGATCCATGTAAAAGTGGAAGGAAAAAAAAACAACTCCATGAAGTTGATGATTAACCTCAAGGTTACATACATCCTACTATAGCATGCACACACAGCAATAATAAAGTTTGAATTTTAAAAATAACAGAAAAGTTATGCTGGAATAAAATGTTATAAGAAAATCAGATCTTGATTCACACAGAATGCTTTGCCTTACTTTTTTATTCAATTAATTGGTTTGATAACTATCCCCCAAGTCATTGATCTTGAAAACATTAATCTCATCACTACATAGTGTCTCCTGAGAGATATACTAGACTATAATAAGGTCAGTGCTCGGAAGGATGTTGCAGAGTAGACAGTCTTCTAAATTGTTGGTGGCATTTTATGCTAAAATGCTGTGGTCTGAAAAACAGCTTCATATTATGTATCAGCATGAATAAAATGATCCATACTCATTGCTCATTCTTGACACAGGAAAGTATTTATGGTCATACTCATTTTCTCATGAAATCACCCTAAATGTCCACTTTTGATAATGCAATCTGACACTTTAAGGAGAGACCTCGGTGACATATGAAGTCATTTAAGCAGATACAACAGCTGAGTCACATCTTAGTAGTGGCACAAGCTACTGCCTGAATGAATGTTCTCCTTATCCTGGACAATAAACTACTTTCCTTTTTACTGCAAAGAGATACCCAACTGAAGTGTTTGCAGATGTTGCTAAGTTAAGGTGAGATCACACCGGGTTGTAGTAATATAAGTGGTGGGGCTGCGTCTCCAGCACCCCAGGGCCGCCTGCTAGCTTATGCCCCGAAATAACAACACACAAATTGTACTCATTTAAACACTGCTTGGCCCTTTAGCTCTAGCCCTTACTGCTAATTCTGATATCCCGATCAACCCATCTCTAATAATCTGTGAGCACCGGTTTTACCGGGAAGATTCTAGCCTACGTCCATCCTGGGTCAGAGCTTCATCGCGTGTGCCTCAGAGAGCAGAGCTATCCCCGCGTCCGCCCAGGAGCCGGGAGCATAGCATCTCTCTGCTCCAGAGAGCAGAGCTGTCGAGTCTGCTCACTTCCTCTTCCTCCCAGCATTCTGTTCTGTTTACTCCTCCCACCTATGTTTTAACCTATCAGGGCAAGCAGCTTCTTTATTTAATTAACCAATGACCTTCCTCCACCACCGGGTTGTAGCAGATTCTAAGCCAAAGAATGCTCCACTGACAAGAGAGAATTTGGACCCGGGTGCACAGGTTGGAGGCGAGGTGAAGACACAGAGAGAGAACAGGCTGCCAACCATCACCGGCAGCCATTAGCAACGTAGACACTGGAAGAGGTAAGAAGGGGTTCTTTTCCAGAATCTTTGGAAGTAACATGGCTCCTCTGATACCTGGATTTCATAACTCTAGCCTGTAGAATTCTGAGCTGTGCAAGCCCCCCAGTTTGTTGTCGGATGCCATAGCAACCCCACAGAACTCCCAGAATCCTCAGCAAAATCCCAGTCAGGAAACCTGCACTGTCTGCAGACCTGTAGAAACAGTGAACTCATCTCAGAAACAAACAAACAAAGACGGCAACACAAAAACTGGACAAAAGATGTAAGAATAAAACCCACCTGGGGACGAGGGACAGCAAGGGGTGGCGCTGTCATGGAGAGTGCTGACAGCGAGGAACTGTACAGAGACAGGCTCCCGAGTCTGAAGAAGCCATCCTCCCGTTTTCCAGTGAACACTTATCAGCCAGTCACCCAGGGAAGGAAGCTGCCAGCGGCTGGGAAAGGAACAGAGGGAACAACATTTGGAACAAATGTAGAACAGGGGATAATTTGTGTGCCCAGCAACCAGAGGAGAACTTTCTAAATTCTAGGACACTGTGAGGGATATTCAGAAGGGTTTTGCCTTAACAGCAAGGACACATTAGCTCTGATCTAGCCTGATTTAAACGCTACTCTGATCTTTAACAGGGATTAAAATAAAGACTTAAAAGGGATTAAACAATTTGTAGATAATTGTGTCACATACATCAATCCAGGGATATTTTTAGGAATGCAAACAGATTTAGCATTTAACAAGGTAAAATTCACTGTCTGCCATCCACTCAGAAACGATCCGCTGCAGGGTGGAGGGATGGATGGCCCAGTGACTGGTAACCCTTGCTGCTCTTGTAAGAGGATCTTCTTTTAATTCCCAGCATGTGGTCAGTTTCCCAAACCATCGGTAACTCCAGTTCCAGAAGGTCTAACGCCCCTCTTGGACTCCAAGAGCACCAGGACAAACAATACTCATACATGCATGTAGGCAAACACTCGTACATACAAAATAAGAAGTAATCTTTTAAAAACTGATCAGTAAGGCAGTTTGAAGGGAATGGCCTCATAGGTTCATATATTTGAATGTTTGGTCCACTGGTGGTGGAGCTGTTTGGGAAGGGCTAGGAGGTGTGGCCTTATCAGAGGAGGTGTGTCCCTGGGGGGAGGGTAGGATTTGGGATGTCAAGAGTCCCTGCTGTTTCCAATTAGTTCTCTCTCTTTCTGCCTCAAAGTTTCAGATAGGATGTGAATTCTCAGCTACTGCTCCAGGGCCGTGTATGTTTGCTTCCTGCCATGCTGGTCATGGACTCTACTACGCTCTGGAACCATAAATCCCAAATTAAAAGAAGTCCTTTATAAGTTTCCTTGTCATGATGTCTCTTCACAGCAACAGAACAGCAATGAAGATAATCTGACATACAAATAAGAAAATGAAATCTTGTTTAAGCAGAAACATTAATAGAAACAGATGTATAAATTAGACACGTGATAGAATTAGGAGCGAGCATATACAAAGATATTATGCCTATATTCTATATATGCAGCAGTCATAGAAATAAAACATATTAAGTAGCAATACAGGAGATAGTTCAAAAGACCTGAGTCAAGCTTCTATAGTTGAAGGTGAGAGTAGTGCCTAATGCTGGTAATTTTAGCACTTGAGAGGCTAAGTCAGAGAATCCAAAGTTTGAGGCTAGTCAATGCTAAAAAGAAAGAAAGAAAGAAAGAAAGAAAGAAAGAAAGAAAGAAGGAAGGAAGGAAGGAAGAAAGAAAGAAAGAAAGAAAGAAAGAAAGAAAGAAAGAGGGGGAAATTCTAAACTTGAAGTTACAATGTCTGAGGAGAAAAAGGGAGTAGCAGAGATGAAAAGACAGGTAACAAACCCATCATCTAAAAGTATTGATGAGGCACTAGGGGAATGACTTACTGGGTAAACGCTGGCAAAAGAATGAAGGTCTGAGTGCCAGTCGCCAGAACTCAAGCAAAGCCCAACAGTAAGTAGCCCACGTCTATACCCCAGTGTGCCAGTGGCCCACGTCTATACCCCCAGTGTGCCCTGACCCGCGTCTATACCCCAGTGTGCCCGTGGCCCACATCTATACCCCAGTGTGCCCGTGGCCCACGTCTATACCCCCAGTGTGCCCGTGGCCCACATCTATACCCCCAGTGTGCCCGTGGCCCACATCTATACCCCCAGTGTGCCCGTGGCCCATGTCTATACCCCAGTGTGCCCGTGGCCCATGTCTATACCCCAGTGTGCCCGTGGCCCACGTCTATACCCCAGTGTGCCCATGACCCATGTCTATACCCCAGTGTGCCCATGACCCACGTCTATAACCCTGCTGTGCCCACAGCCAATGTCTTTTGAGTGGAATGAAATGAAAGCTCGGTATCTGAGTCAGTGCTCTCATCTGTGAAGAGACGCCATGACCATATTTCTCCTATAAGGGAAAGCATTTAATTGGGGCTGGTTTACAGTTTCAGAGATTTAATCTGCTATCATCATGGTGTGACATGGTAGTGTGCCAGTAGACATGGTGCAGGAGAAGGAGCTGACAATTCTACATCTTGATCAGCAGGCAGCAGAAGGCATCTGTGTCCACACTAGGGATAGCTTGAGCATAGGAGACCTCCAAGCCCATCCCCCACAGTGACACTCTTCCTCCAACAAGGCCATACCTCCCCCTACAAAGCCACACCTCCTAATAGTGCTGTTCCTTATGGTCCAAGTATTCAAACACATGAGACTGTGGGGGTCATACCTATCCAAACCATCACACAAAGTATATCAAAAACTGGGGGATATGGCCGGGATAATGGTTCATGACTTCAATCCCAGCTCTGGGAAGACTGAGGCAGATGGATCTCTGTGAGCCAGCCTGGTCTACAGAGCAAACTCCGGGACAGCAGGACTACATAGAGAAACCCTGTTTCAAAATAAAAGGAAACAAAACAAAATTTGAGGGAGGCGGTTAAAGCGGGAGTAGAGGGATATTTGCCACATTGAATAGCAGAGGCAGGGCTGGGGAGAGAGCCAATAGGCAGAGTGTTTACTGCATATACACAAAGCCTGGGTTTGACTTATAACACCACATAAACTGGGACAGATGGTCCTGTTCACTTCCCAGCCCTCTGGCTGTGGAGGCCAGAAGATCAGAAGCTCATCAATATCCATGACTACATAGCAAGTTTAAAGCCAGTCTGGGCTACATGAAACCTGTCTCACAAACACAAAATCCAATAGAAATAAAAGAGACTCTTGTCAGTGAGCTCAACATCCACAGTAGGGCATTTTTTTAAAAGAAGGAAGTTAGACCCAAAGTAAATGGAAGAGAGGAAAGAAAGCAAGCTAGATGTCAGATCAAGAAAAGTGACGGAACACCCCTAGACGCCATCAAACCTTGTGGAATTATGGAATAAAACCCTCTTACCCAAGAGACTTTCCCTTGTTGTCCACTTCTATTGAGATAAAGCTCCGAATTACTGAACGCATCTTTCTTTGGCAGAAACGTAGGGTACTATCACATACCGTTTCAGGTGAAGCCAAGAGTATAACTCACAAGGCCACCAGCTATGTGGATATCAGGACACCAGAAGATAGACTTTCCCTCCAACAGCTACAAACATTAAGAAGCTGGGGTATTTACCAAGGAAAGTGGAAGGAACATTGGTTAAAAAAATATCCTACTCTTTGTGAATGGGAGATCCTTAGAAATCCTAGACAGTCAATTACTAAATCTAATCATGGGAACATGACATTTTCCCTGGCAAGCTCTGTAAAGCAAGTTCAAGAGCAGCACACCAAGCATGATGGAGAAACCCCATCCCCAAACCCCAAGTCCAACCCCTTGAACATGTGGTCACGTGCAGGCATAAGGTGCTCATGCATTCTGTATGTTTATAAAGTCCTCACTGTGCCTGTAGACACTTGGTCCTTCCACAGTCTCCCCCTCTCTTCTGCGCCTTCGCCAAGGTCTGAGCCCACATCTTAGTCATCGCTGTATCCTCAAGTCCCAGCATGGCACAAACATTTCAGGGAGCTTCTTTAACATGCAAAAGGGGACCCTCTGGGAATCTAAACATTCACAGCTGACACTCGTGGAAGAGTCTGGAGCTCTACCTTCAAACAATACAAGACTTCAGACCCAAACTGAAACCAAGGAACAGAGAGAGGCTTACTACCTGTTTTCCGAGATTAGATTTTAAAGTCTTTATTTTAAACATCTGCTTGCAGCCTTCAGTCAGAGTTTGGGTGGGTCTGGCTTTTATCTACCTCCATCTGCCCATCCTTTTCCCACAGTGTTCTGGAAGAAAGCTCACAGTGGTGACTCACGACTCGGCACACTTCTTAGTTCCTGTGAGCCGACACCAAACTGTGTTCCAACAGGGAGGCATTTACTAAGGATCAAGACCTGGATGTCCCTGGCCTGCGGAAGTAGGTCACAGGGTAGCTTCCAGCATGGTACTAAAGTAACTACACTCAGTACCACGGGGTTTATGACTAATAGCTGGAGACAAGATTCCAAGTGGAGATTGTCTCAATTCTCGTTCCATGCCCCTTCTGTAGTAATATGAGTGGCGGGGCTGCATCCCTAGAACCCCGCTGCCCGCAAGGCTAGCTTTACCCGAAATAATTACACGGACACTGTATTCTTTTAATCACTGCTTGTCCCATTTCTATCTAGCGTCTTCTAGGCTAACTCTCGCACCTGGACTAGCCCATTTCTTATAATCTGTGTAGCACAGCTGGGTGCGCTTACCGGGAAGCTTCTAGCCTGCGTCCATCCTGGGTCGGAGCTTCATCGCGTGTGCCTCAGCTCTTGCCTCTGCCCGCAGGAGTGGAGCATCATGTCTCTCTGAGGCGTCTGCCCCTGAGAGGAGAGCTGTTGAGTCTGACCTCACTTCCTCTTCCTCCCAGCATTCTGCTCTGTTTACTCCTCCCATCTATGTTTTAACCTATCAGGGCAAGCAGCTTCTTTATTTAATTAACCAATGACCTTCCTCCATCACTTCCCCTTTTTCTGTTTAAACAAAAAAGGAAGGCTTTAACTTTAACATAGTAAAATTACATATGGAGGAAGGTCATTGGCCCCACGTTGGGCGCCATCTGTAGTAATGGGAGCGGCGGAGCTGAGTCCCCAGCACCCCGCTGCCCGCAAGGCTAGCTTTACCCGAAATAATTACACGGACACTGTATTCTTTTAATCACTGCTTGTCCCATTTCTATCTAGCGTCTTCTAGGCTAACTCTCGCACCTGGACTAGCCCATTTCTTATAATCTGTGTAGCACAGCTGGGTGCGCTTACCGGGAAGCTTCTAGCCTGCGTCCATCCTGGGTCGGAGCTTCATCGCGTGTGCCTCAGCTCTTGCCTCTGCCCGCAGGAGTGGAGCATCATGTCTCTCTGAGGCGTCTGCCCCTGAGAGGAGAGCTGTTGAGTCTGACCTCACTTCCTCTTCCTCCCAGCATTCTGCTCTGTTTACTCCTCCCATCTATGTTTTAACCTATCAGGGCAAGCAGCTTCTTTATTTAATTAACCAATGACCTTCCTCCATCACCCTTCCGAAGTCTTCTCTGGGCCTTTCCCTCCATATTTCTCTCTTATCTCTCTGGCTCCAGTTTTCAGGGTCATAGGCTTTAAAGCTGAGTTGATAGGATGGCCACTCTGTGAGAGTTAGTTCTTTCCGGCTTCCTTTCTCACTCGGGGCTCAAGGACTCCTCTAGTCAGTACAGAGGAGAGCTATGACCTAGAAAATATACAAAGCCCGGTGGAAAGAGACACAAATGGAATTGGTAACAAAAAATGACAAGGAGAGCCTAGGAGTGCGGCCATTGGTTGCTGCTCTCAGCTTCTCCCCATTAAGACCAGATTGAAGCTGAAAGCGAAGAACAGGCTTTTTGGTGGTTAACCCGAGGGCTTACCACAGCCAGAGGTACTTGCTGGCTCTCTCTCCTCTCTCTCCCTCTCTCCCTCTCTCCTTCCCTCTCTCTCTCTCTCTCTCTCTCTCTCTATATATATATATATATATATATGTATATTCCCACATATACGTATGTGCCTCATACAACTATATCACACACACACACACTCCAACACACCCCTCAATGTATCTATCCAATGCCCTCTTAACCACCTAACTATTTAAATGTGCACTTCCAGTGTACATCATAGTGCTCTACGGTAGCCTTGGGTTGCCATGGCACCTACCATCTATCGCCAAATCGTACTTCTTTCATTATTTCTAATAATCACTACATCCTCTGGAGTGTGTCGTTTGTCCCGGGCAAACAGCTTACACATATCTAAATCATCCTCCTGGCAAAGAAATAAGGATACATGTAGGCTCAGCGTCACCCTGCTGCTCTCTGATCCTAATGCTGGTGCTGATGTAACAACTTGACACTAATGATCCCATTCACTTCAATTAGCATTTCCCTTTAGATGCTGAAGAGTCGTTTCTCGCTCAGAGACTAGCAATCCTGGATCTGAAGGTGCAAGGAGAGCCTAACAGGTTGGTTCCACTAAGACACAGGACTGGTAAGGATCTCTAAAATACAAGGGTTGGGATGTAGCTCAGTTGGAAGAGTGCTTGCCTAGCATGCACGAAGCCCTGGGTTCCAGCCCCCATCACTGTATAAAATCCAGGGGGTAGCACAGGCTTACACTCCCAGAATTAAGAGATGGTTGCAGGAGACCAGGTCCAAGGCCAGCCTTGGCTACATAGTGGATGCAAGTCCTGTCTGGGCTACATGAGACCCTGCCTCCAGAAAAAAACAAATAAATGCAATTTTAAAAGAAGAAAAAGGGGAAACACTTGCAAAGAAACGCAAAGAATTAGCATAGCGTCACAGAGATTTAGAAAGGACACAGGTCTGTGTTAGAGTCCCAAGGGCTCAAGATGTTAATCACCTGATTAAAATCACTGAAACTTTATTTTTTTTCTTTTTTAAGATTTATTTGGGGGCTGGAGAGATGGCTCAGAGGTTAAGAGCACTGACTGCTCTACCAAAGGTCCTGAGTTCAATTCCCAGCAACCACATGGTGGCTCACAACCATCTGTAATGAGGTCTGGTGCCCTCTTCTGGTGTGCAGGCATGGAGGCTGAACACTGTGTACATAATAAATAAATATTAAAAAAAGATTTATTTATTTTTATTTTATGTACATGGTCATTTAGACAGCATGCATGTCTGCGTACCATGTATATGCATATACCACCTCTCTAGCCCCCTGAAACTCTTAAACTTAGAAAGATGTCAGAAAAGTCCATCCCACAGGATGCTTTGAAATTAAAAAAATATTATTAGCAGTGCATGTATGTGTATATGTATGTGTGATCTATGTGTGCATGTGTATATGATATGTGTATGTGTGTGATACATGTGTGTAATGCGTGATGTGTGTATGTGTGTGATGTATGTAGGTATGTGTGTATATGATGTATGTGTGTGTACTAAATACAGATATGTATGTATGTATTGCCACACTCTGTGCTGTGTGTAGAGATCTGTGGAAAACTTCATGAGTCAGTCCTCTCCTTTCGCTGTGGGTTCCTCCAGGGTCAAACTCGGGTTCTCAGGCCTTGGGGTCATGTGCTTTTACCCACTGAGCTATCTTGCCACCTAAGAGGATCTCTTGAATGTTTAGTGAGGTGACCTTGAAGGCATTTGTCCTGTCGTAGGTGCCCAATAAATGTCACTTTTCTTTTCTCCTCATCCAAATCTCCAGCATCTGGCTGTAATCCACACACCCTGAGCCTGCGCGCTACCCCTTGCTGCTCTGTGCATATGCACACCCTGCCCCTCCCCCGCTCTCCCCCCCCACACTGCCTCCAGGATTTTCCCCTCCAGATGCTTGCTAATCTCCCGTGAAATGCACATGTTCTCTGCAGTCATCGGCTTCAAACAGAACACGTGTGGTAGGAAGAACCATGCCAGCCTCTTCTCCTTTGTCAAAATATACACACCATCAAGTACTTTCCTTTTAAAAGGTGCTTTCAGAGGTAAACCTCGCCTATCTGTGCTCCTACAGCAGCCTGGCCACACTGTTCCTGAAGTGTGGACCCATGCCAAGGTGCTGCTTTCATCTGTCTATCTATGTATCTATCTATCTATCTATCTATCATCTATCTATCTATCTATCTATCTATCTATCTATCTATCTATCTATCTATCTCTCTATCATCTATGTATGTATTGTGTATATGTGTACGTTAGTGTATGTATGAGTTTAAGTGTATGCAAGTGTTTGTATGGTGTATTGAGTGTATTATGTGTGGGTGTATGTGTTTGTGAGTGGGGACAATCACGTCATAGCATGTTCCCAGGGGTCAGAGGACAGTTTTCAGGTCTCATCTTCTACCTTATTAAGGCAGAGTCTCAGATCTCTGGCCGTTTCTGCTGTACTTGGGACACCAGGCTAGCTAAGCTTCAAGCCGGGGATCAATTCTCCTTTCTCTGCCTCCCATCTCAAGACCGGAGGGCTGCGATTACAGATATGAACAGCCTCATCCAGCTTTCTGTGTGGGCTCCTGGGATTGACCACAGATTGTCAGCTCGTGAGGCAATTTTACCTCCCTGCCATCTCCTCAGCCCCGTGTCCCCTTTGGGAACACACATATGTCCCCGGCCATTGAGAGGCACGATGGCAAAGATCAGATATTAGTCTCTGCTTTGTTGCTCAGGATACAGCCATAATCATGTTTCAAGTTTATTAGATAGAATTGAACTGTCCATCCTTGGTCTATAGCACTCTAGTGCTTTGTTATACTTTGTAATTCATTAGCTCTCTCAGAGTCTCAGAAATTTCAGGCGCTGAACACACACATTTTCTTTGTCCCTTAAGAAACAATGGTGTTAAAAACAGTTTTGTTACATTGTTCTGTTTTTCAAGCTGAAACCCAACCAAATAGCTCACACTAGCTTCAAGCTTCTTTCAGCTTGCCATAACCTAGGGCCCCGCCACCCACCCGTGGAAGCTCAGGGGCAGCTTGCGGAAAGCAAACCCTGGGTGTGCTTGCCTGGTGCCTGGGGAGTTCTGTGCCTAGTAACTGTTGTGAAGGTGGCCACAGGTCGTGGGTGGTGGCAGCGCTGACTGCCTTGGGCCACAAACTCAGAGGTGCTGACTAAGCTACAAAAGAAGCAGCTCTCCATCTTGGAAAGGTTCTTCAGTGCTCACACCTGGTTCCTCCCTTCCTTCCTCCCCTCTCCCTCTTTAGAGGAAATGGGAACAAACTCAGGCAGGGGCCCTAAAGAGAGTGATTTTTTTTTCCTTTATTAACAGACTCTCACCCCATAAAAACTGGGAGTCCACAGTTACTGAAGACACAAATAAACTGAAAACACACCTGGGAAAAACAACTGAAGGGATGGATCCAGTCAGTTGTTAAGGAGACTTCCAGAAACTGCTGGCTAGTTTTTGAACTTTCAGGTGGATTCCACAGGGGCACCCATACCACGCTGTCCTTGAAAGCAGTGACCTGTGGCAAAGACACTCTGCTCTAGTGCGAGCTTTGCCTCGCATGGGCGCACTGGTTACAGAGATCTACTGAAGCCTTCTTATCTCATCTCTTAATAAAACACACCACGGGCTATTTATAAAGTTCAGTTCAATGCACATATTCTCGGCAAAAGGTGGGCTCCGTAGATGGTTCCAAATGGCCCCACTGCTGAGGCCAAGTAGTAGCCAGGTCTCACCCCCAGACACAGCACTTACTTGTTTGTTTGTTTGTTTGTTTTGCTTAACTATTCCTTTGCAGGCACACTTCTCTGACTCTCTAGTCCAACCCTTTCATTTCATTGCCTAGGAAAGGAGGGCCACCGGCAAAACAGCAATGCTGCGGTAGGCAAGGCCGTTTGAGTGCTGTATTGGCTGATCTCCGGTACCCAGCGCAGATCAGAATACTAGGCTAAATGGGCCTTTGTGATTGCACTGTCAGCACGCCATACACATGCACATATAGCCTGAGTTCATCTAGTCTATAGACTAGAAAATACTTTCTAGAATAAGGCGAGCTCATTTGATGTTAATTATCAGAAAAGCTAAGATCCTGATAGTGCTTAGCAATTGGGGTAATCACAATTTATTAAGCACTTTTTTGTGTGCCAAGCATCAGGCTGAGTATTAACACACATCCTTGTGTCTTCCTTTGCACAATCAGCCCAGTGTCAGAACTCTCCCTAATACTTAATCCCCGTGACCTGTAAAAGCTTCAGTCTGACTGTGGGCTCTATCTGTGTGCTCATCAACTGTGCCCAAATCAAATCCTTCCTGAGTTCCTAATGTGGTGTGTGCATGTGTGTGGGTGCTCGCATGCACGTGTGTGTGTGTGTGTTTTAAGTGGGTAATTAAAAGAACGGTGTTTCCAGAAATAAAACACAAGAGGTGAAGGCTGAATTCTTGAATCCCTGAATCTGGAGCGAGCCCATTTGATAGTGACTTATAATTACTATATTTCAAATTGCTCAATCATCTCCTGAAGATAGATTGCAGGGCGGGGCGGGAGGTTCCTTTCAGTTCCTTCCAGTGAAATATTTCTGTGTTAGCACAAGACAAGAAGTTCTGTAAGGTACGGGATACAGCTGGAAACGCCAGGCTTCCTGTGGCCCCGCGCCAGCTGGAGGAAATAAACAGATTTCGTTCCCATTGGATACGGGTGCCCTAAGAAAAGTGTTTCCTGTCATGTCGCCAAGACAGTGCCAGCTGCTCACAGCACTGAGTCAAGGGAGAGCAGAGGGAAAAAAAAACCTGAGTGGTATTTGGGGGAAGAGTAAAAAAAAAAAAAGAAAATGACAGTTTTTCCATTTTACTAATAGGTCATAAACTTCTACTAGAACCAAGAGTTGAATGACATCTGTTGTGTGTGTATGCCTGCCTATGGAAGCCAGAAATCGATAGCATCTTCCCTGTCACTCTCCACAGCCTCATCAGCATCATTATTACTATTATTGTTGTTGTTTTATTGACTAAGTCTTATTATGTAGCCCTGGTTGGTCTGGAACTTGACCTGCAGACTAGGCTGGCCCTAGACTTGAGTCTTTGAAGAGATCTGCTTGCCTCTGCATCCCAAGAGCAAGGATCTGAAAAGCTGACTCCAACTTACTTTTCTGGTCAGGGTCTCTCGCTAAACCTGAAGCCCACTGATTTTGCTAGGCTGGTTGACCTGTGAGCTCTAGAGATCAATCCTCATGCTGAGATTTTAAGACCGATTTTGTTTGGATGTTTTCCCTGTATACCATGTGTGTGCCTGGTGTTAGCAGAGATCAGAAGAGGCTGTCAGATCTTTTGGAACTGGAATTATGGGTGATTGTGAGCCATCGTGTGGGTGCTCAGAGCTGAACTCCTGGCTGCTGCAAGAATAACAAGTTCTCTTAGCTGCTGAGGAGCCAGCTTTCCAGCCCCCCACACCCAGCTTTTCACATGCGTTCTGGTGATCCGAACTCAGGTCCTCAAGCTTGGTGGGCAAACGCTTTAGATTCTGGGCCATATCACTTCTGATTCTTAAGTAAAGTTTATTTGGCAATGAAATGGGCAGCGGGTGTTCTTAGAAGCTTCGCGGGTAGCTGGAGCCTCAGGCACCCGAGAGGGCAAGTCCCTTGAGGTCTGCAGCCTGAATGTGGCAACCAGCAACTGTGAGGGATCATCTTCAGGCTTCCTAGAATCGGCCAAAATGGTGTCGATGTTTTCAAATGTCGAAGACTTCACAAAAACATCTGACCTCTGGTATAGCTCTTACGTGAGAACACAGGCCTATGTTTTCTTTCATCCATTCCCAACAGCCCCCGACACTAAGAACAAGTGTCAGCCAGGCATCCTCAGGCATGGCATTCTGTGACCTAGCTGTCTGAAGCAACTTGACTGTGTGTCCCCCCTGGACTGGGATCATTCTTATAGAGAAGGAAAGCAAGGTGGACCACCACAGCTCTTGGTCAGCATTTAGGCAAAATGCAGATGTTGTGACAGGCAAGGCAGGTGCCACCTGATCTCTGAGCAGTATGCTAAGTGACCCTGTGGCTTAACCATTGTCCTTATATTTGGTCAAGGCTCTGCTGCCTCTGTCCCAAATGTACTTCCCTATTAGCGGACACTCACTTGCCCTTTCGGCTCCACATCAGCAAGTTCAGCCCTAACCCAACGTTAGGGTTCTGCTTCTTCACCAGACTTGAGCATCCTCCAGGGGAAGTTCTGGTTTGTATGTCACTGGTGCTTATCACTGTGCCAGGCCATTTCATGAACTAAATAAATCTGGCATTTGGAAAATAGCCGGTCCTTTGGTATATAAGTGTGTTTTTACTCACAGTATGGGGCAGGAGGGGAGAGAAAATAATTGAATACAAATTGATGATCCAGCAAGTAAATGGTACTGAAATTTTAACTCAGTAGTAAACATGATTTATTCCAACCAGGCCAGGCCTTCCTCTACAGTATGGTTTGCAAGCTGCCTGGCCTTAGATACCTTCCTTACCTGCTTAGCATTGTTCCTAAAAAAGCCCTGTAACTTGCTTCTATTGACACTTTGCTAAAATAAAACACCTTTGCTACCTTGCCATCCTCAAAGTCAGTAGAGATCAGCAGCTTCGGTTAGCTTATTACCTATCCTTCTGTCTGCTGTATTTTTCCTAGACTGCCTGGCTACTCAGTGAAAGAATTACAGGGGGGTGAGGGGGCAGATCTGAATGTCTGAGCTAAGGAACCAGGAGCAGGTACTGGAGGCCAGTGGTTGGTTCCAAGTGCTGAGTGGCCTGTGGCTAGTCACTGGGCTTCTGAAGTTGTTTATTCGTTCATTCAATCAATGTTAGCAAGACCACGTGCTTCAGCAGAGTGGCGGTTCAAAGAGAGACCAAGCTGCAAATCTTGAAAACGCTGTGTGGTATAGAGTAGATCTCATTGCAGGGGGTGGGGTACGGGGGTGGGGGCAGGGGCTATTATCAGGAACTTTTTGCTCTGAAAGGATGGCTAGGTTTTTACCCTTCAGGCATTCTGCGCTGACATGCAGTTGAACAAGAAAAAGGGTGGTGGTGCACGCCTTCAATCCCAGCACTCAGGAGGCAGAGGCAGGTGAATCTCTGTGAGTTCAAGGCCCTCTGGTCTACAGCGTCTAGAACAGCCAGGGCTACACAAAGAAACCCTGGAGTGGCAGGGGGAGAGGGGAGAGAAAGAAAAGAAGGACGGAAGGAAGGACGGAAGGAAGGAAGGAAGGAAGGAAGGAAGGAAGGAAGGAAGGAAGGAAGGAAGGAAGGAAGGAAGGAAAAAAGAGGGTGGAAATATGTCCCTTTTGGAAGAACATAAAAGAACCCAGGCCCTTCTGGACTTCACCCGACTACCCCTAGAAAACCCCACATCCCCCCCCCCCCCCCCCCTCCTCCTCCGTTTCTTCCTTTCTCAGCAAAGGCCACCTTCCTACACAGAGTCCCCAGCCCCCGGTTCCTGGGCGTACCCTCGATTTCTGGCCTGGAGCGGCCACTCGCTGCCCCGCCGGGAGAACTAGTCAACAGCGGGGTGGACGGGAAAAGTGACATAATCCTTGCAGCGCCCTGTGCCACCAGCCTCTCCCACAGCGCAGGCCTGGTTTCTGCTCTCCTTCTCCCGCGCTGCGGCCGGGGATTGAGGTGCTGAGGACTCCGAGCTCCCGCCAGCCTTGGGGTCCCTCTTGGCTGGGGAGGGGGAACCCGGGCGTGGGCGGCCGGGATGCACTTTTCAGGAATGCCGCGGCGGCAGCTCGGTCGCCGGGCACGCTCCCAGGACCGCCGCCCCCTCGGAGCCGGATGACGGAGTCTCGAAAGACTTTCACCAAATATGGGCCTAGGCTGGAAACGTCCTGTTCGCGTCGCCGGAAACCCCGAGTCGGGGCCACCGCGGGAGTGCGGATCGCAGGCCAGCGGCCCGCAGGGGGCGGCGGCAGCAGGGCCAATCCCGTTGGCCAAGGCCCGGTGCCCTCATGCCCTCCCGAACCGCATGTCTTGTCACTCAGTTCCCGCTGCCACCAACACCATAATCCCAGCACCCCCTGCCCGACAATGCCAAGTTGTGGGGGTGGGGGTGAAGAAGCTGCAAAAATGCTGGGTGGCAGAAGGTGCCACATTAAAGCGTCTAACAGACACTGTAAATGTGGCTATAAAAAGTGAACTTGCGAGAAACTACCTGTCTGATTATGGACACACTCACATGCTTGAGGGTGGGGAAAGGGGGGCGGGTAGGAAAGGGGTATTAGGGTGAAGTGAGGGGAGAGACCGAAATAGACAGAAAAAAAGGAGGGAAGGAGGGAGGAGAGAGGAGGCAGAGGGACGATGAAGGGGGGCTTGGGGGGGGGGGGGGGGAGAAGCACTCCTGTGGTCTAGGGCAGTAGGACCAGCAGCATCACCTAGAGCCTTGTTAAAACATCCAAGGAGAAACTCTGGAGTGGGGCCTAGCAATCCAACTTAACCAAGCCTCCGCGAGATTCTGGTGTATGCTCCAATTTGAGACCCACTAAATTAGGAAGCTGGAGTGGACAGGTTTGGGATTATGATCAGTCTCAGTTGCTGCCAGACCCCGAAACCTTCTTGGGGTAATCTAAACTTCCCTGGCAGCTGCAAGTGAGACTCTCCAGGTCTCAGCCGAAGCCAGGAGCCGCAGAGGACAAGCAGTCCTTCCTCAGCGGCTTGAGGCTCAAAGAAACACGTCCGGCCCGGCTGGTGGAGGGACAGTTGGGCAAAGAGCCTCGCAAATGAGCACCCGAAGCAACACTTACCCACACCGTTTGCACATTTCCCTCGTCTGTCAACGAAAGATCTGTAGCTCTCAGCAGAGGAGGTGAGAAGGCGACAGACCGTCTGGGGTTTCTGGACCATCCTAGGCAAGGACTTTAAGAAGCCGCTGTTCCTCTTGGTTACCAGCAGGCGAAAGCATGCTGTGCACACAGGTTGCAGCAGCCTCTTCTCCTCCAGCACCTCCTGGCCTTGTGGACTTCAGCTTCCTACCCCTTCCCACCAGACAGCCACTGCTTTAAATGGGCTGCTGATGGTGATGTTCTCCTGGTTTCTCCTCTGGGGATGAGCCCATTCTTTGAGATTGCCCAGTTGGAGACCAGAAACAAAACCCCACACACATCCTCGTAGAAAACCTTAATCTGGTTTTTAAAGGCATCTATGGAATGGCGTGTCTGTTTGAATGCTGTGCAGTATAGTGGACCTCCAGGCTGCTCCTCCCTCCACCAGCAAAGGAACACAGTATATTCAGGCCAGTTGGATCACCCTCTGCAACTTTATTTTAAATCATGATAGACAGATTGCGTGAAAAACAAGGAATTCCAAAGAATTTCCTGCTCTGGGAACAGAAGTTAAGTCTATATTTAACAACATTTGAAGCTGTCAAGAATGCCTTGTGGTTGGATAACAGAGGCAGAAAAATGTTAAAAACGTAGGCTACTGCTATACCCAAATATGGAAATATTGTTACGTCTGGTGTCTGATTCACCATCTGGAAATACTTACAACCATGAAGTCAAATAGAAAAGACGCCACAACAGAAGCCAGGAACCCTCTCCATTCTCTTTCTCCATCATCTCCTTCTACTCTGTGCTGTGCCTTCTCCACCCTCATCCCCTCCCCTCCCAGCCACTTCGCTAAGACGGAAACAATGAACCATTAAGGGAGAAGGAATATTCCCTAACCGAGGAGTCGCTGGCCTGGGGACAGGACCCCGGGTTTGCTTTCTTTATTTGCATAACACCTGACAACCCGGTCGTCTATGAAAGTCCCCACACCCAGAAAGCGGCTGAGGTCCTAAGGCCCCCGAAAACTTGTGAATGAATGAACTTAACTCTTTCCTGAACCAGCCGTCTGCACTGGAGTGTGCAATCATTCAGATAGCTTCTCATTGTGCTCCCTGGAGTCATTCACATAAAGTCAGCACTGAGGGCTCTCCTAAGTGACACTGCTGAGCTCTGAAGGCAGACAGGCCCTAAATAGTAAAAAAAAAAAAAAAAAAAAAAAAAAAGTAGAGAAGCTAACCCAGAGCATTAAGGGGAGGGGGGAATCTGTATCATTTCTTATTAAAATTACTTAAGAAACCAGACTATGACACTTTGGAAGTTTATGGATGGCATGGAGGAGGTCTTGTGAGGGATCTTGTAAGATCTTAAAATCCAACTCCCACTGCAGGATGTATGTTGCCCTCTGAATCCCTTATTTTTCGAGAGAGAGAGAGAGAGAGAGAGAGAGAGAGAGAGAGAGAGAGAGAGAACTTCATTTGAAGTGGAAGGCTTCCAAATGAAACAAAGCAAAGGACACCACACACACACACACCCCAAGAAGTTTTTTTTCCCAGCTATCCAAAGAACACAGTGGTCCTGTTGGACTCCGTTTTGTCCTGGCAGCTTTTGCACCTGATGGTTTCAGGACAAATCACTCCACGGTTGTCTCCTCCGCCTCTGGTTTGGCTGTTCAGTTTCCACTGCCGCCAGTCCGGGGAGGGAGGCCAGGAGGGCTTACCCGGCCTCCCGCATCCGTGAGGAAGTGCAAGTCAGCTCTGGGAGAACTCCCTGCACTCGTTTCCTCTTGGACTTCCAGCGCAAGCAGTGGGCTGGAACTGAAAATGGGAACCTCCAAAAACAAACAAGTACAACATACCAAAAAAAGAGGGGGAGGGATGAGGGAAGACCTCTGGCTGGAAATTTGCCAGGCGACGAGGGAAGCTCCCCCCCCCTCATTCATAAATGCCACTCTGAGTATTAATTTGCAATACACTTTTCTTGGCTAATAAACATCATGCCACAGCTTTGGGACTTGATCCGAGCACGCCTCTTTGAAGTCCACAAATAGATTCCTGGCTCAGAGACCAACTCCCCCTCCTCTTTGGACTCTTAGTAGATAACTTTACTCTCACCTTGGTTGTAAACAAGCAAACAGCTCCCTGCGTTCCCGGGCGAGGGCTTCGGCAGATGCCAGGTCCACTAGGCATCTTCAAACAAAACCACTTTTGTTCCTCCCTCTCAGGTCCTCCCATCCTCCCAAAGATCTGAAGTGCTCCCTCCAACACATAACACCACGCCCCCCCCCATACTCTTCGACCACGATCATCACCATCGCGCCTCAAGCATCCCATTCTCCACAATGGAAGTAGTTATTTAAAGTGGAAAAAACGAACTTTTTTTTTCTTTGATAAATCTGAGAAGAGGGGGGGAAAGGTGCAATGGAGCCAGGGGAGGTGCTTGGCAGCAGCCCTCGCCAACCACATTCCTGAGATATTTGAGAATTCTGGAACGCGCAGACAGAGCCGACGTCACTGCAACACGCGGCGCCGGAGGCAGGCGGGTATAAAAGGCGGGCTCCCGGCGCCGGGGCAGACCGTGAGTGAGAGCGCCCCAGAGAAGCACTTGCAACCTCCGCGCCTGCTCCGCCAAAACCTCGAGAGAAGGACGCCCTCAGTCTCGGCCCTAGCCTCATCTCACTCCCGGAGCATCCGATACCGCTGCTCACCGGCTTGTTGGATTCCGTGTCGCCGCACTCGCCCCGGCTCTTTCAGCGCGCCACAATGAGCTCCAGCACCGCCAGGGCGCTCGCCGTCGCCGTCACCCTTCTCCACTTAACCAGGCTGGTGAGTTGGACTTGTTTAACCACCGCTTTCCTGTCCACCCTCCCCGGTCCCTCTCCCTGGGCCCTGATCGTCCACAGAAGGGAAAGTTAGCCTAAAAAGTTCGGAGGTAACTGTTGCTTTAAGCCCGGACGACGTGTCCTGGGGGCCTCTTCCTGGGGCGCAGCCGCCGGGGTGGCCCGTGTGGCTGTACGCGATCAAGACACTCCAGGTGGATGGAGCCCCAGAGCCAGACCCATGCCCAGGGCAGTTTAGGCGCCTCTCCGGAGCAATGCAAAACAGCCTCACGCGTTTCTTCTCCCCCCACTTCTAGGCACTCTCCACCTGCCCCACCGCCTGCCACTGCCCTCTGGAGGCGCCCAAGTGCGCCCCGGGAGTCGGGTTGGTCCGGGACGACTGCGGCTGCTGTAAGGTCTGCGCCAAGCAACTCAACGAAGACTGCAGCAAAACGCAGCCCTGCGACCACACCAAGGGGCTGGAATGCAATTTTGGCGCCAGCTCCACCGCACTGAAAGGGATCTGTAGAGGTAAGAGGCTTGTGGTTTGGCCCCTTTAAAAAAAATAATAGTCCCCATAGTCCAGAAGTTTAGTAATTTTGAGACCATGTATGGTGACGCTTTGTTGATGGTAGCTTGGCAGAAAGGCTCATGATTTCAGCAGTCTGGAATGCAATTCAGTGTGTCTGGGCCCAACGAAAAGCGCATACGGAAAAGTGATCCTGACTAACTTATTGTTCAGCGCTGGAGTCTCGGGGGAATTGTAGCGAACTTTACCATACAGTGAATTGAACAGCGGAAAATATGTAAGAGTTGCAGTCTGCGGCGGCGAATCTTAACCTTCTCCTCTCTCTCTTGGTCGTCTCTACAGCTCAGTCAGAGGGCAGACCCTGCGAATATAACTCCAGAATCTACCAGAACGGAGAAAGCTTCCAGCCCAACTGTAAACATCAGTGCACATGTATTGATGGCGCCGTGGGCTGCATTCCTCTGTGTCCCCAAGAACTGTCTCTCCCCAACCTGGGCTGTCCCAACCCCCGGCTGGTGAAAGTCAGTGGGCAGTGCTGTGAGGAGTGGGTTTGTGATGAAGACAGCAGCATCAAGGACCCCTTGGATGACCAGGATGACCTCTTTGGATTTGATGCCTCGGAGGTGGAGTTGACGAGAAAGAATGAGTTAATTGCCGTTGGAAAAGGCAGCTCTTTGAAGAGACTTCCTGGTAAGTGGAAACCGAGCTCATTCTACCGAAATTCATTCTTGGTCTGCAGCTTTGTAGAAACCAGTGTGTGTCAGCATGCCTCTGAAGAGCCTTCTGTTTGGTTTATTTTCTAGTCTTTGGCACGGAACCGCGAGTACTTTACAATCCTCTGCATGGCCAGAAATGCATCGTTCAGACAACATCATGGTCCCAGT
The DNA here is from genome assembly GCF_000317375.1 of Microtus ochrogaster. Taxonomy (NCBI): domain Eukaryota; kingdom Metazoa; phylum Chordata; class Mammalia; order Rodentia; family Cricetidae; genus Microtus; species Microtus ochrogaster. The sequence continues at coordinate 39,174,900 of NC_022022.1, read as the reverse complement.
GCTCTAAGAGCTGCGGAACTGGCATCTCCACACGAGTTACCAATGACAACCCAGAGTGCCGCCTCCTGAAAGAGACCCGGATCTGTGAAGTCCGTCCTTGTGGACAACCGGTGTACAGCAGCCTGAAAGTAAGTTCCTTTAGGGACTTGACCATGACCCCAGCACGTGGGTGGGATATGAGCCGCTCTAGAAAATGTCTTTATGAAACCTAGCACTATCGGGTTTCACATAGTGGTTAAATGTACCCCTCCCCAAACAACAACAAAATTAAATTACTGACTTTTTTTTTTGTTCTTCCAGAAGGGCAAGAAATGCAGCAAGACCAAGAAATCCCCAGAACCCGTCAGGTTTAACTATGCAGGATGCTCCAGTGTGAAGAAATATCGGCCCAAATACTGCGGCTCCTGCGTGGACGGTCGGTGCTGCACACCTCTGCAGACCAGGACCGTGAAGATGCGGTTCCGCTGCGAAGATGGGGAAATGTTTTCCAAGAATGTCATGATGATTCAGTCCTGCAAATGCAATTACAACTGCCCGCACCCCAACGAGGCATCGTTTCGCCTCTACAGTCTGTTTAATGACATCCACAAGTTTAGGGACTAAATGCCTCCTGGGTGCCTAGTGTGGGGTGGATGGAGGAGGGGTGTGAGCATCATGGAGTCATGGGTGGGGTGGTGGGGTGAAGGGGCTCATTGTAGAAGGGATGCCTTGCTCATCACTGAGTAGCATTAAGGTATTTCCAAACTGCCAAAGGGGCTGGTGCGGATGGACACTAACGCAGCCGCAGTTGGGGAATACTTCGCTTCATAGTACTGGAGCACCTGTTATGCTTCGTTTTGGAGCGTGTCGTGTGGATGACGTTCTGTTTTCTGTTTGTAAATTATTTGCTAAGTGTATTTTTTGCTCTAGATCTCTCCCCCCCCCCCCTTGGTTCTACAATTGTAATAGAGATAATAAGATTAGCTGGGCCGTGTGAAAGCCTTGTTTGTCCTCTGACAGAAGTAAATGAAAGGGCCTCCTGTTCCTTCCTGAGGGAGGGGGACGCTCTGTGAGTGTCCAAGAGGCAGCTACCTGCGCTCTAAACTGCAAACAGAAACCAGGTGTTTGAAGACTGAATGTTTTTTATTTATCAAAATGTAGCTTTTGGGGAGGGAGGGGAAATGTAATACTGGAATAATTTGTAAATGATTTTAATTTTATATCAGTGAAGAGAATTTATTTATGAAATTAATCATTTAATAAAGAAATATTTACCTAATATCTGAGTGTTTGCTATTCAGTATTTTTAGAAACCATCCAAGTTATCAGGCACAATTGCTCCTGTTAATCATTCCAACAGGATTCGTTTGGGGGCCCTACTTTGTGTGGAGAACTATCCCAGGTGTCCTACTTGGCAAACTGAACTAACTTGTCTCAGGAGAGAAAAAAGGACAGTGGCTGTTTTCAAACATCTTTAAAGGAGGAACGGTGGCATACAACTCATCAGTTTGGAGGGCAAAAATCTTGAACGCAGGCATTGTGTGAAGCTTTAAAAAGGAAGTTGAAATTAAATTTGCTAACCTAAAGCAATATGATTTATTTTCATAAGAACTGAAGGAAAGCTTAGTCTCCAGCTCCAGGGTGGTTCTGGGTGTCACATAAGGAGACAAGGGGGAACCTTTTAATAACCTTTGGCCATAACTGCTTGGTTGAACTAGATTTGAATAGGTCACTTAGTTTGTAACTGTGCTTTTTAAATTTTGTATCTAAAAATTAGGGAAGCTGCTTTTACATTTTATCCTTGGCGTACATGGGGGCAGGGACGGGAATCTTGGGATCTCCAGGGTCCCTGGTTTGTTAATGGATGAGTTTGAAGCAAAGACTGTGTTAATCCTAATAAGCCAGCGATTAGGTAAACACGCTACCAAATGCAAAAGAATGTGAGGAATTCCAGTACTTTCCAATCTCTAAAGCACCAGGGCAAGCCACCCCCTTGGTTACATTATATTGGTGGCAGAGGGAGCATTTAGATAGAGTGGGCTATCCGGAGGTCAAAGGCTAGACACTGAGCATTCCTGAAAGAAAGGGCCTGACTGTGGGGCTAGGAGAGGTAGGGACAGCTGCATTAACGTTTGTGAAAAAAAGCCGGTAGCCTGTGTTAGAAAAATCTACATCTTTAGAAAGCGCTGACAATAAACCTTTTATAGAGAGAAATTTTCCTTTCGCTGTCCGCTCTGGCTCCCATTCAAATCCATAGTGAGACATTTCAGGCTGCACTCGAAGAGAGTACTTGAATTTTTAGACATAAGAGAAAGCGCTTTGAGAAGTGGAGAGGGAGACAGCTCTTGGGATTCTATAAGGGCGTTTTCTAAATAGATGAATTAATATTGGTGATTTAATAAGGACCTAAAAGAGACACTTTCCCCAGCATCTGTTTTAGACCTTACTAGATGAATGCTAGGGAAATCTAGTCACAAGTCTTCCCTCTGATTTGGACAGTATCTTGCCTAAAATACTTCAGATTGTACTTTCTGAACTGTCAATTTTTCCTGCCAGAGGCATTAGCATTCTAAGGTATTTGGGATTTAAACACCACCCGGCCTAGTTGTATTCAAAATTAAGCTTGTGGTGCACAATAATATGTGAAAGACGATAAAGGCGTTAGGATTTTGTGGAGCAGTCCTGTTGGACAACATCAGGACCCAAAAGCAAGATTTACTGGTTTCCCAGCATGAATCCTGAGATGCTGCCCTGTATCCAGGGAAGCCACAAACCTCTTTGTTGTCCAGAGACCATAGAGTCCTGTTGTAAGGGTCCTTCAACTGTGCAAGAAGACAACATTTGTACAAAGTATCTCAAGTGAGAAACAATGTAGCTGAGAAAAAGAGCCCTCTTTGAAAAGCCGTTGATCTGGTCCAAGAACTTGCAGGGATGATGACAAGATGGGGCAAGGACTGTAAGAATGTTCCATTAGGGGAAGGATGAAAAAAAAGCAAATTATGCCCATTTATTTGAACAGAAAACTACTACAGAAAAGATTAACTACAGTAATACAAAAAAGTCTTGAAGGACCTAAGAATTCTTGAGAATCAAATTACAGCATTCAGACCATACCAGATCAACTATGCCAGGAGTGGATCTTGTTCAGTTTAATTACTGTGAAAACAAAAGTCATTGTCTTTACTTACATGGCATGGAAGCTGAATATGTTGGCATGCATTGTATGTACGGAACAACAATATACTACCAACCACACGAAAGACCTCTCATGGCTCCCTTCCCACCCCAGCCCAGTGATTCTGGGATGGTAGACCTCTCATGGCTCCCTTCCCACCCCAGCCCAGTGATTCTGGGATGGTTGCTGGTAGATTTAAGACCAGAGTGTTATAGAATGACCTCAGAATCTCAGGCATTCTGTGAATTTAAGAAATATCCTATGAGACATGCAGAAACCCAGGCAGTGCTCTTCCTGGGATGCTGTTTCATATGAATGCTATGTACCGGCCATTCCACAAAGAGATGCAACTGAGTCGAAATTAGAAAAGTGTATTTTAGGGTTATTTTTCCAGTAGTGGGAAAATATTTGATCTGTTTGCCATGTCTTTTCCTAGGCTTTTTGGCACTATTGATAAATCTGTTGAGTAATAGTCAGCATGGGCCCAACACAAGCAGAGGACAGAGCAGTGCTCTAAGCAGCATGAACGGTGACTTGGCAGAAAGAATCCCACACTGGGATCACACACACACAAATAAATCTTCAAAAAATTCTGAAGGCCACTTTCTCACTTTCGCACATGGGAGAGTGATCTTGAAACGTTCCCAGCGTTGCCTAGCGAGTGATGGACAGCGCTGCTGTGGTGCAAACAGGACTTTTGATCCACCTGTGTGCAGTGTTTGAGGGAGCCAAAGAAGGCATTGGAACCCCTGGAACTGGAGTTACAGACATGTGTGAGCAGCCACGTGGGCGTGAGGGACCAAACCTGGTCCTCTGAAAGAGCGGTAAGTGCTTTTAAACTCCGAGGCATCTCTCCAGCCACAAACTTTGAGCATTTTTGTTGGAAAAACAAATGCCCTAGACATGTGTCCTATGCTCTCTTTGGTGCAGACTTCTTACACTTCTTAGCTGCTGCCAACAACACGTGTGAAATCGAACCTGTCCAGATCATTCTATGACTAGATGCACTCATTTCCATAAACCCTTTAAAAAATGTTTCCAGAACCTTCTTTACCACCCCACACCCTTAGTTCATGAGAGCCATGGACACAGTACAGATCCATACTTTCTCCTCAGAGAAGGCCTCTGAAATCTGTACCTCACAAACCGTACTCTCCTAAAAAGTGGATGCTTTAAGTCAAAACACGTTTGGAGCCTGATGATGTGTGTGCCCTGTGAAGAAGATCACTGGTGATGGTTAGCACTCATCTATGGAACCTTAGACAAGTCCATAGAGACCTACAGCTCCCACATAGTCTGCTCATCTGCTCTTCTAAATCAACTCCTTTCTCTTCCGTGCAGACATCCATAGCGAAGGCACCACCATCTCTTATCTGAATTATTGACTAGCCTCTTCCATTGTGACAGTGTGTTTTCCAAAGGTGGCTACAAGAGCACCCCCTATTCTCCCTGTACTTTTGTCACGCACCCCATTGCTTCCGTATCAGTTAGTGGAGTATATTTCTCCATTCTCATGAATCCGTCTGAGTTTTGGTGCCAGCTTAGAGTGGAGGTCTGGAGTGCTCCCCATCTATTTTACAGATGTGCTTTCATGAAAAGGGGTACCTTTCCTCTGAGCTCAGTGGACTATGAGAAGCCCAGTGCCCCCCTGAACTGGTCCTAGAGGATAAGTTGGTATGAGGAGGAGCAGGGTCAGGGAGCGTGTGGGCATCAAGTCTGTGCATGAATAAACTATCTGGAAAGCGAACCCTCCTCCCTCAGCCATGCCACCTGAGAGCCTGTGAATCAGACACAGACTGCTGGAGTCCTTCCCACTATTCCTGACCCACAGGTACTGAGCAAGGTGTGGCAATTTTAAGGTAGGAGTTGCGGGTGTGGTTATGCAACAATAGACAAATAAGACATCCTTTCTTGTCCTCCAATGATCAGTTCTCTACAGAAGAACCAGAGGGACTCTAGAACATAAATCAGAGCATGGTGCTGCCCCACTGGTCTTGAAGTAAGGCTCAGCTTTTCATATGTCAACTGGCCTAGAGGATCCAGGGGTGTCCCATTGGTCTTGGGATAAGGCCCAGCTTCTCACTTGGCACATGGGTCCAGATATGCCTCCTTGTCAGCAGCCATCCTTGTTACTGACCTTTGTGTTCTCTGAAGACAGTCATGCCAGTGGCTAGGAAGACGGGTTGGTGGTTGAAAGTGTTCCCTGCTCTCCCTGACTAGAGTCCGGTTCCCAGTACCCATAATGAACAGCTCACAATGGTTTTGTAACTCCAGCTCCAGGAGAGTCAAAGGCAGGGCAAGCTAATAGAAAAGAAATCCAGATTCATCCCTAGCAAAGCTCAGTTTCGATCACCTCTTTCACAAAGCAAGTGCTTAGAAAAATGTTTACCGTGGTAACACTCATAAACCCGAGAAAGAATAGAGATTGTTTCAAATCACTGTACCTCCTCAGGCCCAGCCCCCCGCTTTCTCCTGCAGTTCTGGTCTGTGTATTTTTGCAGAGATGTGCACAGCAACTCCATTTATAAAACCATGTCACATTTTCCAGCTGACACCGGATAAGTTAATCAAAGATAAAAAGCACATCCTGAACACCAGCTGAATTTAAGCACCTATTTTTATAGTAACCAAAGAGATTGTTGAGTATGAAGGAGAGGTGCTCAGATAACCTAGGGGGCCTGCTTTAGGATGTTAAAGAAATGGCTCCAGGTCCTACCTTCACTTAAATACATATTTTTCGAATGTGTGTAAGACACTCCTGAGTGACAGAGGACTGGCCTGTGTAGTTGCTTTAGTTACTGGCTAGTCAGGCAGTAGCAGAGAAGGTGGATCTCAGAGGGTTTGCCATCCGAGCTTGCCCCAGACAGAGGCAACTAGGGCACAGGAAGGCACTTGAGTTACGCAGAGGTCTGGCCATGATATGGGTCCTGGGTATCGATGTGGCTGGCTCCAGGGAAGACTTCCGTCGCTTCCTAAAGTTGACTCAGCATCCTGGGGGCTCATTCTAAGCAAGTCACCTTTCTCCAGTAAACAGAGGACTATTGTATATATTCCAGAGATTTGTTAGTTAAAGTAAACGCATTCACTCACAACAGGAATTTAAAATTCAGGCTCCCAGGGAAGACTTTCTGAAAGGTCCCTCCTATATTCCAAATTTAGTTTGTTCTTGGAAAGGAGCCCATGTCTTTAGTTGACCTCTTGCATTTAAGACGATACTTGGCCATTTAAAATGTTTTGCAATGTTTGGGGTTTCTTGTTGCTATTTTGCCTTTATAAAAGGAAGGCGCACGGAGACAAATTCCCTATGATTAGAAAGACAGAATGTCAGAAATCCTTAGTACACTCTGTCTCTGTCTCTCTCTGTTTCTCTTTCACACACACACACACACACACACACACACACACACACACACACACACAAGTACAGCCAGCCAGTATTACATAGGTAGTGAATATTCTGGAACTTAGCATCTACTGAACAACAGCAAATCAATAATTCAAAAGAACAGGTGATATTTACATTTATTGCATCTCCCAAATAACTTAGTAAATTTCATAGTCACTAATATTATCGGTGAGGTGACAAAATTATGTTTAAATACTTGGCTGGGTGGGTACTGTTAGATGCCCACCAAACAGCCATGCCCGTGTCTTTGAGTCCCCGCTTCACATCGAGCAGAGCCTCAAATTGAGTCTTCTGCCTTCCCTGTGTTCAGGGAAGGAAATCTCCTGCCTCCACCCTCACCCTTAAGGATTGCATCAGTACTGCCTTAGATCACCATGACCTAATCTCATCAAGGATACTGAAAGAGAATCTTCAAGGGGAGGGGACGCTCTGAAGGATATCCTTGATAATCAAAGCCGAGGAGAGCTAAGGCCTTTCTTCTCTGCAGGCCACCCCCTCTCTGTGAGCCCCAGGAGAATGGTGGGGCAGCAATGAGGACCATCTGTGCACTGGGTGGACTTGGGATGCTGAGTCACACAGTCCTAGCTCCAGTGACCCTCTTGTTGAAGGTGACAATAAAGCACTTACTGTGTATGCTATTCTGGTTAGGCATCTGTTGTTTACAGGTAAAGCCATCCTAACTTGACTTTTCCTCCCTCCCTCCCTCCCTCCCTTCCTTTTTTTTTTTAAATGCTTATGTAGGGTCATCCTCAAAAAAAAAAAAAAGAAAGCACTTTTATATGCGAATGAATGGACAAACTCCCCCCAACACCACACCACACACACACACACACATACACACACACACACACACACACACACACACACACACACAGACAATCCCAACTACGTAGTGGAAACTTGATTCTTTCATTCATTATATAGCACATAACAAGCTAGGGGCCAACTAGACATGCTTGCCATGTTTTTCACTCATGGTTCTCATGTCATGTCATGGTTTTCACTTGTGTAAAGCGCATGACTATGCACCAACTAGACATGGTTGGCAAGCAAGGAACTATGAAGACATGTTCGCTGGTTTGAAGGATGTCACACGTGGCAAAGACTGTCGTATACATAAATAGAGGAGGAAGTGTACCACCGTCCCTCCTGATCCCCGTGGATGCTGGAGAGGGCACAGTGATACGGAACTACTTTTACATGGGCAAGCAAGAACTGCAAAGATGTTCATCGCTTTTATGAGCTGCATTGGCACCTGAAGCCTTGGGGCTGGAGAGATGGCTCAGAGGTTAAGAGCACTCACTGTTCTTGCAGAGGGTCTGGGTTCGGTTCTCAGTACCCACATGGTGATTCAAAACTATTTAGGATTCCAGCTCTAAAGGATTAGACAACCTCTTCTAATCTCTGAAAGCATCAGGCATATATGTGGTGTGTATGCATGTATGCAGACAAAACATTCATACAAATAAATAAATCTAAAAGAATTTTTTTAAGTAAAAAAATAACTGAAGTCCAGCCATCATGGCACATGCCTGGAGTCCCAGGACTTGGGAGGCTGAGGCAGGAGAGTCACCACCAGTTTGAAGGCAGCTTAGTCTACATAATGACTAGCTAGCTAGGGCTACAGGGCAAGGCCCTATCTTAAAACACTGTAATGGTAATAACAGAAGTTGAAACCTTGGACCATATTATGATGTCAACACATTTCTTCTAAACCTCCGCAGATGACTGGCTATGAACGAGCTCTCCCAGAAATGTTTTCGCCCCTGACAGTCACCCTAGGCTTGGCCCAGAAGCTCTACATTCTCTTCATGCTCCCATAAATCAAAGACCAGGTCCCCTGGCACGCATTTAAATAAATAGGACATGGCAGTGGTTCAGCATCAGAAACTGGAGCCTCTAATGTTTGGGGTGAGGACTAATTTATCCCAAAAAAGAAAGAGAAGAAATCCCCCGTAACATTAGTAGATTATAAAACTTTTTTCCCCTCCTGAATTTTGGCCAAGAAGCCAAGATTAGCAGTCACATTGTGTTCTCTTCATAATCAGCTCCTGGCCGCAATCACAGAAAAGCTCTTATTTACATCTATCTATTAACCTGTGTATCTTTGTGTGTGTGTGTGTGTGTGAGTGTGTGTGTACACACATATATGGAGAGAAGTTTGAGAGATGGAGAGCAAGAGAGTGAGGACTCGTCCACCCTGGAGTCAGAGAATCAACATCAACAGCCTCAGGTTCCGACCTTGAGGACTGCCTCCTAGGCCAGTCCCTGCTTCTGTGGCTCACGTGGGAAGAAATCAGAGCTAGCCTACCCATCGTTTCTCCCTCTCAGAATAGAGGGTGAGGTGAGTCCATCCCAGCTCCCCGGATAAAGAGAAGGGGCCTTATTCTCGGATTAGGACCTGCGTCCTTTGCAAAGCGAACCCCATACAGGCCATTTGCATGGGCTCAATTGCATCTTCCAGCCTCCCCTACTCCCTGGATTCCTGTATGATCGAGTCTGCTTTGCACTTTTGTAAACCCTGTTCATCCGTGTGAAGACCTTGACCGCTGCAAGCTATGCTACCAGTTTATGTAGCACTGAGGATAACCCAGCCAATTAAACTATGATGGGCTTGGGCTTTGGAGAGAGCTCTGTGGACAGAGTGCTTTTCTACAGTGTATTTGAAGACCTGAGTTCAAGTCCCGTCACCTCAAGGGGTGTGGTGGAACATTCCTGCAATCCTAGAACTTTATTTAGTAGAGACAGGAGAAGGAGTTCGGAGTCATCCTCACTTATAGTTCAAGGACAAGTGGAACATGAGTCCTTGTTTCATCAGCAACAACAGCAAAGAATCGCAAACCATGACAAGTTAGCTGCAATACGACATGATCTGGATTTTTAGAGCTGGTGGACATAGAAAAATTCCAGCATTGAGAAAGAATGGAGGCTTAAATCTCCTCGGGTATGAGTCCCCAGCAGGCACAGAACAGACGTTGCTGTCTTCTGTACTTTGGTGTGCCAAGGACAGCGTCATGTGACACCAAAACAGTCCCCAGTGAGCAGGTGAGGAGTCAATATAATCCCTGTCTTCTTCCTGTAGACCGTGCACCAAGCAGCCAACAAGCTGTTCGTATTGGAGTGGGCCTTGTTCTTCCTGAGACACCAAGTATAACATCAGAAACCTCCAGGCTTCTGGTCTGGACGAGGGCAGAAGCCCTAGGGCTGGGAGAGGGGGTGGGACCATGGCTGGACATTCTGTAGAGCTGCCCTGAAAGGCCTGAGCCACTGTAGCCAGACCCGCTGCCATACCAGGCTCCCTGGGGTCCTATTCCTGTTTATCCTGCAAACTGGTGTGCAATATCAAACTCGTGAATATAAAGCCACAGCTCCAGTGGCTTTGCAGGAGCTGGCTGTTTACAGGACATTGCTGGCCAGTCAATAACCATTACCAGGTCTATCTTGCACATAACTTTGGGCTTGTGTGTATCTTGTTCCCGTAGCACAAGGCACACCCTGATATTGAGTTTCCCCACAGTGGAGCTTTGTGCCGGGTCAGTGGCTTGAAAAGTTTTGGCCACCACTAGCCTACCTCCTTTGAGAGCCCTGGTTTGCCCAGGCCCCAGTTAACCAAACCCCTTACCCCAGGTGCCCTGGCTTCCCTACCGTGAAAAGGAGCAAACAGAAACCACACTTTGCATTGCTTCAGCTCCTTTAGAACAAAGTCATATCTCTGACCAGAGTTTCTCTCTAACTCGCGGGAAATGGGCCACAGTGACAGCATGAGCAACAACACTGCCCAGTTAGGAGTCTAAGTGAACGTGCTACAGTGAGCAGAGAGAGCAGAGGAAGGGGGCTTTATAGTAGACCATGTGGTCTGAGCACGGAGGCACTTGGGGTTCAGAACCACCCCTTTAAGAAATAAGGAGATAAGCCATGCATGGTGACACACACTTTTAATCCCGGCAGCTAGGAGACAGAGGTGGACAGATCTCTGAGCTTGAGATCAGCCTCGTCTGGAGAGCAAGTTCCAGGGCAGCCAGGGTTACACAAAGAAGCCCTGTCTCGAAAAACAAAACAACACACACACACACACACACACACACACACACACACACAC